>NC_053155.1:267059523-267659523 GCF_016835505.1 Polypterus senegalus
ATTTACAGAAGATCTTGAAAAGACTTTTCTTCAGTTTTCTTTGTTTAGTTGGATTACTTTAATCTCTGTATTGTTGAAACGGAGATGAAATAACCATTTATTAAAAATGTTACAAAAACCACATGCTTTCAAAGGGTGTCCTAATGTTTTCACATGACTGTATATATATATATATATATATATATATATATATATATATATATATAATGTGTGTGTGTGTATGTATATACAGGAGTGCAATTATTAGGCAAGTTGTATTTTGAGGATTAATTTTAATATGGAACAAACACAGTGCTATCAGTCAATCCAAAATGTTAATAAACCTGAAACCTGAATGTTTCACAACGGAAATGTGAGTGTGAACATCATCAGGGGAATACATATGTGCGCACAATTATTAGGCAACTATTAGTGTGCAGATTTATTATGCAACTAAAGGAAAAATGAAAATTTTCCCATCTCACTTGTTTATTTTCATCTGTTATAGTGAGAATAATAAACAAACACCTCAAAATTTACAAATAAACATCTCTGACATTTCAAAAAATCAATCAATCAATCAATGACCAATATAGCCACCCTTCTTTCCAATAACAGTCATAAGCCTTTCCATTCATGGAGTCTGTCAGTTTCTTGATCTGTTGACGATCAGCTTTTGTGGAGCAGTGACTACAGCCTCCCAGACACTCTTCAGAGAGGTGTATTGTTTTTCTCCCGTAAATCTAGCGCTTAAGAGGTGCCCACAAGTTCTCGATAGGGTTTAGGTCAGATGAGGAAGGGGGGCCATGTCATTATTCCTTCATCTTTAAGGCCTTTGCTGGCTGGCCACGCAGTGAGAACTTTGATGCAAGTGATGGAGCATTGGCCTGCATAAAAATCATGGCCTTTTTCCTGTATCACTGTTTAAAGAAAGTGTCTTCGAAAAACTGGCAGTAGGTTTGGGAGTTGATTTTGAGTTCATCTTCAATGTAAAAAGGTCCAACTAGCTCATCTTTAAAAATACCAGCTCATACCAGTACCCCACCTCCACGTTGGAGTGGAGCTCTGTGCCCATTACTGATCCACAGGTCCATCCATCTGGTCCATCAAGAGTCACTCTCATCTCATCGGTCCATAAAACCTTTGAAAAAAATCTGTCTTCAGATATTTCTTGGCCCAGTTTTGACGTTTTAACTTATGTTTCTTGTTCAGTGGTGGTTGGGTTTCAGCCCTCCTTACCTTGGCCATGTCTTTGAGCACTGAACACCTTGTATTTCTGGGCACTCCAGGTAGGTTGCAGCTCTGGAATATGAAAGTACTGGAGGATAATGCGTTCCTGGTAGCTTCACGTTTGATTCTTCTCAAATCTTTGGCAGCTAATTTATGCGTCTTTTGTTCTCAACACGTTTCTTGCGACGCTGTTGACTATTTGCAACAAAATGTTTGTTGGTTCTGTGATCACACACCAATATCTTAGCAATTCCAAAAGTGCTGCATCCCTCTGAAAGACTTTTTATAATTTTTGACTTTTCAGAGTCTGTTAAATCTCTTTTTTGGCCCATTTTGCCTGAGGAAAACTAGCTGCCTAATAATTCTGCACACCTTGATATAGGGTGTTGATCTCCTTAGGCCACACCCTCCCTCATTACACAAATACACATCACCTGACGTGCTTAAATCCAGTAAGCATTCAAGTTAATACAGCTTGGAGTTGGAATATTCGCATAAAAATGATGATATGGTCAAAATACTCACTTGCCTAATAATTGTGCACACAGTGTGTGTATATATATATATATATATATATATATATTTATAGCAAAATACCCACGCTTCACAGCGGTGAAATATTGTCTGAATATTTTATTAATAAAAAGTAAACATTTTAGACTGAGGGAAAATATCTAAAAAATTAATTGTTAAGGATCTCTCTGTATACCACGTTGTCAGTTCAGCCCTCCGGTTGTAATATGACTAAGCTGTCTGCTGAGCTTACTCTTGAGCATGCAACATACAGTTGGCCATGTGAAAAGCAATCCTGCCTCAAATCAATGCCACCCTTTTGTAGTGTTTGTCCCTGAGACTTATTAATTGTCATTGTGAAGTAGAGCCTTACTGGAAATTGAACGCGTTTGAGTTGAAATGGGAGATTAGATGGTATAACGGGGATGCGAGGAATAAAAACTGTGTCACCTGAGGCACTGCCAGTAAAATAGTTGCTTCAATTAGGTTGTTTTGTAGAGATGTGACCTGAAGTCTTGTGCGTTACAAAGTTTGGTGGCTGCAAGTTTCTCAGTAACATTATTGGTGCCCCAACCTTCAAGATGAGATTATGCTCAGGAGTGCCTGGAGGATTTAGAGTGTTGAGAAACTCTACTGGATAATGAACTGTGTCTTCTACTTCTACAACTGAATCAACAGATTGATATGTTTTTGTTTGTGAAGGTAGTTCTTGAAGTAAAATGTGGTTTATAGTTGTAGTCATGTCATTTTTTGGTGTCAGGATAGCTCTCTTAACCATGAGACATCATTTTGGTGTAGATTTCGTAGATCGGGGTAAACATTTTGAAGAAGGCTTTGTAAAGGTATTGACGATGAGAGATAGATTTGTAGGAATATTTATTTTACGGTTTTCTTGTATGAAGGTGCCATCACCTATACTCATCAGAAGAGCAGAGAACTCCTCTGCTTTTTTGTCGCCTTTCAAATGAACTCTCATGTTTATTTTTAAAGTAACAACATGGATTTGTGGCCATAGGTATGAAGATTTCAGAGATGCTTTAACTTCTGTGGACACTTTTTCTCTAGTGTCATTTCTCGTGACTGAAGACAGAGAGATATAATTAAAGTTAGTAAAAAATATTTTATTAATACACACCAGGCAAAGGTAAGAATGACAGAGAAGCACAGTCCTAGGACACCTGCCCTTCATCTGCGCCCAGGTGTCGGTGTCCTAAATCTTTTATAATGCTAAGCGCAAAATTTTACCTTATGACTTTAGTTGCACAAGAATTTCAAGACATTACATCTTTACAATAGTTTTGTTTGGATCAGTAGTTACACAATTTTAAAGGTCATCAGTTGGGCACTTGTAACTTCTTGTTTGTTACAGAAAACAGAAGCTGCACTTGTCGCAAGACAGACTTCTCGTGGCCCTTGGCACGCACACCAGATTTGATCAATAACTGATTTTTATTTTTCCACACTTCATCAGCGCGTGTTCCTCTGGGCACGACTGGAAGGGTTTGGCGGACGTCTCCAGCCAGCAACACTGTCAAGCCTCCCATAAGTTTGTTGGTGTTTCAGATGTCTTGGAGGGTCCTGTCTAAAGCCTCAATACCTGCTTTGTGTGCCATAGTGCATTCATCCCAGACTATAAGGTGACAATGTCGCAGCACTTCAGCCATGTTGCTCTGCTTTGATATGTTACACATGGGGGATTCTGTATGGTTGAGGTTCAGAGGCAGTTTGAAAGCTGAATGAGCAGTTCTGCCACCCTGTAGAAGAGTTGCAGCAATGCCAGAAGAAGCCACAGCTATGGCAATGTTACGTTTTGCTCGGATTTTTGCAAGGAGAAGGTTTATTAGGAATGTCTTACCAGTTCCACCTGGAGCATCAAGGAAAAACACCGTGCCAGTGGCTGACGCAACGCTGCTCATAAACTGACTTTTGGTCAGTATTTAGCAACTGTTCGTTATTTGTGACTATATTGGCCAAGTGCGAGGTGTTGTAAGATGTCTCTTTCAAGTATTCGGGATTTGATGCAAGTTGTGCGAGTTCTGTTAAAGGTGAAGGCAAACCGTAATGATGAAGAGATTGACCTCCAATAGCAATGACGTAGTTTTGAAGGAACTGTAGACACTTGTTATAGATTAAATTTAACCACTGGTGGACTTCTGTTTGTATATGATCTCTTTCAGTCTGTCTCCTAACATCTTCTGCCATGCTGTCTTTATGTTTTTCCCATAGGTTTAAGGGTTTTCCATTTGGCAGAACACCAACATGACAGCAAATAGTTCACGGATCTTTTGAGGTGAGCGAGATAGAGCAGCTTCCTGCAGTGTCTCGTCCCAGTTGATATCGTCATGTAATAAACCGAGTGCCCTGCAGGCTGACTTATAGGTCGGATGTAGGATACCATTAACTGTTCTGAGACATTTGAAAGATGTGGGACCTGTGATTTTGTTGAGGAGTAGTCGAAGATGGTAACATTCACAGTTATTCGGGTGTACAGTGTAGACCCGTCCCAGTACATTATCCTTTTTTACTCCCGAATATCCTGGTATAGGGTTGCCCTGTTTCCTTCGACGAAACATGTTGTTTGCCCACACATAATATGATGGAATTTCATTATAATGAAGTTGTTTAGCAAAATCATCATGTTTGCAAAGGTCAAAGAATGCTAAAAGGGTCGTTTGTGGTGGATTGTGTACTTTATCGGCAACATTGCCTTCTGTGAAATAAATTCTTTGTCCGTTCTCAAGATGCACAGCAAGATGAACGACCGGAGGGAATCGTTCGTGAATGGGAAAACAGAAAATGCGCCAGGCTGCTTCAGAGCTACTAATGTAACGACCAGCTTCAGACGAGATATTTCGTCATTTTGATTTTGTATTGTAAATACTGCCTGGTCACTTCCTTTGTTAACATACTTGCAGATGTATTTGATTGATTTTACTGAATTGCAAAATTCGACATTGATGTGAGCATTAAAGAAGCGGGACAGCACAGGACTATAAGGGACCACCCATCTGTTGTCTATCTACTCCTTTGATGTTAATTGTATGACCTCCATCAGCAGGTGCGCGCCGGCGGTACTGAGGGTAACCATCTTCTCCGGTTTGAGTTTGTGAGATGAACGGACGTGGGTGGTACTTAGTGCATATTCTGTTGATCATGCAGGGCGAGTTGATATTATGAGGTCCACATGGGCCGTGAATCATGTTGGATTTTACTATTTTGTGTAGGGCAGGGTCAGTCTGTGGATCAGGAATTTCTGCACGGATGAGTTGATCGATGAGAGCTGGTTTAATCGTATCCTTTAGCCACAATAGAATGTGTGCATGGGGAATACCTAGCTTTTGCCACTCTATGGTGTACATGTAGCAATTTGTACAGCCGAAAATGTTACTCTTTGTGAGCAAGTCTATCATTTTGAATCTTGAGATGAAATACACGACTGATAAGGTCATGGCGATCGTGAGGTTTTTGACGTGGAAGGAGAGTTTCAGTGATCTCAGGCCATTTAGGATTGCAAGTAAATGTGATGAATAAGTCAGGGCGGCCATAACGACGAACATATGTCATTGCGTCTTGTGTACGCTTGTGCATATAGCGAGGTCCTCAAGTGAAGGAAGATGGTAATATTACAGCTTGACCAAGTTCTGTTAAATCAGTGTCGTTTTTGTCAATAGCATCTTTTAAGTGAACATAATTTTTTTTTGATTTAGTCTGACATAATTTAGTCTTTCGGATTCAATTTTTGTACATATCTACTAAAACTGATTTAATAAAGTTCGGAAGAAAAGGATATTATTAGCATGATGTTGTCTGATCATAAGCGGTATGAATAGAAGTTTGCTGCAGAGACGGTTTTGTTCATAGGTAACTTACTGGTAGCATGAACTTGAGGTATAGACACAGAATAGCCGTCTTCACCATAGCAGAACATGAGAGGATATTGAAGTGCATCATAGGATCTGTGGGTTTCTTTAATGCGTTGCAGTTTATTGTCTCTGGTTTTCAAGACAATATCTCTATTGTTGAACGTTTGCCCAACGATGACAACACCAACTTGATGAACTGTGAGTTTATTAAATCTGCCTTTGTGTGCATGTAATGGTTTTTTGTCTGCGTGAATGACAACTTTGAAGTCTTTGTCATCATCTGAAATACTGTCAATTGTGGAGTGGAAGTCCTGGATGTAAGTGTTACAGTCATGGAGCATTTTTTGTAATTGTTTGACCAGGGGCATGTTAAGTCCAGAAAAATTAGCACAGCGGATTTGTGCTTCCTTTTTTTTCATCCCCGACGAAATAAATTTGCAAAAATTTGTGTTCCTCACTTGGCATAGGTAAAAGACTGCCAATCAAGTGATACACTTGTCCCTGAACTTTAAATGAAGGCATAAAATTTCCCTCAACGATTTGGTTAGCACCAAATGATGTCATTTGAAATGCGCTGTTGTACTTTCGAATGTTGTTCAAGAAATGCTCACTTTGAGGATGTTCGCCATTTAACAGGCCCTCAAGAAGGTGAGGAAGCTTACATAAAGGAGTGAGAGAGACTTTACCACCGTTACAGCACAAACCAGGAGACTCGCATTTCCACTTCTTTGCTTGACAATAGTCACAGTGAACATCCATAGATCCAATGTGTACTGTTTTATCAGACTCATAATGTATGTTTGGGTCGACGCAAATCCACAATTGGCTTTTTTGAGCCAAACTTGTTGTTTTCGTATGAGCCGCTTTTCATTATTGGGATCGTATCTAGAAACAGAAGCTCTATTAACTTGTGGATGTGCTTGCGAGTATTTAGAAACAGCGTCGCTATTAACTTGTGGATGTTGTTGTGAGTATTTAGCGACAGCGTCCCTATTAACTTGTGGATGTGCTTGCGAGTATTTAGCGACAGCTTCCTATTAAGTTGTGGATGTGCTTTGAGTATTTAGCGACGCGTCCCTATTAACTTGTGGATGTGCTTGCAGTATTTAGCGACAGCGCCCCTATGACTTTGTGGATTTTTCTGCAGTATTTGGCGGTAGCCGCATAAGTTGATTTAGTCTAGCTGTATCAGAAAATCTACCACGACGTCTGATACGCCTCCTTTTTACTGTGTTCTCATAGATTGGATTGCCGCTGTAATAATCAGCTGGATTTGTGTTGAAGTGACATTGAGCATGTGTTAATCAATGTAAGCATACAACTGGCTTCATCAATAACTTCGCATCCAGCTTTTGAGAGTTGAAATATTCATAAACATCAAAGTGTCCACTACTCAAATTGTCACCTGTGAATCTAAGATGTTTAAGAGACATTGACGGTTCTCCAAAGGTGTAAAATATCTGCCCATTTCGGTACACTTGAAAGCGACAACCAAAGAATTCAGCGGCAGCCATCAACTCACACGCAGAACCATAGGTGAAGGGCTTAAGCATTTCAGTCTTATAGTGCTCTTGTGTACTATAATTATTTCCTGTACCATCATCAGTCCACACTTTGAACCTCTCCCAGTCATTTAATACATAAGACACAATGTCCTTGCGGATATCAAAAGTGAGCCTGATATGTCCGTGCAATATGTAACACAGAGAATGGAAAAGTCAGGCGCCATCTCCGGGCATAGACACAAAGGCTGCTAAATTGACGAAGCAAAGAAAAACGACTTCCTTATATGGCGTTTGTTTATAAAATAGCGGCGAAGCTATGTAAAGGCTGCCTGAGAAAAAAACAGCGGAGCGGCTTATATGGGCAGGCAGTCAGCTAAAGAAGGCAAGCAATAAATAACTAATCGTAATAAAGGAACAAAAAAATAGCGGAGAGTCCGCAGATTAAATAAAGGAAATGGGCATTTGAACAGTAAAGTAAGTCTAAAATAGCTACACAATAACTGTAACAATCGTAACAAATGAACAATAAAATAGAAGAGAACCCGTGAATTAAATAAAAAGGTTGCTTCGTTGGTGAAGCAAGGAAAAGGACTTTCTTATATGTCGTTCGATTTTAAAACGGTGCAGAAGCTGTGAGAAAGCTGCTTCCTTGGCGAACCGAGTAAACGAAAGAAGACACTGCAGTGAACACAGAAGAGAACCTGTGGATTAAATATAACCTACACAATAACTATAAAAATCGTAATAAATGAACAATGAAACAGCGGAGAACCCGTGGATTAAATAAAAAGGCTGCTTCGTTGGCGAAGCAAGGAAAAGGACTTTCTTATATATCGTTCGTTTATAAAACAGTGCAGAAGCTGTGAGAAAGCTGCTTCCTTCGCAAAGCAAGGAAACGACTGAAGACACCGCGGGGAAGAATAGCCTTATATGAGTAGGCAGTCAATTACGTGGGAGGCGTGCTGAGTTCCACACCAGCCGCGTGGGAGGTGTGCCGATTTCCACAGCACTTATGAATATGCTAAAACAGTGGAGAACCTATGAAAACGCTGCTTTCTTGGCGAAGAAAGGAAAGGAGTGAACACACCACAGAGAAGAAAGGCCTTATATGGCAGGCAGTCAATTACAGGCTGCTTCGTTGGCGAAGCAAGGAAAAAGGACTTTCTTATATATCGTTCGTTTATTAAACAGTGCAGAAGCTGTGAGAAAGCTGCTTCCTTCACAAAGCAAGGAAATGACTGAAGACACCGCAGGGAAGAGTGGCCTTATATGGGCAGGCAGTCAATTACATGGGGCGTGTTGAGTTGCGCAGCAAGCCTTACTTATGAATATGCTAAGCACATTCCTTCACCGCCACGCACGAGCTGCCGCTATGGACGTATACAGTATAGGAAAGAAGGTTCCAGTTATGACTGTTACGCGTAGAATTTCGAAATGAAACCTGCCCAACTTTTGTAAGTAAGCTGTAAGGAATGAGCCTGCCAAATTTCAGCCTTCCACCCACACGGGAAGTTGGAGAATTAGTGATGAGTGAGTGAGTGAGGGCTTTGCCTTTTATTAATAAATATATATATATATATAATAAATATATATATATATATATATATATATATATATATATATATATATATATATAAAAATATATATATATATATATATATATATATATATATATATATATACAGTAATCCCTCCTCGATCGGGGTTATGCTCCAGACATCCCCCGATAGGTGAAAATCCTGAAGTAGAAACCATATGTTTGTATGGTTATTTTTGTATATTTTAAGCCCTTATAAACTCTCCCACACTGTTAACATTATTAGAGCCCTCTAGACATGAAATAACACCCTTTAGTCAAAGCGTTTAAACTGTGCTTCATTACAAGACAGAGATGGCAGTTCTTTCTCACAATTAAAAGAATGCAAACATATCTTATCTTCAAAGGAGCACCGTGAAGAGCAGATAATGTCAGAGAGAGCGCTCGCTAAGAAAAGCAAACAATCGAAAGAAGTCTCGTCGGATGCGAGAGATGGACGTCTGAAGTGGAGCTCCGCTAGCAGTGGTGCTATTTTTCATATTATTTGCTTATTATTCAGAGATATCCTGTATTTATTCAACCCGAGAGGGACCGCTACAGTATATGTAAACACATATAAACATGGCCAACAAGAAGGGGGTCGAAAGAATCAAGACTAAAGCTACATCCAAGCTGCGATCAGCAAGCCCTAGTTCGAGATACGGCCTCTCAGAGACAGACCTGGATCAGATGGGCGAAAGTACAGACTCCTCGGGACCACGGTCCGCTACATCGCCGCCGCTGAGAGCGAAAAGGGGCGAAGGTGCGATCGTGAGTGCAGATGTGGATAGCTCGCCGATTGGAGAGGATTACCTGAAACTGGAAAAGGCGGGAGGTCCGCGGCTTCAGTTACGCAATTACGCGGGACTGGAGCAGCGGGGACACCGGCTTCAGCAGAGTCTGCTGCTTCATCTACGGCACAAGAAGGCACATTTCAGCTATCTGAACTGAAAGTGTTGCTCGCTGAGCTCAGGCAAGATATAAAGAAAAGCGAGAAGGCTAATGAGAAAGCAACGGCAAAGGCACTTGAGAGACTGAAACAGGAATTAAAACAGGAAATCCAACAGGCAAATGAAAGGCTGCGCCAAGAGGTACAACTTGAACTTCGACAGGTGCTGGGTAAAATCGAAGAGCGCATTGAGAAAAACTCAGTTAAACTGAGCACGCTTGCTGATCGATTGGAGCATCTTAGTGAGACATTCACGAATCGGATCGAAATAGCCGAACATCTAGCTGCCAGTGCCGAGGAAAGAGCAGTAAATGTCAGTTCGAATGTAAAAACTCGGAGAAAAACTTGGAGACAGACTGGCTGCTTTAGAAGATGGGAATAGAAGGTATAATGTCAGAATTGAAGGCCTGCCGGAGAATCGAGAAAGTTTAAACCCGTGAAATTCGCAACTGAACTTTTTCTAAAATAATCGGGGCGACTTTAAAGCAGAATCTGAGATAGCAGCGCTTACGCGACGCTGATCAAACACCGTCAGACCCCGACCAAGATCTTTTATAGTTCGTTTTGAACGATTATCATTTAAGTTAGAGGTGATGGAACTCCTCAGGAAAAAAAAAGGGGAAGATATTATATATGAAGATTGCCACATTCGCGTCTTCCCTGACTTCTCTCCAGCAACAGCTATAAAGCGCCGCCTTCTATAATATTAAACAGCTGCTACGGCAAGCCAATGTCAAATACGGCCTCCTGTATCCGCAAAACTGAAAGTGGAATGGCAGGGTCATTTCTATGTTTTCGCTAGCAAGGAGGAGGCAGAAAATGAGTTAAGAAAGCTGATCCCGGGACTATTCTGATACATAATTGTGAGTCATGGCGGTAAATGATAACGCTAGGATTAATAATCTACTGTCTGATCTATTTGTTTTAAAATACGGGTTTTTATCAGCATATATTCTCATATTCTTATATTATTATTACTTACTTATTACTTATCATTACTTAGTATTACTAGGGCTAAATGTTTATGTTTTATTGTGCTTAATTACTTTTCCTCCTCTTTTTTTTCTTTTCTAATTATTTCATGTGTACCCTAAATGAGACTGTTCAATATCATACCCTTGGTTTGCTGTTATTGCTATTACTGCATTAAGACTTGTTATGCTTGTTTTGGACACATCTTTAACACCATCACCTGGGTTTATTATCTGGGGATATCATCTTAATGCACTAAAATTGATGAAGATTATATGTATATGTGTATGTATATATATATATGTATATATGTATGTATATGTGTGTATATATATATATATGTATATATATTAAGTGCAAAATTCTTTTTTTTTTTTTTTTTTTCCTCTTTTAAAGACTATATTGGTAACAGATATCTCTATCTTTTAACCTTAAAGCGCCACTGCATGGGGGCTTGATGTGCTTTGGACGTGCTCTGTCTCTGGGTATGTCAGAGGACTGGGACTGCATGAAGTGGGTTTTAGCCTCACCTGGGGAGGCAAAAAGGGAGGGTGGGGGTTAAGGGGAAGAGAAAGAGAGCAGGCTTGATCTATATCTAATCTATCATCTCAATCTTTATAATTATAACTATCAACGTAATAATAAGCTGCATGGCAACAACTCTTGGGGGAATAGGAAATTAAGACCTAAACTATTTCACTTCCAGTTAAGACTATAATATGACACCAAAAACTCAGAATCAGTGTCTCCATGATGGGACAGTTAACTTCGTAAGCTGGAATGTTAAAGGCCTGAATCACGAATTAAAGAGAAAGAAAGTACTTTCTCACCTAACAGGTCTAAATGCTAAAATAGTATTTTTACAGGAAACCCACTTACTAAGTAAGGATCAGTTCGGCTGCAAAAGACTGGACTGGCCAAATGTTCCATTCTAGTTTTACAAAGAAAACTAGAGGGGTGGGAATTCTCATACATAGAACAGTACCATTTGTAGCATCAGATGTAGTATTGGATCCTGAAGGGAGATATGTGATGGTCATGGGAGACTTATCTAACTGTAAAATGATTTTGATAAATGTTTATGCACCTAATGTTGATGATAAGGAATTTATACAAAATTTATTTGCATCCATTCCCAATCTGAACACTCATAAACTTATAATGGCTGGGGACTTTAATTGTGTTCTAAATCCACTTTTAGATAAGACTTCCTCCACAGGGGAACGCAACTAACACCGCAAAGATAATTACAAAGTTTATAACTGATCACAACTTATCAGATCCCTGGAGGTTTTTAAACCCAAATTCAAGAACATATTCTTTCTACTCACCAGTACATCATTGCTACTCAAGGATTGATTACTTCTTTATAGATAATAACTTCTTGCCTAAGATTAAATCTTGTAAATACGATGCTATTGTTATTTCAGACCATGCTCCGATGATCTTGGAGCTGAAATTACTAAGCCCCATACACTCACCCGCAGATGGCGTCTCAATCCGCTTCTATTAGCTGACGAGAATTGTACTGAATTTATATCCAAACAAATTGAATTCTTTCTAGAGACAAATACATCCCCTGAGATCTCTGCAGGAATACTCTGGGAAACTCTTAAGGCCTTCTTAAGAGGACAGATTATCTCATATCTTTCCCACAGAAATAAATCCGAAGCGAAGAAAGTAGCAGAGATAAAAGCGAAATTACTAAAATAGATGAAGAACATGCCAGACTACCAAGCGAGACTCTACATAAGAGGAGGCAGGCTCTACATTCAGAATTAAACCTCTTGACAACTAAAGAAACCGAACAACTAATTTACAAATCCAGACATCATTATTATGAACATGGAGAGAAAGCTAATAAGCTTTTAGCGCAACAAATTCACAAGCAAGATGTATGCAACGCAATCTCGTAATTACTAACACGAATGGAGATAAAATCATCGAACACAAAAATATAATGTACACTTTTAGAGACTACTATAAATCCCTATATACTACTGAGTTTAAAGAAGACAATATACAATCTAATGCATTTCTGGATAAATTACAGATACCACAAATTGACGCTATTAGTGTGGAGGAGCTCGATAAACCTCTGTCATTATCAGAATTACTGGATGCTATAAAGTCACTCCAAGGTGGAAAAGCAGCAGGCCCTGATGGCTACCCTGCAGAGTTTTACAAGAAATTCTCCGCTCAGCTAGCTCCCCTCCTATTAGCAACATTTACAGAAGCCAGAGATAACCAATCTCTTCCACAAACCTTTCGCCAAGCACTAATCACTGTCTTCCAAAACAAAATAAGGACTTATTACAATGTGCATCATACAGACCAATTTCACTTCTGAATAACGACGTTAAAATACTCTCTAAAATCATAGCTAGAAGGATGGAGAAAGTGCTCCCCTCAGTAATATCACAAGACCAAACTGGATTTATTAGGGGCCGACACTTATCTTCAAATCTTCGACGCCTGTTTAATGTAATATACTCACCAACTAAATCAAACACCCCAGAAATATTATTATCATTGGATGCAGAAAAAGCATTCGACATGATTGAATGGAAATACCTTTTACTATTTTGGAGAAGTTTGGGTTTGGCCCGAACATTTGTGCATGGATTAAATTACTGTATACTAACCCAGAAGCTTCAGTTTGCATCAATAACATTTGCTCAGACTACTTTAAACTAGAACGTGGCACAAGACAAGGATGCCCTTTGTCACCACTGCTGTTTGCAATTGCCATTGAACCACTGGCAATACATTGTCGAAATACTGATCAGATAAAGGGGATTAGCAGAGAAGGACTGGAACAGAAAATCTCATTATATGCAGATGACATGGTACTGTATATATCGGACCCAGAAAATTCTGTGCCTGCAGTCTTAGCAGCACTCACAGAATTTCAAAAGCTCTCTGGTCTCAGAATTAATCTGAATAAAAGTGTACTCTTTCCGTGAATTCAAGCATATAATATTAGATTAGACACCCTTCCTTTTATCATTGCAGAACAGTTTAAATACCTCGGGTAAACATCACAAGTAAACATAAAGCTCTTTATCAACAAAATTTTCGTCTGCATGGAAAAAATTAAACAAGACTTGCATAGATGGTCAACCCTTCATCTCACACTAGCTGGAAGAATTAACACTGTTAAGATGAATATTCTTCCTAAGCTCCTTTTTATTTCAAAACATACCAATATACATTAATAAATCGTTTTTAAGCAATTAGATTCAACAATAACCTCATTTATTTGGAATTCTAAACATCCACGCATCAAAAGAGCGACCCTACAAAGACAAAAGGCAGAAGGCGGCATGGCTCTACCTAACTTCCAGTTTTATTACTGGGGCAAATATACAGTCGATAAGAACCTGGACACAAATAGAAGAACATACACAGGCATGGACCGCAATAGAAGTAAAATCCTGCAGTACTTCTTTGTATTCCTTGCTTTGTGCTCCAATAAACACACGTTATCGGCAATACACTAATAACCCAATTGTGCTCCACTCACTTAGAATCTGGAACCAATGTAGAAAGCATTTTAAGACGGAGAAGCTTCTTTCTGTGGCACCCTGCAAAAGAACCACCTCTTTCAACCCTCACAAACATATGCAGTTTTAATATCTGGAAAAATTTGGAATTAACTTGCTTAGAGATCTTTATATAGACAACGTCTTTGCATCCTATGAACAATTACATTCCAAATTTAACATTCCAGCTACAAATTTCTTTCACTATCTTCAAATCAGGAACTTTGTTAAACAGAACCTTCCAGATTTTCCTCATCTTGCACCCTCATCCACGCTGGAAAATTATTGCTCAATTTCAAGGAGTTAGACTCCATCTCTACAATATATAAAATCCTTTTACAATCCCTTCCTTTCAAAGATCCAAGAGGACACTGGGAAAATGACCTCTCAATTAATATATCAGAAAAGGAGTGGAAAGTAGCAATGCAGAGAATTCACTCAAGCTCCATATGCAAAGCATACAATTATACAACTCAAAATTATATATCGAGCACATCTGTCTCGACTAAAACTCTCCAAAATGTTTCCAGGGCATGATCCAACCTGTGAACGCTGCAAAAGCCCCAGCCTCACTAGGTCACATGTTCTGGGCCTGCTCCAAATTAACATTATTCTGGACAAAAATTTTTAATTACCTCTCAGACAGTCTTGGACTCACAATCCCTCCTAACCCATTAACAGCTGTGTTTGGGGTTCTTCCAGAGGGTCTTAAAGTGGAGAAAGACAAACAAATTGTGATTGCATTCACTACACTTTTGGCACGCAGACTTATTCTGATAAACTGGAAGAACCCAAACTCTCCTCTTTTAAGTCAGTGGGAAACTGATGTGTTATATTATTTAAAATTGGAAAAAATCAAATACTCAGTTAGAGGATCTGTGCAGACTTTTTTCAAAACATGGCAGGATCTAATCAGTAATATTTTGAAATGTTTATAAAGCACAGAGAATTTGTTGATTTAGGTATTTTTAAAAGCCTTAAATTTTACACGTTTGGCTTGCTCTCTCTCTCAAGGGTGGGGATCGATCTGTTCTTAGCATAATTCTTTTTTTTTTTTTTGTAAAAATGTGATTGCTATGTATTGATTGTAATAAAATTAATAAAATAAAAAAAAAAAAGAAAAGCAAACAATCAAAAAATCAATACCTGCTTTTAAGTATACAGAAGCACCGGGATAAAGCGGAATTTTGTAGAGGAGCGTCCTATCTTCTAGGCAAACAGCTACTGTGTAAACAGCCCCCTCTGCTCACACCCCATCCGTCAGGCAGAGAGAATGAGAGACAGAGAGAAGCAAGCAAAACAAGCGCCATGCGGGAAGCATATCTTATAGCTTTGAGGAGTTTTAGTTAATATGTAATACATGCTCTGATTGGGTAGCTTCTAAGCCATCCGCCAATAGTGTCCCTTGTATGAAATCAACTGGGCAATCAAACTGAGGAAGCATGTAACCTAAATTAAAAGACCCATTGTCAGAAAGCGAATCAGAAAAAATCCGTGATATATATTTAGATGTGCTTACATTTAAAATCCGCGATAGAGTGAAACCCTCGAAAGTCAAAGCGCGATATAGCAAGGGATTACTGTATATATATATATATATATATATATATATATATATATATATATATATATATATATATATATGACAGCAACACTCATCACTCACAACAGTGACAAAACAATTACATTGACAATCATGTTATGTTATTTTCAAAATGTTTCCTTTTCTTTTTCTTTGCTTCTTTAACACACTACCCTCACTACCTAGCCCTCACTGACTCACTCACTTACTGACTCATCACTAATTCTCCAGCTTCCTGTGTAGGTAGAAGGCTGAAATTTGGCAGGTTTATTCCTTACAGATTACTTACAAAAGTTAAGGTTTCATTTCGAAACTCTACACCTAACGGTTATAACGGTCGACAACGTCCGCCATGTTGAACTTTCTTATTTATGACCCCATCTTCACGAAATTTGGTAGGCGGCTTCCCTGCGCTAACCGAAACCAATGTACGTACTTATTTCAGTGGTATGACGCCACTGTCGGCCGCCATTTTGAACTTTCCAACGTCACTAATTTTCCAACTTCCCGTGTAGGTAGAAGGCTGACCCCATCTTCATGAAATTTGGTTGGTGGCTTCCCTGCGTTAACCGAAACCAATGTACGTACTTATTTCAGTGGTATGACGCCACTGTCAGCCGCCATATTGAATTTTCCAACGTCACTAATTCTCCAACTTCCCGTGTAGGTAGAAGGCTGAAATTTGGCAGGCTCATTCCTTACAGATTGCTTACAAAAGTTAAGCAGGTTTCATTTCGAAATTCTACGCGTAACGGTCATAACGGTTGACACGTTCGACATGTTGAACTTTATTTATGGCCCTATCTTCACTAAATTTGGTAGGCGGCTTCCCTGCGCTAACTGAATCCAATGTACGTACTTATTTCGGTGGTATGATGCCACTGTCGGCTGCCATATTGAACTTTTCAACGGTCTTTGTTACCTATGGGCCCATCTTCAAGAAATTTGGTATGCGGGTTCCCAACACTAACTGAATCCTACTTACGTACATATATACGTCCATAGCCTGCAGCTCGGTCACCGTGTGAGGCGGAGTTGGGTCCCCCATCCCAACGCCTCCCACATTGTTGGCTGCCTGCCTATATAATTCCGTCTGTCGCTCCAGTCTCTACATTCCCTTCCTTGCTTCGCCACGGGATTCACGTCTCCCTGCTGATAACTACAGCCTTTTTATTTAATCCACGGCTTCTCAGGTGTTTTATTGTTCATTTATTACGATTATAGTTATTTTGTGGGTATTTTAGACTTACTTTACATTGTTCAGGTACCCATTTCCTTTATCATTTCAACCGTACCCCCCTAGACCTATGTCTATCGAGGTGATCACCTTCGATCAAAGAACTGTCACTTACCGAGTGGTTTCCATGCCCGAAGATGGCATCTACCTTTTCCATTCTCTTTTACATATTGCACAGCCATATCAGGCTCACTCTTGATATCCGGAGGAACATTGTGTCTTATGTATTGAATGACTGGGACAGGTTCAAGGTGTGGACTGATGACGGTACAGGAGATAATTATACTACACAGGAGCAGTATAAGAGTGAAATGCTTAAGCCCTTCACCTATGCATCTGCATGTGAGTTGATGGCTGCTGCTGAATTGTTCGGTTGTCGCTTTCAAGTGTACTGAAATGGCCAAATATTTTACACCTTTCGAGTCACACCAATGCCTCTTAAACATCTTAGATTGACAGGTGACGATTTCAGTAGTGGACATTTTGATGTTTATGAATGTTTAAACATTCAAAAGCTGGATGTTAAGTTATCGATGAAACCGGTTGTATACTTACAACGCTTGACAGATGCTGAATGTCTCTTCAACACAAGTCCTACAATACTGTCGTAATTGAAACAAACCATGAAACTCAAACCGATTATGAAAGCAGCAATCCAAGCTGTGAGATTTGAAACAAGATTACTGTTCACATGGCCAACTGTACATTGCATGCTCAAGAGTAAGCTCAGCGCACAGCTTGGTCATGTTACAACCGGAGGGCCGAACTGAAAATGTGGCATACAATGAGATCATTAAGAAATAATTATTGGTATATTTTCCCTCAGTTTAAAAAGGTTTAATTTTCTTCTTAATAAAAATTTTGCTAGTTCTATATAATTTTACTTTTCCAAAGGAGGTTTGGGAATCATTGAGGGTGAACCTACAATGCAGTTAATGACACTGCATAAGGCAGGTGTGTCAAATAATTTTTTTTGGGCTAAAAATAACACTACATGCACCCAATTTAGGACAGAATCAGTGGTTAATTTAGAAGTGATGAGGGTCTATTATTTTACCAAGGTAAAAGACCTGATTTTAACAGTCTCGAAAAAGGACACTGTAACTTAATAATGTTATTGTAGCTTTCAAGTGCAATATGTGATTCACATTACTATGGTTTAGTAATCCTCAGACTTATTCCTGGTTACCCCAAGTGGCTGCAAGTTTCTGTTCCTGACAAGTTCTGTTTTTTAAGTGGGCTTCTAGCCTAATGAAATACTCTGTTACTTAACATTTTTTTTCCTGCTTTGGGGTGAATGTAGAAAAAATAATACCAACTTTAGTCGTTTTTTTATTAGAATGTACAAAGTATTTATACATATATGGGAATAATTTAGTGTTCTTTTTTCTTAGTGTTTTGTAAGTTTAATTCTCTTATTTACTAATGAATATGTTAATAGGGCTGACTCTGAAGTAATTGAAGCCTTTCAGAATTCTGTGTTGTGAAACTGGTGGTAGCATGTTTTTCACATGTTCTGCACGGTTGTCTTTGTTGTCAAAGTGCAAATGCCACATGATAGTCTGATAGCAGTCACAGGACATTGTGGAAGTTAATTCAAAAGCATTCCGTATTTAGTTAATTCAATAACATTTTAAGAGATAAGTTGAATGGATTCTTTGGATTTTCTGTACGATCTGCTCTGTGTCGTTTGAATGCAGACAACGTGGAGTTCTATGTTAATGAAGAATTATCAATAGAAGGTATCAGGGTGGTGCAGGGAAGTGGGAAGTTTTTGAACCAGGTGTTGTTTGGGATCAATGTGAACTTGTTTAGACCCCCTTGCCATTAGTTATAATGGAGCATTGGAGTGGTGCGCAATGAGCGTTCACTGTGAAAGTCTTTTATAAGAGTGGTGATAGTGTGGCTGTTGTGGAAAGGTAATTTTGGCATCATTACCAGTTAGGATGTCATAATCGTGTCCCGTCTGCTTGTGCAATTACAACATGGGTGTGTAATTTCAAAGAAATGGGTTCAGCCTTAAAAAAAGAAGACCCCAGGTAGTTCCACTTTGCATACTACCTGATATTCGATGGCAGCTATTCAACGATTGTTTGGAAGGCACGTCGTTTCATGCAACATTGATATTCCATGGCCACAGAGATCCCCAGATCTCACTGTTTGTGATTTTTGTTCTGTGGGGACATTTTAAAAGCCAAGTGTACACATCCTGGAACCATTGCTGGACTAAAAAGGAAGATTGAAATGGAAATTTTTGGCATTCCTTTTCACCTGTTACAGCGAGCAATGTAGAATTTCCACAGCAGGCTGTTAGAATGTGTATGGAGAAATGGACATCACATTCACAATGTTTTCTTCAAAACAGAATGAAATTTGAATGAATATTGATTACCATCATTAATTGCATATCCTGTACAATACATTTCATCATTAAATGTATTTTGTAATGTTTTTTTATTTGTGCATTGAACGTTAGTTGAAAATTTCCCGTTTCCCTGCGCCACTCTGTACAACATACTGATTTGTAATAATAGCTAATTAAATAAACAATGTCCATATAATATACTTCCAAACAAAAAATTCTATATTTTCAAAATTGATAGGGATTCTTAATCCCACGAGAACAGTGATGTTATTTAATCTTCCTTAACCCATGTTTGTTTTTCTTTTCCCTTTAGTCTCCATACTTTATCCCTCAATTATATGGTTATATTTATACAGGTCTTTCTTATAAGATTAAGGGCAATATAATACACCTTATGTGATGTTTCCAGGTCCAGCATAACTAATTTGAACAACCTTAAATCATTCGAGGAAATATGTGAAACACATCGACAGAGAGCTGCAAACTTGATTTTTGGGCCAATTTCAGTTTGGGCTTATCAATTATTTATGATTGTTTATGATATGCAAAGCATTATTTTAACCAAGAAACAGCGTATGTGGCTACAACAACCAAATGAGAGAGAGAGGGGGAGATAAAAACAAAAATTTTTGGCAAACTATAGGCATTCACACAAACATGTAGTTTAGTAGTAAACTGGAAAAGCAGACATAAACTTGCTGGGGAAGAAGATGGAAACTCTATTTATGAGGAACAGGAGTAATTATCTTGAATGTAGCTTTTTGCTTCACAAAAAACTTGCTTACTGGACATATTATTGACTCAGTCTCAACAGATGCGGGTGTTTCCACTTTCTTTGACTGGATTGATATCAGACAGATAAAAGGAGAAAGGTTTGCTTTGTTTTTTAACAAACTTTGATGTACTTTTGGCCAAATTACCATTGAAGAGCATGACTGCCGACCAGTTACTCAGCTACATGCTGTGGCATTGCTCTGTAACAGTTGTTGTTTTGTACATTTCCCCTTTCTGTGGTACAGTGGTAGCGTGTGACGTCATATACCCAATTTCTGCCAGGCTTCAGATGCAGCTTTCCACTGCATTCTAGACTATCTCCTGATAACGTTAATCATATATCTCTCATTTATACTTTGACTTCATCATACAGTTATTTTAGATGCATAAATTAGGGAAAGTAACTATTTAGACCTCTTACATACTAATATTAAGTGTGCCTGTAGTTTCACAGCACAGCTGATATTAAAAAGGTCAGGGTGAGGGTAGGGGATATCAGCCCGAAGGCCATATCAAAAGCGCATGGGTACACCTACTCCAATCATAATTTTTTTATTTTGCAAGTCTCTGGTGTTTGTTATGCCTGTTTATAAACCCTTATTGTAGCAAGAACCAGTAAAATGACAGGTGGTGAAATAATTGAGATTCGAGTCCCTTTTTTGTGAGTCATATGAGGGACGATATTGATGATCTTAGTCAGTGAGTGTTTTAGCAATTTTTTTTTCTATTAAACTTAACATCATTAACATTTAAAAAGTTCTACCAAACATGAAAATGTGATAATTTAGAACAGAGAATAAGGAGAGGTTAAAGCAAGAACAAAAAGAACAATGTCAGGGAGAGAGAAAAACCTTACGGTATGAAGACAGTGAACAAGCTGGAAGAGAATAATGTGGGAAATGTATGGATTTCGCTCAGGGTTGTATTTACCCCTTCCCATTGACTTTTCAAATCATATCTCCAAACAGCCCTCAGTGCTACATGCCTCTAACTTCTCCTCAATTTTGCAAGCCATTAATTGAACTAAACTTAGTGCTGCTCCTGTAAAGCCTTTCCTCAAAACCAGTTCCCTCAACCTTGGTGCACACTCTCAGGATATTGACTTCTGTGTCGGTTGGTCTTTCTCCTCTGACAATTGCTGTCCATTTCTGCCAGGTAGCTAAAGATGCAGCTGGGAAAACTCCATTGGTAGGTTGTAATGATATTAGCTCAAAGATGATGATGTGTGCCAGGTAGGTAGATAGGTAGATACTTTATTAATCCCCAAGGGGAAATTCACATACTCCAGCATACTGATAAAAACAATATTAATTAAAGAGTAAAAAGGCAGTGCAAGTTTAAAAAAATGCAAGGTGCAGAGTGCGAGGCAGGTATAACAGTCTATAATCTTGTATAATGTTAACGTTTACCCCTCTGGGTGGAATTGAAGAGTCGCATTGTGTGGGGAGGAATGATCTCCTCAGTCTGTCAGTGGAGCAGGACAGCGACAACAGTCTGTTGCTGAAGCTGCTCCTCTGTCTGGAGATGATGCTGTTCAGTGGATGCAGTGGATTCTCCATGATTGACAGGAGCCTGCTCAGCACCCGTTGCTCTGCCACAGATGTTAAACTGTCCAGCTCCGTGCCTACAATAGAGCCTGCCTCCCTCACCAGTTTGTCCAGGCATGAGGCATCCCTCTTCTTTATACTCCTTCCCCAGCACACCACCACATAGAAGAGGGCGCTCGCCACAACCGTCTGATAGAACATCTGCAGCATCTTATTTCAGATGTTAAAGGACGCCAGCCTTCTAAGGAAGTATAGTCGGCTCTTTCCTCTCTTGTACAGAGCATCAGTGTTGGCAGTCCAGTCCAATTTATCATCCACCCTCACTCCGAGGTATTTATAGGTCTGCACTCTCTGCACACAGTCATCTCTGATGATCACGGGGTTCATGAGGGGCTTGGGCCTCCTAAAATCCACTACCAGCTCCTTGGTTTTGCTGGTGTTCAGTTGTAGGTGGTTTGAGTCGCACCATTTACCAAAGTCCTTGATTAG
Organism: Polypterus senegalus; assembly: GCF_016835505.1. NCBI lineage: Eukaryota > Metazoa > Chordata > Cladistia > Polypteriformes > Polypteridae > Polypterus > Polypterus senegalus. The sequence goes on from NC_053155.1 coordinate 267,081,650, forward strand.
GTTCCTATGCTCCTCCTCCTGCCCACTCCTGATGCAGCCCACACTAGCAGTGTCGTCAGTGACCTTTTGCACATGGCAGGCTCCGAGTTGTATTAGAAGTCCGATGTATATAGGCTGAAGAGGAAATAGGCGGAAGCACATTCCCCTGCGGCGCTGCTAATCTGCTGACCACAATGTCAGACCTGCAGTTCCCGAGATGCACATACTGAGGTCTGTCTGTGAGATAGTTCACGATCCATGAATCTAGGTATGAATCTACTCCCATCTCTGTCAGCTTGTCCCTAAGGAGAAAAGGTTGGATGGTGTTGAAGGGTTGGATGGTGTTGAAGGCGCCAGAGAAGTCCAGAAACATAATTCTTACTGCACCATTGCCTCTGTCCAAGTGGGAGAGGGATCGGTGTAGCATGTAGATGATGGCATCCTCTGCTCCCAACTTCTCCTGGTATGTGAACTGCAGAGGGTCGAGGGCGTGGCGGACCTGTGGCCTCAGGTGGTAAAGCAGCAGCCGCTCCATTGTCTTCATCACATGTGATGTCAGTGCGACAGGCCTGAAGTCATTCAGCTCACCAAGACGTGATACCTTTGGGACTGGGGTGATACAAGATGTTTTCCAAAGCCTCTGGACTCTTCCCTATTCCAGGCTCAGGTTGAAGATGCGCTGTAGAGGACTCCCCAGCTCCAACGCACAAGACTTCAACAGTTGGTAATTATTTGAAATTGTTCACCACTTATTCAGTCTAGAATTTGTTCCTGGAAGGGGTCCCACTGTCGTGGAGGACATCCTGCCTGGTTCCAGTGCCAAAGAATAATAGACTCAGTAAACTGAATGATTATCTTACCATTTGCCATAATAAACTCTCTGGAAAGGGTAGTACCTTGAATCGTATGTAATTTCTTTAGTCCCTTATTGCTGAGAATATTAACAGTGATGGATGCTACCTTGCTATCTTGGAGTGCTGTCTGTGTGTCAGCAAAGTTGATCAGAAACGCACACACCAGCGCACTATCAGGGGTCTTATTTTACCAGCTTCCTTTAGATTTTGTTATTTTTATCTGTTTAATCACAGATGTATCCTGTGTAGTTCTGTCTATCAGATGCTGTGACCCTGCAGTTCCAAATTAGTGGTAATAAAGTATAATTTCTGTATATCTATCCATCTGCCACTCTTATTGTTAGAAGCCTGGGTGCAGTGTTTCAAGCATCCAACATAAAAATAAATAAAAATGTACATCTTTATTGCTATAGCTGTTTAGCTTTCTTGTGAATCGCTTCCATCACAAAGTTCTTTCATGAAGTCAAGATATTTACTCAACTAAATCATCCTCAAAAGCTGTTACTACAGGGATATTCGGTATGCTGGGAAATTCTAGATTCCCACATTGTTTTAAAATATAATGATGATAAGGCAGCGGCAGACTTTATAAAATCTGGTACTTCATCAAACTTTATAAAAAGGTGCTTTGATAACTTTGTTTCATCAGTATGGAAAATATAAAACAGATCAGGATTTATTTCAAAACAAAAAAGATAGCGCTCTTGAAGAATAAATTGCAAACTACGGTGTATTCTGCAACATCTTAAAAAATGCAAAAATCAAAGGATTGAGTGAATTTGATATTACCTCTAGTATCATGGCTTTGGTTAAGAAATTCCAACACAGGATATTTTTTGTATATAGTCAATAACTTCAGTGTCATCTGCTGTCTTTTACATATGTTGTATTTATCTGTTGCATAGTTTTCTGTTCTATGTTTTTAAAAACAGGCACAGTGATTGGTGTTCATATTTGAAATATGGGTATATGTAAACTTTGACCTAAACTAAATGTCCATGATTCTGCTCATCTGCTGCACTAAAAAATTCTTTTTAAGTTGTTTTAAAATTTCGAGAATCGTGCTATGAAGAATAAAGACAACACAATAGAAACATCACTTTTACCTTTACCAATTCACTGGTCAGTTAAAATGAACAGCTCAGACAAACAAAGCATTTATTTTCTTTTTAATCTCTATTAATACCTTGTTTTCTGTTGTAAAATTATAACGTGCATAACATAGTGATTTTAAAAGTTTTGCTTAACCTTGGCTAATTTGCAGTGTTTCAGATTTTATTAGGAAATAAATGTAAGTATCATACATTTGTTGTTATTTGTATGCTAGGAAACAAACTAAAAATGTTGTTTTTCATAATGAAGTTAACTATTTGAGGGCTGAATATTTTTTCCAAAAAACATAGTTTTCTGAAAAGCAATTGCTTTACACAGAAATCAACATAAAACATCTGTTGCTGCATTCTGTGGCTGCTAGTTTGCCAAAAATGTGTGGCAGGCATGCTGCCAGGCTGTCTTTGCGTGGCTGGGGCAGCAGCGGTCACAGTCACACTGCACTGCAATCTAGTTTCTACCTCTTAAGGATCAGTCCTCCAAGGCAGGCAAACAGTGCCATAGGAGTGTCAGCTACATGAACCTGTTCAGCACCGTGATTAGCTAGGGACGAGTCAGCTGAAGCTGGAGCCTCACATTCGTTTTTGATTTCTTGTATCAAAAGTCATAGAGAGAATAGGCAAAACGTCATTCACAGAGTATTTTGCTTTCCGCATCCCCTTTGATCTCTCGCTAGATGTCAGTGCCATTTTTGCCGTTGTTTGTGCCTTGCTACTCACGGGAGCGCAGAAAATCTCGGTCAAAACCAATGAAGCTGATTTGCCTTCTAGCAGTGAGACTCCAACTTAAACATAAAGGTTGGTTTTGTCACAGTTTATAGTTGATTACCATAGTCAACTCCTCCTTTAGACAAAAGTCGACACCAGCCCTGAAAGAGTTAAGGTAGAATTTCACCCAGGAAATTTTCTATGTCAGTGAGTGTAAGTTGTAGTGCAATTGGTCAGTCTGATATATCAGAAATTCTATGTAGCCAAGTACTTTCTCTACACAATATTTGTATTTTGTTAATCTGTGGCTATTATTAGTTCATTTGACCTGCTTACTGTTGAACATGCTACATACAGTCCTTGGTAGTAATGGTGTGAAAGAGACAGCAGCACAACCTTTTATTAAAACGGTTTTCAGTAATTTTACAAAGGTGAATTTAAGTTGATTCATTCAGAGATAAAAATACAGACTCTCCATTAGCATCAAAGCTTAAAAGTAGTACTGCTTCAGTATACAATGAATTTAAATTGTTTACCAACAGGCAAAAACATAGCAACAAAGGTTACTCATTAGTTTTACTCACTCAGAAGCACTGTGCTGTTCTTATTATATTCTAAAAAACAGCATCTCCATCACCGATAGAAAAACTTGCACTTCATTCTTTTCAATCCTGGTTTGGCAATGCACTGATTAAAAAAAAATGTGTTAGCAGTTTATCTCAGATTTATTGTCACATGTGACAAAGTGACAATACTGTGAAACATTTTTCCCTCTTTCTAATTGTGCTTATTTCACAAAGGTGACCACCCTCCCCACACTGTTGGTATTGTGATTGATTCACAAAGAGGAGAAAAAATACCCTCTTCATATGCTGCTTGTGGGTTGTCAAGCAGCTTGAAAAAGTAAAGTTACATTCCATGGCCAGAATGACTGAAAAAAGATATAATCCAGTGAGTCAATGAAATTATTATTATAAAATGCAGCAGGTGCTACCTTTCATGACAGGCATTGCTTGTTGATGCTCTTAAACTTTATTTTCACTTGTGATATTGTCTGGAGCAGCACACTGGCTGATGTGAATTATATTCCCACTTTAGCATTTCCATAAGGTTTCAGAAATCCAATACCAAATGGCATACAACAGAGACATATGCATTGCATGGTGCACTGCAAATGTTAATGCTGAGGTCTGCATTAATTAGTTAGATTTCAACCTGACTTATTCAGGTAGCATAGTTAGTCAACAAATAAAAAACATAGATCCATTAATTTTTTAATTTCTATATCGTAACTAAAATTCAATCAAATCATCAAAGTATTTTTGAGATTTTAGAGTCTTTAGTTTTTCAATTGTTGTAGGCTTTTGACCCCTAAATATTTATATATTGAAATGTCCTTTTTTAGTGGATACCTACTGCCCTAGATGTACCATCCTTCCAAATTAGTTTTTTTTTTTTTTTTTTGCTAAATGGGAAGTAGTGTTTTTGTTAATGTGTGTCTGTCAGTAAGTCAACTTTACATTATTACCTATACTAATAAAAGGCAAAGCCCTGACTGACTGACTCATCACTAATTCTCCAACTTCCCGTGTAGGTAGAAGGCTGAAATTTGGCAGGCTCATCACTAACAGCTTACTTACAAAAGTTGGGCAGGTTTCATTTCGAAATTCTACGCGTAATGGTCATAACTGGAAGCTATTTTTCTACATATACTGTAATGGAGTTGAGCTCGAAAGCCGTGAGGGGCGGAGTTTCGTGTGACATCATCACGCCTCCCACGTAATCACGTGAACTGACTGTCAGCATGCGTACAAAACCAGGAAGAGCTCCAAAAAGCGCTGAAGAAAACATGCATTATATAATTCAGAAGGCAGCGAAACAATAAGAAGTGAGCAAGTGACATATACAACCATATTCATGAGTGCTGCTACTTTGGAAACAAAGCACGGTGTAAACCTAAAGTTTAAATTAAGTTCATAGACAGGCTGCCGCTGGCGTTTGTCATGCCCACGGGTAATGCGGGATACAAGTTTAATGAGAGGACGCAGGATATAAACGAGAGTTTTGATCACTTTGTGTCTAAGTTAAAATTGCAGGTGAGGGGCTATGCTTATGCAAATTCTGAGAGACTGTGTTTGTGGGGGATTGACAGTTAAGGCGGGTGGGGGAGTCGCGTCATCATCTCCCATCCCATTCACCTCATTTCGCTCTGAGCTGCGCTCTGCAGCTAACGCAGTGTTACGACTTTGTGACGCTGCCACCAAATAGTCACAGAAAAATCCACAAGTTAATACACACGCTGTGTCTAGAGTTTCTCCACACTGAATCCTCCAGGCACTACTTATAAAAGGTTACATTGACAATCGTGTTATTTTAAAAATGTTTCCTTTTCTTAGCACAAGCACAGCTGAGAAGCTTCGATGCATGTGCTCCATAACGAGTTAAAAATCACGCATTTAATCACAAGCAAAGGGAACTTCTGTCAATGCATGATTTCCTGGTACACCGATTACATTGATCAGCGCTTCCCGATTCATTTTTACCCTCGCACCCCCTTGGTTTGAGAAGATGGATGAAAAAATATGAGGTTAACACAGAAAAACAAAAAGCTTTATGAATAATCGATTCGCCATCAATAATTGTTTTGGTAAAGCCATACTCAGTGTAATCCTCCTTCCATTTTATAATTTTTCTGCCACTAGCAATGATTAAAAGAACGGTAAAAAAGTAAGAGCGAAGCAAGGGTGATTTATTCAGGCAGGCAGGCGACAGCTCAATAGCTCGAATTTGGATATAAGTAGCTTCTATTTATTCGCCAGAAATATCTTTGTTAGGAATGGAAGTTGAATATAGTCTTTAAATTTCTATGGTAAAGAAAAAGTTATGCAATGATGACTAAATTTAACTATATAAAGTCAAAACTTGATTATATGAAGTCACTGTCGGAATAAATAAAGTCTAAACTTTAATATATAAAGTCAGCGTCGGTATATATAAAGTCAATACTTGTTTCTGAATATATAAAGTCAGCGCTGGAATATATAAAGTCAAAACTTAAATATATAAAGTCAGCGTAATATATAAAGTCAGCGCTGGAATCTATAAAGTCAAATCTTGAATATATAAAGTCATCTTCGGAATATAGGCTATAAAGTAAGCGCTGCAATATATAAAGTCAAAACTTCAATATATAAAGTCAGTGGCGGAATATACAAAGCCAGCACTGGAATATCCATCCATTTCCCAACACGTTGAATCCAACCACAGGGTCACGGGGGTCTGCTGGAGACAATCCCAGCCAACACTGGGCGCAAGGCAGGAACCAATCCTGGGCAGGGCACATGCATCATTTTCAAAACATTAACCGAACCGTGTTTTTTTAATTTATTTTTCTGAATACGTTTTTTGTTAACTTCAGTTCAGAGTCGTTTCAATCAGTAGAATTTGACTTTCACTTTATATATTCAGGAGTAGGTTTATATACTCCGATGTTGACTTTATATAATCAGGAATGACTTTATAAATTCCGACGCTGACTTTATATATTCAGGTTTTGACTTTATATATTCCAGCGCTGACTTTATATATTCAAGTTTTGACTTTATATATTCAGAAAAAAGTTTTGACTTTATGTATACCGTCACTGACTTTATATATTCAAGTTTTGACTTTATATCTACAAGTTTTGACTTTATATATTCTGACGCCGACTTTATATATTCACAAAATCAATTTATTTGCCTGTTTGGCACCCCATAGTATATGTGTGTGTGTGTATATATGTACACATGTATGTATGCATATGTATGTGTATATATGTGTATATATATATATATATATATATATATATATATATAATATGCCAGCAACACAAAACAATTACATTGTCAATCATGTTACATTATTATTAAAATGTTTCCTTTTCTTTTTACTTCTCTGCTGCCAAGCGTGGGTATTTTGCCATATATAGATATATATATATAAAAAAACTATTTGCCCCCTTCCTGATTTCTTATTCTTTTGCATGTTTGTCACACAAAATGTTTCTGATCATCAAACACATTTAACCATTAGTCAAATATACCACAAGTAAACAGAAAATGCACTTTTTAAATGATGGTTTATTATTTAGGGAGAAAAAAAAATCCAAACCTACATGGCCCTGTGTGAAAAAGTAATTGCCCCCTTGTTAAAAATAACCTAACTGTGGTGTATCACACCTGAGTTCAATTTCCGCAGCCACCCCCAGGCCTGATTACTGACACATCTGTTTCAATCAAGAAATCACTTAAATAGGAGCTGCCTGACACAGAGAAGTAGACCAAAAGCACCTCAAAAGCTAGACATCATGCCAAGATCCAAAGAAATTCAGGAACAAATGAGAACAGAAGTAATTGAGATCTATCAGTCTGGTATATATCAGGATATAAAGCCATTTCTAAAGCTTTGGGACTCCAGCGAACCAGAGTGAGAGCCATTATCCACAAATGGCAAAAACATGGAACAGTGGTGAACCTTCCCAGGAGTGGCCGGCCGACCAAAATTACCCCAAGAGCGCAGAGGCGACTCATCCGAGAGGTCACAAAAGACCCCAGGACAACGTCTAAAGAACTGCAGGCCTCACTTGCCTCAATTAAGGTCAGTGTTCACGACTCCACCAAAAACCAAAAACGGCCTGCATGGCAGATTTCCAAGACGCAAACCACTGTTAAGCAAAAAGAACATTAGGGCTCGTCTCAATTTTGCTAAGAAACATCTCAATGATTGCCAAGACTTTTGGGAAAATACCTTGTGGACTGATGAGACAAAAGTTGAACTTTTTGGAAGGCAAATGTCCCGTTACATCTGGCGTAAAAGGAACACAGCATTTCAGAAAAAGAACATCATACCAACAGTAAAATATGGTGGTGTTAGTGTGATGGTCTGGGGTTTTTTTGCTGCTTCAGGACCTGGAAGGCTTGCTGTTATAGATGGAACTATGAATTCTACTGTCTACCAAAAAATCCTGAAGGAGAATGTCCGGCCATCTGTTCGTCAACTCAAGCTGAAGCGATCTTGGGTGCTGCAACAGGACAATGACCCAAAACACACCAGCAAATCCACCTCTGAATGGCTGAAGAAAAACAAAATGAAGAGTGCCTAGTCAAAGTCCTGACCTGAATCCAATTGAGATGCTATGGCATGACTTTAAAAAGGCGGTTCATGCTAAAAAACCCTCAAATAAAGCTGAATTACAACAATTCTGCAAAGATGAGTTGGCCAAAATTCCTCCAGAGCACGGTAAAAGACTCATTGCAAGTTATCGCAAACGCTTGATTGCAGTTATTGCTGCTAAGGGTGACCCAACCAGTTATTAGGTTCAGGGGCCAGTTACTTTTTTACACAGTGTCATGTAGGTTTGGATTTTTTTTTCTCCCTAAATAATAAAAACCATCATTTAAAAACTGCATTTTGTGTTTACTTGTGTTATATTTGACTAATGGTTAAATGTGTTTGATGATCAGAAGCATTTTGTGTGACAAACATGCAAAAGAATAAGAAATCAGGAAGGGGGCAAATAGTTTTTCACACCACTGTATGTGTATATATAAATAAATATATATATATCTATATCATATATATATATATATATGTGATATATAGATATATATAGATATATATATGATATATAGATATATGAGATATATATATATGACAACAACACTCATATCAAAGACAAAACAATTACATTAACAATCATGTTACGTTGTTTTTAAAATTTTTCCTTTTCTTTTTTATAACTTGTTTAACACACTACTTCTCCGCTGCGAAGCGTTGGTATTCTACTAGTCATTATATTCAGAATGTATGTGTGTGTGTGTATATATATCTATACTAATAAAAGGCAAAGCCCTCACTGACTGACTGACTCACTCACTCATCACTAATTCTCCAACTTCCCGTGTAGGTAGAAGGCTGAAATTTGGCAGGCTCATTCCTTACAGGTTACTTACAAAAGTTAAGCAGGTTTCATTTCGAAAAGTGGTAGGCGGCTTCCCTGCCTTAACCAAAATCGATGTACGTACTTATTTCGGTGGTATGACGCCACTGTCAGTCTCCATATTGAACTTTCCAACGGTCTTTGTTACCTATGGGCCCATCTTCAAGAAATTTGGTATGCTGGTTCTTATCGCTAACTGAATCCTACTTACATACATATATACGTCCATAGCCTGCAGCTCGGTCGCCGTGTGAGGCAGCGTTGGGTCCCCCATCCCCACGCCTCCCACGTTGTTGGCTGCCTGCCTATATAAGACCGTCCGTCACTCAGGTCTCTTCATTCCCTTCCTTACTTCACCACGGTATTCACGTCTCCCTGCTGATAACTGCAGCCTTTTTATTTAATTCACAGCTTCTCTGCTGTTTTATTGTTTGTTTATTATGATTATAGTTATTGTATAGGTATTTTAGACTTAGTTTACATTGTTCAGGTACCCATTTCCTTTATCGTTCCAACCATACCCCCATTAATATGTCTATCGAGGTGATCACCATCAATCAAAGAACTGTCACTTACCGAGTGGTTTCCATGCCCGGGGATGGTGCCTACCTTTTCCATTCTCTGTGTTACATTTTGCACGGACATATCAGGCTCACTTTTGATATCCGGAGGAACATTGTGTCTTATGTATTGAATGACTGGGACAGGTTCAAGGTGTGGACTGATGACGGTACAGGAGATAATTATACTACACAGGAGCACTATAAGAGTGAAATGCTTAAGCCCTTCACCTATGGTTCTGCATGTGAGTTGATGGCTGCCGCTGAATTGTTCGGTTGTCGCTTTCAAGTGTACCGAAATGGCCAAATATTTTACACCTTTGGACAACTGCCGATGCCTCTTAAACATCTTAGATTCATAGGTGACGATTTGAGTAGTGGACACTTTGGTGTTTATGAATGTTTAAACTCTCAAAAGCTGGATGCAAAGTTATTGATGAAACCGGTTATATGCTTACAATGCTTGACAGATGCCGACTGTCACTTCAACACAAGTCCTGCAAATATTAACGTAATTGAAACAAACCATGAAACTCAAACTGATTATGACAGCAGCAATCGAAGCTTTGAGATTTGAGGCAAGATTGCTTTTCACATGGCCAACTGTACGTTGTACACTCAAGTAAGCTCAGCGCACAGCTTGGTCATATTACAACCAGAGAGCCGAACTGACAATGTGGCATACAAAGAGATCCTTAACAAATAATTATTGGTATATTTTCTCTCAGTTTAAAAAGGTTAACTTTTTTTCTTAATAAAAATTTTAAGGCAGTACTTCGCCACTGCGAAGCATGGGTATTTTGCTTGTGTGTGTGTATGTATGTATGTGTATATACACATATATATATATATATATATATATATATATATATATATATATATATATATATATATATACGCACACACACAACTCATGTGAGGCAGAAACTAACAATTTTAAGAAGTTATACTGTCACATTTTCAGAGTTTAAGAAACAATAACATTGCAAATGGAATTTTTCAGTCCTTGTCTTCATCAGTGTTTTTATCATAATTGCTCTGGACTGGTGTCTTTAAGTGAACGCAAATTAAAAAATCATATCTATAAATAATGCACATTTTCCAGAATTAAAAACTGGGTGGACATTTCAACGGAAACTGTAATTTCTACTAATTTATTTCACTTAGTTTTAGTTCATTTTAGTTCATTTGTTTAATCTTGGTATGTTAATCTGATGTTCTAGTAACGGTGGCTTCAGTGTTTCATGATAATCATTAGCAAAACAAAATGTAATTAGAAACATATAAAAATTATTTTATGTTTATAGTAGTTTGGTAAACAAATTAAATTAATGTAACACAACATTCTCAAACTCCAATTTAGGATTCCAAGTGACCTAACTCTGTCATTGCAGCTGAGTGCAAGGCAGTGTTCAAATACAGAATAAAACACTTTTTCCTTTATACTTAAAATGTCTACTTTTAGAAATGCTTATTGATATGTTTTTCAATGTGTTTTCTCACATATGTAACTGTTGTATTAAAGTGATGCAGTTAGCAAAAGTGATTATTTGTATTTTGGTATTTTCTTAGAATTCTCGTAACCTTAGCATTTATTAGAAGTATTTTTTGATCGTTTTATTATTGCATACTTCATTGTTCTTATTCTGTCTTTTTTTTTTTGTTTTTTATACTTGATAACCAGCAAGCAGATCTCATATCTTTAGGGAAGATTGTGTTGGCGCTAGCTTGTAATTCATTGGCAGGAATTCAAAGAGAAAATCTTCAGAAGGCAATGGAACTGGTGTCAATAAACTACTCTTCTGACTTAAAAAATCTTATCTTGTAAGTATGCTATTAGACATTGAATTCTGAAACACTTTTAGATATATGTGTTCAATTTAAACTGTCTTGTTATAATGGCTTTCAAATATAAAATATTCCAGTATCTTAATCATGCTTTACAACTGGTCCAGAATTCAGCTGCCCGCATCATTACTAGAACCCCCTCTATTCATCATGTCACTCCCGTTTTGCAGCAGCTTCATTGGCTTCCAGTTCAGTTCCGAATTCAATTCAAAATTCTCCTACTAACTTTTAAGTCTATCCACAACCTTGCCCCTCCATATCTGTCTGACCCTCCTCCATGTTGCTATTCCCTCCCATACCCTTAGATCCTCTTCCTCCATCCACTTGTCCGTCTTACCACTATGGAACTCAATACCATGTGAGCTTAGAAATATTGAATCATTTTCACTTTTCAAATCTAAATTTAAAACTCATTTGTTTAAGACTGCTTTTTCTCTTTGATTAACATTGCTCTGTCTGACTTTAATTTTTGCATTTTACTTTTGTTTATAATCTGTGTTTTATCTATTGTTTGGTGTTCTTGAGTGTTTAGAAAGGCGCCTACAAATAAATAAAATGTATTATTATTATTAAATGCTGTTGAATTCCGTCCAAATAGAGTAGCAAAATATGTTTGATTTACATAGTACCTGCAAAGAAAGAAAAGTGTGTTTCTTCTATATTTTTACATTGAAAAATCCCATTTGGTAACAGCCTGATACCTTAAATTATTTTGCTTTATTTTATTTTTTTTAAAGAAAAATAAATTATTTTCAAAGGAAATTTTTGGAGCATTTAAATTTAAAGTAATTCAACTGTAATAATATACAAACATTTTAGTGTATGATATGTTAGAATAAATTTTACATCAGATGAAGATTTCAAATGTGCTGTCCAAGCTCGTCTGCAGAAACACAAACAAATTGGCCATGTTGAGAATTGAAAACCATGCAGAAGATGTCCAGCACTGTTGTCACTGCAGAACTGGTAGAAACCACTGGGTCCCTGGGGTTCCCTTCTGTAATCTGGAGAAGTCTTATCAGAAGTGTTTTTTTATGTAAGAAAGCCATTCTTCCTAGGAGTAAATGAAGCTAAATGACTTGCCTACGCATGGAAACACCTGGACTGGATTACAAAAAAATGGCAGCAGGTACCTTGTACCAATGAGTCAAAATTTGGAAAGTTTTGGTTTTGCAGAAGGGAGTTTGTCTGCTGAAGAACTGTAGAACAGTACATTAATGAATTTCTGCAGGCAATAGTGAAGAGAATTTTGCTTTTGGTAGCCAGAGGATGCCACTGTGAATGCCAAAAGTGGCATGTGTAAAACATGTACTAATCAGTGTTCAGAAAGTGGAATAGTGATGGAGCAATAACAGCCAATTATGTAAACATTATTAAAGAGTTTTGCCAGAACACAGGCCGTCCAGCTTGTTCAGAGTTGAAGAGAAAAAGAATAAAAATAAGCACTGGAAAAAAACTGCAGAGGCGCTTGTTTCATTCTACTCAATAATTGTTGCCCTGTAAGAAGATTCACATTTTATCAGGATAGCTATTCTAAGCGCAAGATCAAAGCAGCTTTGAAGTGTCTAGGATTGAAAAGGTTGAAGGTACTTGAGTATGCTGTTCTGAATTCCACCCTCAAATATAATCAAGAACTTGTGGCACAATTTGAAAATTAATTCACTTTCCTGTACATTTAATGAGCTTAAGATTAAGCTTTAAAGAGCTTAACCCTAATGAGCTGTTGAGTACAGTATTTTTATAGCAAAACTACTTCATTGGGTAATATAATATATTGTCTAAACCAGTGCGAACATCAGTATAGTTTAATCTTTGAGTATAAAATATTTTTCTTCCACAACATTTGTGTTTAAACCAATATTGCTAGAAAGTATGCAAGTATTAATTATAATCTAAATGTATTTGCATGTGCCTAATGAAAGTTTAATTAACGCATTTTTGTTTTTTAAGGTATCTCCTAACAGACCAAAACAGACTGAGGAGTGTAAATGACATAATGCCTATGATTGGTGCAAGGTTTTACACTCAGTTAGATGCGTCACAGATGAGAAATGATATTATTGAAGAAGACTTGGCAAAGGTAAACACTTTCCTCATTGACACTCACACATACATAGATAAACAGTATATCAATGTTTATATTTTAGCAAAGTTTCTTATTTTTTTAAATATCAAAGTTTCTGCAGTCATAGTCTTATCCAAGTATTTTTGACAAAATAATATAGTGCAAGTAATGCAGGCAGTGTGGCATAGTGGTTAAGGGTTTGGACTTCAAACCCTAAGAGTGTAGGTTCAAATCCCCTTACTACATACACTGTGTGACCATGAGCAAGTCACTTGAACTGTCTGTGCTCCAATTGGAAAACCAAAAAGAAATGTAATCAATTGTATCATAAATGTTGTAAGTCACCTTGGATAAAGACAAATAAGTAAATGAAAATAATGCTGTTTTCTCCTATTTTAAACATCCAGCTTGAATAACTGACAAGGCAGAAATTTTAATAATGTAATTTCATATTTCACTTGGAGTTTTCATACTTATTTTAACTATGGTAATATTAGCTGTCTCTAAATGTGACTTAAAGTTAATCAGATTTTGGATAGTTGAGATGCCTTTTAGTAAGACTATTTATTAAGAGAACATCACTGCTGAATCATCTTTTATCATTTATGTTTAGTTAGGTGATTATCTTTAAAGTCTTAATCGGTTAAATATTGAGGTGTTTTATGTTAGTGTACAGTGGTGTGAAAAACTATTTGCCCCCTTCCTGATTTCTTATTCTTTTGCATGTTTGTCACACAAAATGTTTCTGATCATCAAACACATTTAACCATTAATCAAATATAACACAAGTAAACACAAAATGCAGTTTTTAAATGATGGTTTTTATTATTTAGGGAGAAAAAAAATCCAAACCTACATGGCCATGTGTGAAAAAGTAATTGCCCCCTTGTTAAAAAAATAACCTAACTCTGGTGTATCACACCTGAGTTCAATTTCCGTAGCCACCCCAGGCCTGATTACTGCCACACCTGTTTCAATCAAGAAATCACTTAAATAGGAGCTGCCTGACACAGAGAAGTAGACCAAAAGCACCTCAAAAGCTAGACATCATGCCAAGATCCAAAGAAATTCAGGAACAAATGAGAACAGAAGTAATTGAGATCTATCAGTCTGGTAAAGGTTATAAAGCCATTTCTAAAGCTTTGGGACTCTAGCGAACCAGAGTGCGAGCCATTATCCACAAATGGCAAAAACATGGAACAGTGGTGAACCTTCCCAGGAGTGGCCGGCCGACCAAAATTACCCCAAGGCGCAGAGCGACTCATCCGAGAGGTCACAAAGACCCCAGGACAACGTCTAAGAACTGCAGGCCTCACTTGCCTCAATTAAGGTCAGTGTTCACAACTCCACCATAAGAAAGAGACTGGGCAAAAACGGCCTGCATGGAAGATTTCCAAGACGCAAACCACTGTTCTGCAAGGGGAAATGTGCGTTATTGATCTATCAGGGGTTGTTCACCTCTAGGCAGTGGTGGTTCTGATAGGTAGTTGTGCAGTTGTGATTCAGTAGAACTGTTGCAATTTCGAAACTCCTGTAAACTCTCAAGCATCTTGGAATAATTTGCCAATAGAGGACTTAAGCTTCTTTGGAGTAAATGCCTCTATGCGTGTCAACTCTGCTTACCTTCTGCTGTTTTTGTTTCTCTAATATTCAGGAGCTTTGCAATTATATGTTACTTTATTTGGTTTCTAAAATATCTGTCCTTGTGTACTTTTTTTCAAATAAAAAGAAAGAAATACAATAAGCGTCCTCAAGCCTGAAAAAACAGAAGGACATTTGAATTATATATTTTTAAATAAACTGATTATTTATTATTGGCTTCACTTTTGTTTGTTTTTAAAAGTTCTTATTCATTTTATTGTGCTGTTTTAAAAGGGCTTGGGTTGGTTTTCTTGTGAGGTATTTTAATGTGCTTGTTTGTTATTGATTTTAGTGACGTTGGTGCAGATGCAAGAGGACCAAAACTCCAGCCACCAGTTGCACTGTTTGGTCTGGTGATGCATCCCCCCTGTGCAACTGGCAGCTTGTGGGGGAGGTGTGTGGTACGATGAGATGGAGTCTATGGCAGTGTGCTAGTTATTAATAAAAAACAGTGTGCTCAGGCTCTGGGCGGGCCTAGGTGCGTATGATAGCATTGACGATTAGCCCTGGGGTCCTGATGAGGGGATTGGTTGATGCATGCAGTTTAGACAGTTCCCTCATTAGCACTCTGGGTTGTGTGATTAAGGCATCTAAGGATTTTTAAAGGAAGGAATAGAGGTCTTGCCATTTGCTTCTTGGGTGCATTATAATCTCTTGGTTGACGACTTGAGGAAAGTTCTGTCCATCAATGTTGCTCATCCTTAATTTATGGTCCTTTGTTCTGCTCATGTCTTGGAGAGACGTCCATCAATGTCAACTGGTCTGGTATCGATTCACTTATCAGATAAGCCACAGATCGTGCATTCCAAAGGGAAACTAGTGAAAAAGAAGCTGATATTAAGTGTGTCTGGTAGTGGCTTGCTTAAGCCAGGACACAGGTTCCAGCCTGACAAAATGGATAAAGCCAGTCTGCCTTACAGCATTAAATACTTACTTTATGATGAAGACCGTTTGAATATTCACTGTTGGTTGCTTTATTTTTTGCATCATATTCAGGGGTGCACATAAGTGGTTATCAAAATAAACAATGCGTGCCAGATCTAATGTTATAACACACGTTTGCATACTTAAAATTTTTAGGAAAGATATGTGTTAAACATTGAACAGCAGTATGAGCCACTGCTTTTATCACTTCATTCATCAGACGGTCCAAGAAGCAAGCTCCATTAAGCAATTACTTTGGTGTTCCTCCACCTCCAAAGAAACGCCAGACTGAACCTGAACCGCAAAAGAAGCATGTGTTCTCTGAAAAATGGCTGCAGGAAGTCTGCTGGCTTCAAACAAATGACGCCCGCACTGAAATGTGGTGCAAACCATGCTGTGAAAATCCCACTGTGGCGGATAAAAACAGCGCCTTTTGTACGGGTAATAAAAACTTCAATTATCCAGTTTTTGATAAGCGTGTGAATAGTAGAGAGCACCAGAAAGTAGTGCAAGTGGTTGATAACATGCACAGCCAGGACCAGAGGCCCAGTGGTCCGATCAATAGATGGCAAGAAAAGCTGACTGAAGAACAGCATCAAGCACTGAGTAACGTTTTTTGTTGGCCTTTCACAAAGCGAAACATGCACGTCCTATATGTTCATTTGTGGAGGATATTCCGCTTCTCAAGAGGCTTGGAGTTAACGTCAGGACCACTTATCATTCTCGAGAGGGCGGGGGGTTGCGTATCATGCAGTGCATCGCACAGACAATAACTTCAGATTTGAGTGAAAAACTGAAATCAGCTCAATTTTGGGGTGTCCTCTACGATGGATCAGAAGATATAACAAAAATGGAGCAGGAAATTGTGTACATTGTTTCTGTGTCCAGCAACGGACAATTCAGCTCAGATTTTCTTGGAATAATTAACCTGGGGGCCAATCAAACAGCACAGGACATAGTGGACAGACTTGTTCAACTGTTTCATACTTGGGGTTTAGCGGAGTGGAACATGAAGCTGGTCTCAGT
Organism: Polypterus senegalus; assembly: GCF_016835505.1. Taxonomy (NCBI): domain Eukaryota; kingdom Metazoa; phylum Chordata; class Cladistia; order Polypteriformes; family Polypteridae; genus Polypterus; species Polypterus senegalus. The sequence goes on from NC_053155.1 coordinate 267,098,344, forward strand.
ATGCACTGACAACAACGTTGGAATTTACAACGGGGTCGTCAGATGGTGGACATCGGGGAATCCCTTGTGCATATCCTGTGCACCGCCCACACCCTGGAGAACTGTGCCAAGTCAACTGATTGCACAGTCCCATACTGTGAGTCATTTAATCAATCCATGGTGAAGTTGCTAAGCTTTTACTTACAGAAAGGGAGTGCAAAACATCATTTCATTTGGTTTTCAGTGTTTGAAAAGCACCAATTTCATTATAAAGCTACATACTATGGGGCTTTAAAGAACAGATATTTTGTTGTACTTGTTTTATTCATTCTCAGTTGAAATTAAAGTACATGTGATGTCAGGTTATCCATGTATCCTTTTATTGTGTTCATCCTATGAGGCGGGTCATGGAAAAAATGTATTTTAAAAAAATTGAGGACCAAGAAACCAACCCCAGGTTCTCCCCTGAGAACAAGACCAAATATGTTATGTGAACCCCTGATCATATTGTTAGGTTTTAGAAAAAGACAGAAAAGTCTCTGAATATGACTGCTGGAAGAGTAAAAGAAGTAATTGAATGTTCTGAAATAATCGAGTGAACTAGATTTAAGGAATAAATATCCATTAGCCAGAATTGTGTTTTATTTAAGAAATTTAGTTGGATTGAAAACTTTCCGTAGCCGTAAGTCTTCCTGGAGCTGAGTTTGAGACTTCTAGCCTTAACTAAATTAAGTTCAGCACATCTCATGCATTTGAAAGGGACTTTAGTTACAATTAAATCTCTCCTGTTTAATCTTAGCCTGAATGAACCTATTAATTTTTTACATTTAAGATTTTTCATTTAAAGATTTACCATTGTTGTTTCTTGCCCTAGTGTGTGGATATAAACACAGGAAACTTCAGTTTCTGTATTACATCTTGCCTGAAGAAGGGGGGTCTGAGTTGCCTCGAAAGCCTGCATATTGTAATCTTTTTAGTTAGCCAATAGAAGGTGTCATTTTGCTTGGCTTTTCTCTACATTCATAATGGCTAACACAGTACAACACCCTAGTAATACTTTACAATAAAATCTTTACTGAATAAAGCTCTGTTTTTGACTTTTTCTTAATAAAAAGTGTGTACAAAATGGTTGGATGGAGCTCGGATTATGTCCTGTAACTCAGTTTATTTTCCATTAAGTTTTGTATAATATAGTCTGTACAGTTTCTATATGGCATACTCAGAGGCAGTGAAGGCCATATGATTAAAAAGTAACATGCAGAATGCTATACACTGTTTTAAAACATGTTCAATAGGAAGCATTTATTTTCAGCAAAAACCTGTTAAATCAATTTGTAACTTAAGTAACTTGAGTTCAATCTTGAGAGCATTTTTAAAGTTTCATTTACATTAGTATAGTTGATCATCCTTGTATCTAAAATCTATTTACTCAGAACTGCTTAGAGCATTAAAATAGTGTCACCTCCCTCAGCCTTCAAAGAGAAGCCTTTTTTATATCAAAATAATATGCTTTAAGTTCTGCAAGCCTATCCAATGTTTTTCATACTCTGTAGTAAAAGCTTTGGGACATGCCTTTTCTGGGTTCTTTTGAGGAAGGACATCAGCTAGTGACACATGACAGAAGAAAGCTATTACAAATGCTTTCATGTCATTATCAAAAATAGATAAAGGCACGACTTGTAAAACTATACAGCACAATCTCTGTTGTTTGTTTGTTTTATGCATAGCTTTGTTTTTCGGCTACAGGCTTAAAATTTGTTGCCAAGGTCGTTTTCACCATACATTTTTGACATGAAGGCTCAGAGGGAGTGTTAAGAAATACTATAGTGTGAAACCCAGAAGCAGCTTACCTTTCGAACAAGAAATCTGTGTTAAATCTCCAGCAATTGGATTTAACTTTTTAATCTATCATTTTCCTTCACTTAATTATATTATGGCCCAGTGTTGCCCGGGTGAGGGTCATATGATCTGCAGAGTTTTTATTTCAAATTGGAGATCTTTGTACCAGTACTTTTTAATAACATTATGTATATACCAAATGCAGCAAAGGGTAATAAAGTTTGCCACACAATAGCTTTTAATAACGTTTCCTTTTTCATCTCTCTCACTCAAGCAGCATTGGGTGGTATATCTTGTCAGTTCTATTAAATATTTTCATTCAGTAATGACACAACTAATAGGCAAGCCTTTGACCATTAATAGTCTGGAAATGAGTAAGAAGAAAAGCCATATTTGTAAAGAAACTTAGTTGAAAGCAGATAAATTAGTATATAATCTCATCCTAGGAGTGTCTCATAAATGTTGTTGACACTGGGAGTTAACTTGTTTTCTTCATATGTGTGAGTGAGAGAATCTGACTAAATTCTGTTTATTTAATCCAGTAAATATTCTGAGTTCTGTGTACATTAGTGGTGTGAGATTTTTTTTTATGATAATCTTCACTAACCCTAATCGTACAAACTTATTGTATGTCTATTCATTGATTTTTTTAAAACAAGCATTTCTTTGTGCTTATGGATTTTTGTAAGTATTGTTAATGCATAAAAATGAACAACATTTGCATGGAATAATTTGTTAAATATTATACAGATTTTTTTGTTGAAGTAGTCAACTATTGTTTCAGAATTGTCCCATAAATACCTCAATTTACAAAACTTCAGCAGGGACAAAAATGTTTTTATTTAAGTAAATACAGTTGGGTCCATAAATATTTGGACAGAGACAACTTTTTTCTAATTTTGTTTCTGTACATTACCACAATGAATTTTAAATGAAACAAGTTCAGACTTTCAGCTTTAATTCAGTGGGGTGAATAAAACGATTGCATAGACATGTGAGGCAACTAAAGCATTTTTTTTTACACAATCCCTTCATTTCAGGGGCTCAAAAGTAATTGGACTATTGACTCAAAGGCTATTTCATGGGCAGGTGTGGGCAAGTCCGTCGTTATGTCATTATCAGTTAAGCAGATAAAATGCCTGGAGTTGATTTGATGTGTGATGCTTGCATGTGGAAGATTTTGCTGTGAACAGACAATATGCGGTCAAAGGAGCTCTCCATACAGGTGAAAGAAGCCATCATTAAGCTGCGAAAACAGAAAAGACCCATCCAAGAAATTGCTACAATATTACGAGTTACAAAATCTACAGTTTGGTACATCCTGAGAAAGAAATTAAGCACTGGTGAACTCCGCAACGCAAAAAGACCTGGACGTGCACGGAAAACAACAGTGGTGGATGATCGCAGAATCATTTCCATGGTGAAGAGAAACCCCATCACAACAGCCAACCAAGTGAACAACACTCTCCAGGGGGGTAGGCGTATCGATATCCAAGTCTACCATAAAGAGAAGACTGCATGAAAATACATTCAATAAATGCAAGCCACTCATAAGCCTCAAGAATAGAAAGGCTAGATTGGACTTTGCTAAAGAACATCTAAAAAAAGCCAGCACAGTTCTGGAAAAACATTCTTTGGACTGATGAAACCAAGATCAACCTCTACCAGAATGATGGCAGGAAAAAAGTATGGAGAAAGCGTGGAACAGCTCATTATCCAAAGCATACCCCATCATCTTTAAAACACAGTGGAGGCAGTGTGATGGCTTGGGCGTGCATGGCTGCCAGTGGCACTGGGACACTAGTGTTTATTGATGATGTGACACAGGACAGAAGCAGCCGAATGAATTCTGAGGTGTTCAGAGACATACTGTCTGCTTGAATCCAGCTAAATGCAGTCAAATTGATTGGATGGCGTTTCATGATACAGATGGACAATGACCCAAAACATACAGCCAAAGCAACCCAGGAGTTTATTAAAGCAAAGAAGTGGAAAATTCTTGAATAGCCAAGTCAGTCACCTGATCTTAACCCAATTGAGCATGCATTTCACTTGTTGAAGACTAAACTTTGGACATAAAGGCCCACAAACACAGCAACTGAAAGCCACTGCAGTAAAGGCCTGGCAGAGCATTAAAAAGGAGGAAACCCAGCATCTGGTGATGTCCATGAGTTCAAGACTTCAGGCTGTCATTGCCAGGAAAGGGTTTACAACCAAGTATTAGAAAAGAACATTTTATTTCCAGTTATTGAATTTGTCCAATTACTTTTGAGCCCCTGAAATAAAGGGATTGTGTTAAAAAAAATACTTTAGTTCCCTCACATTTTTATGCAATCTTTTTGTTCAACCCACTGAATTAAAGCTGAAAGTCTGTACTTCTTCTGCATCTGAGTTGTTTCATTTGAAATCATTATGGGTAATGTACATAACCAAAATTAGAAAGTTGTTTCTGTCCAAATATTTATGGACCTAACTGTATACCAAAGATTACTTTATAAGGTTTTCAATTGTAATTAATTAATTAATTAATAAGAAAGCTTGTTAAAACCTCAGACTAACAACACACGCAAATATAACCCCAATTCCAATGAAGTTGGGATGTTGTGTAAAACGTAAATAAATAGAAAACAATGATTTGCAAATCCTTTTCAACCTATATTCAATTGAATACACTACGAAGACAAGATATCTAATGTTCAAACTGATAAACTTTATTGTTGTTTTGCAAATCTTCACTTATTTTGAATTTGATGCCTGCAACACATTCCAAAAAAGCTGGGACAGGGACAGCAAAAGACTGGGAAAGTTGAGGAATGTTCAAAAAATACCTGTTTTGAACATTGCACAGGTGAGCAGGTTAATTGGAAACGGGTGTTTGTCATGATTGGGTATAAAAGGAGCATCCCCAAAAGGCTCAGTCGTTCACAACCAAGGATGAGGCGAGGTTGACCACTTTGTGAACAACTGCGTGGGCAAATAGTCCAGCAGTTTAAGAACAACGTTTCTCAATGTACAATTGCAAGGAATCTAGGGATTTCATCATCTACTGTCCATAATATCATCAAAGATTCAGAGAATCTGGAGAAATCTCTGCACGTAAGCGGCAAGGCCAAATACCAACACTGGATGCCCGTGACCTTCGATCCCTCAGGCGACACTGCATTAAAAACCGACATCATTCTGTAAAGGATATTACCACGTGGGCTTAGGAATACTTCAGAAAACCATTGTCAGTTAACACAGTTCGTCGCTACATCTACAGGTGCAAGTTAAAACTCTACCATGCAAAGCGAAAGCCATATATCAACATCACCCAGAAATGCCGCCGGCTTCTCTGGGCCCAAGCTCATCTGAGATGGACTGACACAAAGTGGAAAAGTGTGCTGTGGTCTGACGAGTCCACATTTCAAATTGTTTTTGGAAATCATGGACGTTGTGTCCTCCGGGCCAAAGAGGAAAAGGACCATTCGGATTGTTATCAGCGCAAAGTTCAAAAGCCAGCATCTGTGATGTTAGTGCCTATGGCATGGGTAACTTGAACATCTGTGAAGGCACCATTAATGCTGAAAGGTACATAAAGGTTTTGGAGCAACATATGCTGCCATCCAAGCGACGTCTTTTTCAGGGTTGTCCCTGCTTATTTCAGCAGGACAATTCAAAGCCACATTCTGCATGTGTTACAACAGCGTGGCTTCATAGTAAAAGAGTGCCGGTACTAGACTGGCCTGCCTGCAGTCCAGACCTGTCTCACATTGAAAATCTGTGGCGCATTATGAAGCGCAAAATATGACAACGGACACCCCGGACCATTGAGCAACTGAAGTTGTACATCAAGCAAGAATAGGAAAGAATTCCACCTACACAGCTTCAACAATTAGCGTCCTCAGTTCCCAAACGCTTATTGAGTGTTGTTAAAAGGAAAGGTGATGTAACACAGTGGAAAACATGCCCCTGTCCCAGCTTTTTTGGAACGTGTTGCAGGCATCAAATTCAAAATGAGTGAAGATTTGCAAAACAACAATAAAGTTTATCAGTTTGAACATTTGATATCTTGTCTTTTTAGTGTATTCAATTGAATATAGGTTGAAAAGGATTTGCAAATCATTGTATTCTGTTTTTATTTACGTTTTACACAACGTCCCAACTTCATTGGAATTGATGTTTCAGTTTGTTGGTAAGTTGTTGGTAAGTTCTGAATAGAATATTGTATATATAGTTTAGAACTTAAATTAAATTTGTTTTCCAGAAGTAGTTTAGATTTAAATTTGTCTAACATAAGATTTTCAGTGTGCTTATAAATGTGCATGTGTGTGTTTTTTTTTTGTTTTAATATATATATATATATATATATATATATATATATATCATCTCAATATGTTTACTTTGAATTCCCCAGGAAGTACAAAATGGCAGACTATTCAGACTGCTCGCAAAATTGGGAACCATCAACGAAAGGCCAGAGTAAGGCTAAGTATATTGTATAAAAATATTCATACATTTATAAGTATTTAATCTTCAATTTTAAATCCTCTTTATTAAATAAAAAGATTTTTAAATTAAATTGTTAATGTGGAAGATGTTATTCAAATGAGCAATAAATTATAAATTGTAAATTGTGAGTAATTTTAAAGTTTTGTTGTAGATTGTGTTGTTACTTGTATAAATGTAATACTATTATCAAAATTTATTTTTTCTAATCTAGTGGTTAGTAGTACTTCACTGATGTTAGCCTACTTAAAAGGAAAATTACTTCCTTGTAATTCTTGTATAAGCTGCAAACTGATATTAAAAAAGAATTTTACCAAATTAACCCTGCTCCTCTAAGATATGGACATCAATAATTGCTTAGTAGAAATATTGAGGAATAATTGCACTTCTATAATGATTTAAATCTTTATTTTGCTATGTAAGAATTATAGTTTGAGATTTTAAATAACCAACCTTTTTTTATCTCTCAACTTTCTTGTTAACACATCCTTCAACATGCCTCTTTCAGTAATTGCTTGCTTCATGAACTGCCACTCATTAATTGCAGGGTCCTTAAAGCACATTCATAGTCTGTGCGTAGATGCTTTTGTTGATAACATGCAACATACTTATAGGACTGCATAGGAGTGGCATATTAGTGTTGATGTATAGCCAGCACTGCTTTGTATGGTACTAAAAGCAATAAAAAATATGACTAGTTGTTAACCATCAACATGGCAAACCTGAGTATTGGCTACTGGTATTCATATTTGGGGTGTGTGTTGGCTGATGGGGCAGGATTAAGTGAGAAAATCAATAAAATAAGAGAAATATCTCAAGGTTAAAGAAATGGGTTTCTTCCCAGCTGTGGAAGCAATTCTCTCTAGCATGCTTTTCATTCCATTATCCAACCCACTATATCCTAACTACAGGGGGGGTGGGGGGTTTGCTGGAGCCAATTCCAGCCAACAAACTATTAAATATTCATTAATACGTTGTTCTCTGTGTCTATAATACTCTCTAAACCATACGTTTAAAATGTCTTGCACCTTTGCATAATAAGGGCACACTGCTATTTTCTCAAAGTAGACATGAATAAACTAGTAGGCAACTATATCTGAAAAACCTTATGCAACTACAGTGCATCCAGAAAGTATTCACAGTGCATCACTTTTTCCATATTTTATGTTACAGCCTTATTCCAAAATGGATTCAATTAATTTTTTTCCTCAGAATTCTACACACAACACCCCATTAAATGACAACATGAAAAAAGTTTACTTGAGGTTTTTGCAAATTGATTAAAAATAAAAAAAACTGAGAAATCACATGTACATAAGTATTCACAGCCTTTGCTCAATACTTTGTTGATGCACCTTTGACAGCAATTACAGCCTCAATTCTTTTTGAATATGATGCCACAAGCTTGGCACACCTATCCTTGGCCATTTTCACCCATTCCTCTTTGCAGCACCTCTCAAGCTCCATCAGGTTGGATGGGAAGCGTCGGTGCTCAGCCATTTTAAGATCTCTCCAGAGATGTTCAATCGGATTCAAGTCTGGACTCTGGCTGGGCCACTCAAGGACATTCACAGAGTTGTCCTGAAGCTACTCCTTTGATATCTTGGCGGTGTGTTTAGGGTCGTTGTCCTGCTGAAAGATGAACTGAGGTCAAGAGCACTCTGGAGCAGGTTTTCATCCAGGATGTCTCTGTACATTGCTACAGTCATCTTTCCCTTTATCCTGACTAGTCTCCCAGTTCCTGCTGCTGAAAAACATCCCCACAACACGATGCTGCCACCACCATGCTTCACTGTAGGGATGGTATTGGCCTGGTGATGAGCGGTGCCTGGTTTCCTCCAAATGTGACGCCTGGCATTCACACCAAAGAGTTCAATCTTTGTCTCATCAGACCAGAGAAGTTTGTTTCTCATGGTCTGAGAGTCCTTCAGGAGCCTTTTGGCAAACTCCAGGCAGGCTGCCATGTGTCTTTTACTAAGGAATGGTTTCCGTCTGGCCACTCTACCATACAGGCCTGATTGGTGGATTGCTGCAGAGATGGTTGTCCTTCTGGAAGGTTCTCTGTGAACACTTTCCGGATGCACTGTATATACATTTGTCCTTTTTAGATTTTTTGATTTTTGAAGTGCAGTGTAAGAATTGGCTGCTGCATTCCCAAAAAACACATCTGTTTCAATAGGAACATCTAGTAGCATCACAAAAGAGGTTTCCATGCTGTTACAGCAACCCGGTTTCCCTGACCACATAGTCAAATTTTGTACGTTCCAGAGATGAGTTCCACAGTCCTTTCAAAATCAGAGTCCCACGTGCTGTATATGCTGTAGAGCCAACTTAGGTATCCTTGTTATCTTTTGGAGCACCTAATTAGCTTAGAATAGCGTATGAAAAATAATTTTTTGAGGTAGTCCAATTTTCTGATCACGGATTGAGTCATTTGGAGTGAAGGTTATCAGATTTGGATCAGCAGCTGAACTATAAGAGCATCACTACCCAACTTTCTATGTCAAGTTGAGAATATTTGCTCTAAATGTATGTGGACACCAGCACAAGTTTTGACTGTATTGTAGTAAAATCCTATAACTATAAAGATATAGTAGTTCTTCCTGTTCCAATGTATGATCTATCCTTCCAACTTTTACTTTAACTGCATAATAAATTTTTGCTGTATTTATAAACTGGAGAAAATAGATCTTTGATCATATTAAAATATGAAGTGTAAAAGTACATTTTGAGTGGATTCAGGCAAATAAATTTAAAGACTTGAAAGTTGTCAGTATCTCTTACTGTTTGAGCAGTATTGCACTTTCAGTGTAAACAGTTTATTTTATATAAAAAAAGAAGTTAATCTATATTACTATTATACACTGTGTGGAAAGTTTGATCATGGTGGGCTTATATCCATGTCAACTAGTTTTAAGCAGTTTTGAATATAAGTGTAGATGCAGATGTGCTTAATCTTGCAACAAACGATAAGAGGAACACAATATAAAGAACCAATTTATTAGTAAAGATGTACACTACCTTACTGTACTTAGCAGTTTCTACTCTCTTTCCCTTACATTTAGCTGTCTGTTACTTTTGTTAATTTATTACTTGTCTAAGCATATGATCTGAGAGACAGTTTGGGTTCATGTAATATTTAACTTTTCCACTCATTCCTTGTAAATGTTATATGTCATGAAACAACATTATAAGAATTCATTTTTTGTTTAAATATCTTTAATTTTCCCATAAAGTATAACAGTTTTCATGAGTTTTTTTTTTTTTTTTTTCTCTTTTCAAACAAGACTGTATAAGATACATACATTTTTTGCCAGTTTTGGTCTAAGTTTCTTGGTTAGTCTCTTTTTATAAACTTTCATTTTGTGTCAGCTATTTCTTTTCTTTTTATTTACAATGCTGCATACGATTAACAAGAAAAGGAATTTGCCTTTTCAGATATTTTAATGTAATTAGCAAGTTTCATCAACACAACGTTTATCATTATTCCCCCAGTATAAATGTTAAAAACAAGCTTCAGCTCAGAACTGCAGTTTTGTTTAGAGACTGTTTGGCAAAACATAATCTAATAACTGTAGTAATCAAACTACTGTATACTTTTGTAGTTAATGCATACATATGTGTAGTTTGTAGTGCATTTATAGAATTTCATTGCCAATTATGTACTGTCTGTTAAAGCTATTAATTTTATTTTTATTTTCTTCTAGGTTCCAAAAGGATCCATCATGGTCAGAGACTGGTGACAGATATTTGCTTAAACTCTTCAGAGATCATCTCTTCCATCAGGTGTCAGAAGCAGGTACCCCCTGGATTGATCTCAGTCATATTGTGTCCTGCCTAAATAAGGTAACATACTAAAAACAAAATGTACTTATTTCCCGCAAAAATACAGTCACAGGCGATACAAAATGCCTTAATGTAGTGCTATCTAAACTGTACAAGTAGTTGAGTATTTTTATTGCTTCAAAATAGTTTAAAGAAAAATGTATTTTTGCTTTCCCTACTATACTTACTGTTACAGATAAAATTCTTTCAGTGTCACTTCCCAAGTCAAAAATCAATATAAATTATGACTTGCTTCATGTTACATATGTTAGACAATGGATGATATCTGTCTTCAACTGGTCAAATTGACCAAATAAAAAGAAAATTCTTAAATTTGACATTGTGTTCTTGTTAATTTTATGTTTTTACATAACGCTGCAACATTTGGTTCATTTTTATAGCCAGTCATATTATGCTCAGATTGAAAAAAATCTTGTGTTATTCTTTAGTTATTTTAGTTATTTTTTTTTTATTCAGTACTAATCTGAATAGATTTTTTTGTAACACATCTTCATTTGAAACAATTGTTTCTTCCGACTCCATTTACTTAATTAAAAGAAAGGTCTTATAAGATTTACTTTTTGCTGATAGATGCAGTCCAAGGTTTATTATGCTCTACACATTTATAAATGTCTGAAATGGTCAGCATTGTTTTCAAGCAAAATTTGTACTTAATTACAGTCTGTCTATAAAAAAAATTAAAATTAAGTTCCAGGTCAGTCTTATTCCAGGTCATTCAATATTGGATCCACAAACTGGGACAGTTAAATGTGTTTTTTTTTAAGTAAGAGGCTAAGACTAATGTTGTTAATAAATATTGTCTAGTGATTATGCAACAAAGTGACCGACTTACCTTCCTAATCATCTGTGCTTGTCCCAAACATTACAATATGAACATGTTGTACTGCAGAAAAAGATTAATCACAATACAGAGCTCATAGCATCCATAGAATAAACAGAAATATATTTGCTTCTCTGAAAAAAAGTTTTGAAGAATCTGAGTCATAGTGAAATAATTAGATAAGGCAATGTTTTGCATTTAGTGATTAAACTTGACTTAGACTTGTCAATTGTTCAAAATGTATAACTCATTGAATAAAGCAATTTATTTCTCAGGCCTGAAAAACACAACAAATATCACTTTTGTAGAATTTGCTTTGCTGCATGTTACAAACAGCTATAAAGAAATTACAGACTATTAAAGCATAATTTTGTATATGGCCGAAGTAAAATTGCTGCACCTCCTCACTCTTTAGAGGCAAATCTCTGTAAATCTTTTATCAGGTCACACCTTGTTATGCTTTGTGGCACTCTTAAAAATGTGGTAAACTAATATTTTTCAAAATTGTTCCATTTTTACTATGTAATAAAAATAACATTCTCAGACCCACTTAATGCAAATTGGAGTTGCAGGATGTTGCAGCCTATTACATGGGGAGCAAAAATGGAACCAACCCTAGCAGAGAAAATGTCATGATTATTACTTGTTGTGATTTTAACCTCTGGTTAAAATTCCTTATTTATTTATTTATTTATTTTTTTTTCCCCCAGTTAGATGCTGGTGTGCCAGAAAAAGTAAGTTTGGTTTCCCGAGATGAGAAGAGCATTCTTGTTGTTACTTATGCTGATTTGAAACGGTGCTTTGAAAATACGTTTCAAGAACTCCTGGCAGCTGCAAATGGTCAGTTGTAGTATTTGCTGGAATTGTGACAGAAATCACCTTGGAACTAAAACAATAGCAAGTTGCACTACAACTGATGAGTCATCTCATTTCACTTAAAAAAAAAAAAAAAAATGGGAATGAGCAGTGGTGCTTGCACTTCAGTCAGGTACAATGTTTTCATGAAGGATTTTTTCTTCTTTTGTTCCAAACAGAGTTGCGATTCTTGGCATTCTAGCTGCAAAGACTCTTTTAGATTGGGAACAAAATCGGATTGATAATGTTCCGGCTTTTATTTTCTCAAGGTTAATGCACTAATTTTAAGTTTGTTTATAACTTCTTCTGAATGATTTGATGCTCTGCCGTATTGGTTTCTTATTTATAGAGAACATTTATCCCTAAGGGATGAAACAAAATTCTGGGCAACCATTGTTTTTTAAAACTGAAGAGTAACAGTGAAATATTTGCACCCAAAAATATGGTAAGGACCACGTATATAATTCCATAGGATATGCTATTAATGACTGCAGTTTGTACAATAACTATGCTCATTGAAGAATGTGTACTATACGGTCCATATTCAGTCAGGTTAAAACCAATGAGGTCTACATTAGAATTACATAAGGTTACCAATTATATGTTTAATGGGCAAATACTTCAGCTTCGTTTTATTAGCTGAAGTCACAAACTACTCAATACTGGCAATTTTTTTTCCTCCTATTTTTGGAATGAATATAAACACCAGCGCCTTTTTAAAATATTCTTTCCAACTTGGGATTGTGTTTCTTTTAGTAAAAGCAAACTGATGTTTATTCAAGGATATATCTTTCATCATTATATTCCACACCTTCCCAAACATTTTAATTTTTTATATGTATGATTCAGTACCTGAAGTGTTTGAAGCACATTGCATTGTTTTGACTTTCCTTTTAAATGACATTTGCTGAAACAGTGACTTTATTGTAGGGTACTTAACACTGGATACAAGATGTGGACAATGTCAAGTGGATACACAGACACAGCAGCCACCTGGCATTATAGCTTTTGAATTTTATTCCCTGTTTCAGGAGAGGTTTAAGGTCTGCTGTGCCTTATAGTTAAAGTTTATCCCTAAAGCTGGCTTTTCACTTGCTTGAAGTTAATCAAACCCATTTGAAGTGCCGGCTCACTATTCTTTTTTTCCTTCATTGTTGATCATGTGCCGAAATTTTTTTTTTTTTTTGGTTAATAAACATGATTAAGCCATCTTGGTGAAGCATGGATATGAACATTATTTCCCAGATTCTCAACCCTGCCAAACAGTAAGATGGATATAAATAAAAACATGAAAAATGCTAGAGGGGAACTGGAAAATTTCACAGGTCTGAATTTTGTGTAGCACTGTGTGTGCTTGATTGCAAACTAAAATATGGGAATTCTGAAGATCACAGCATATTGTTCAGCACTTGCAATCAGTTTTACAGGTTTGTATTTTTAAGTATTGACACTTAATTGCAAACATTTTTGTGCTGTAATTTTATATGCTTGGCATGGAGATAAGTGTTTTCCCCCCACCCACATCCTTTATATCCATTTTTCCAGCCATTCCCCGCTGCGATCAAAATTGCTTTTTGTAGCACTGATGTATAAACATTAAAAAGGATAGTACATTGTTGATTTGAACTGTCATTTGACAGGTTTTACTTTGGATTACACTTAATCACTGTTTTCCTTTCACATTAATGTGAAATATTTTTAAAATTAAAATGAGCAAAAACAGACTTTTATCACTAGCTCATTTACTGGCAGAAGGGCAGCTGTCTTTTTGTATGTTTTTGACAAATCACATTGTAATTATTTTCTATAAAAACATTTGGTATTCTAGATGCAAAATGATTTGCTTAATTTATAAGCAGACAAAAAAAGTTCATTTTTCATAGTTTATTTTAAAAAGCATTTAAGGGGATCATCAGGAAATGGTTGTAGTAGGCTTTTTACCCTTTTGGAAAAAGTGGACCAATAATTGAAATGGCACCTACTTTAAAAAGAAGCAAGGGCAGAGGTAAACATTAGGGTTTTTTAATTACTTTTGCTTACTTTGGTCATTATAACAAAAAATGAAGTGACTGGGATTATTTTATAAAGTTATTAGACTTCACTTAGAATCTATAGGAAGTTTATGTTTTTTGTGAATCAGTTTCATTATTGCTATATCATATGATAATTTCATTTTTGCTACTTGGGAGAATGTTATTTAGGTGGAAGGTTATACTGGCATTTTTAAAAATCTTAATCTTATGTTTTTCCCAGTTTAGTTAACTGTGATTTTTATAAAGCAAGCAGGAAAAAAAAATACAAACTTGGTCTTTGCATGTTTTGCTTCTTTACTATCCCTTATTCTATAAGAGTCATTATGATGCTTTAAGAATTCCCATAACCAGCACTTTGCCCTTTGCAGATTTAAAAAAGCAACTTTTGGGCTTCAAGAATCTTTCTTTTTTTAAAACCTCAGGTTGAGCTAAACATGTACATTGTGTTTGTTTTTACTCATCTTTGATGTTATTTGTTCTAAACATGTATGTATTAAGTGATCAGCAGTAGCCAAACTTCTTCATAGATTAAATAATATGTTTTACTATTTAGAATGCTGCAGATAGTTTGATTGGAAATGGACAAAATAATCCGGTAGTTACAAATCATTAAATGAAATTGCCATGTGTCTAGGTTAAGGGCAATGCTGTAAATATCTTGGGAACTTATAGCATATATGGAAGCAGCATTTTTGTAAAGGTTGATGAGGGTTACAATTCAAAGAAATATGCAGTTTTTTGTGTTTGAAAACTGTGGTTTTTTTGTTTTTTTGGGGGGGGGGGAGGTGGAATTTTGCTCAGTACCCACCTTAGTGAATGTTCTGGGAAACCAAAATACTTCGATATTTACCTTGCCCTTGTTTCACTGCAAAAATGTTTCTGGTAGATTTTTTTCACCAGAGCCTCTGTCTTGTGTTTTTTTTTTTTTTTTTTTTTTTTTTATCATAACCCCTCTTGTGTCTCAAACTTTGCAATATGTGTGTGTACAGCAGTATTTTAATAAAGAATACCAAACCTATTTGCCTTTTACTTTTTATTAAATCAGTCATTTGTTGTTAATGTTTTTATTTAATTTCCAGGTACTCTGCATTATTAGAAAGCACTTTAGAGACTATGCAATACCTTGAACATGGCTTTATAGTGTCATATTATCAGTATGGTACAGTCAAGCAATACAAAGGGGGAAAAAGGAAAGCAAGACCAAATCACACAATCAAAATGTTAGTTTTTAAAATTTGAAATATTAATTCACATGACAGATCACACACATGCATGTATTGGAATTGCTACTAAAGTTCATTAAATAATTCAAATAGGTTCAGAAAAGTTGATTTCATGTAATGCTACATCTTGGGTTATATTGTTCATTATTGATGGGTCCGTTGCATGCATATAAAAATTCAGACAAAGCTGAGTCTCCCTAGTATTAGAGGAGTGAATAGGAAGCATTCTATTGGTCTTTAAAAGTTGTAAGCTCGTCTGCACACATTGTTATTAAGTTGCGCCAGATCTGTCATGACCTTGGGGACTTGAGCACACCTGGCTTGTCCATCATCAGCTGTTTCGGAGTTCCCTCAGGTTCATGTTCATTACTTCATTAATGTCCTCTGTTCATTTCTGCATCTACTATCCTTTTATCTTTTTCTTTTCGATCTTTCACTGTGTCAGAATGCTTTATTATACAGCCGTTTTTTTGGATTTTAACTGCATTATCTGTTCTTCCAGTGAGCAGTCTGGGGTTTTTTTTTCCTTCAGTATTGAACTGGTATTTTGTCTGAATTCTGTAGGCTGGACCAAAAATTTAACACAATTGTGCTGGCAAGAATCATTCTTGTACTAATTCTGGACACCACATAGTGCATAGTTTTACTTTTGCTGTTTAATAAAACCGCGCATGTTGTCTTTGAGAGTTACATTTTTTACAATGTTGATACAATGTTTTAATGATTGCAAATTAATAGCAAGCAAAAAAGAAACCAAAAAAAAATTGTATGTTTCTTGTCCATTTTCTGAAAATGTGCTTATCATCTGTGTAGCCTTTCTAAATCGTTCTCCCCTGTCTCTTTGTCACAGTACGTTTTCACTTGTGCTCAGTTTTGAACAATGCACAATTCTATACAGATGGAGAGCCTTTTTTCTCAGTTTCTTTGTAGTCAATTTTACTGTGATTTTCAAGATGTCTTTATATGTTTGTGTACTAATCCCCTCCAAAAATATTGGAACAGCAAGGCCACATAGTTTGTTTTTCCTGTGCATTGAAGACGTCTGTGTGTGAGATCAAAATGGAATATGAGAAGAGAGATTGGAGTTTTAGCTTTTATTCCCTGGGTGTTAACATCTAAATATATTAAACAACATAGTACAAAGCACATTTTGTATCAAACCACCCAGTCTTCAAGCGAGCAAACGTATTGGAACATGATTAACCAAAAGGGATTTCTTGTTGCTCAGGTGTGTCACAAGTTTGATTGTTTAATCTTTAAGTAGCCCAGGATATCTTCTCTCGGCTTAAGCTTTGGCTTTCTCCTTTGGAGACTGCATTTGGAGTTAAGAAGGGCAGACTAACATGAAGACCAAAGCTGTCTATGGGAGAAAAATTTGCCATTCTGAAGCTGAGAAAAGGGGGAACATCCATCAGAGGTATTTCAAAAGAATTGGGCGTAGAAGTACCACAATTTGAAATATCTTGAAAAAGAAGGAAACCACTGTTATACTTCGCAACAGGCTTGGAACTGGTCATCCAAGGAAAATGACGACAGGTGATGACAGGCAAATGTGAGAGGAGTAAAAGAAAAACCCCAAAACAGTCGGTAATATGAGCCGCAACAATTCTGGAACAAAGTTTTATGTACTGATGAGACAAAGATTAACCTCTACCAAAGTATGGAGAAAGGAGGGATCAGCTTCTAATCTTAATCATACAAGCTCAGCTGTAAAGCATGTTGGAGGTTGTGTCATAGTTTCATGGCTCCATCTTAAACAGGCTCAGTCATTTTTTATTGATTATGTAACTCGTGATGGTAGTAACATAATGAATGCAGAAGTCTACAGAAACATATTGTTTGCCAGTTTATGGAGAAATTCATCCAAACTAATCGGGAAGCTCCTTATTAAGCAGCAAGACACAAAACACTGCCCTTCAAAAAAGGAAGGTTTTGGACTGGCCATGGCAATCGTCCGATCATAACTCAATTGAACATGCATTTCATCTACTGAAGGAAGAAACCCCACAAAACAGACAAAAGATACTGTGGTTAAAAACATGGAAAGGCATCACCAATGAAGAAACAAGAAATCTGGTGGAGTCTGTGGGGCCTAGGCTTGATGCACGTATTGCTAGCAAGGGATATGCAGCCTAATTTAAGTATTTTTTACTTTAATTTAGTTGAAAACATTGTGTTCCAACTACTGTGTGTTTTGGTTCAAAATGTGCCATGTTTTGCATTAACATATCTAGATGTAAACACCAGGGAATAAAAGCTGAAAGTCTAATCTCTCTTCTCATATTCATCTTTTAATTTTCCACACAATCGTCTTCAGTGCACAGCAAAAACAAATGCATTTTTCTTGCTCTTCGAGTACTCTTTTGGGGGCCAGCACATGACCAATGTGTGTATGTCAATACTCGCATTATTTGGAGCCATTTGACAGTAAAACTGGGTCTTTCTAGTGAATGCTATATTTATCTCAAGCTCCCTTGAAAGACATAAAACACACACAGTGGGCTGTTTGACCTTCAAAGGAGCCAACAACAAGCCGAACAAACTGACTTCACCTGATTATATTGGTACAGCCTTTTCTGTGTCTCACTTTGCAGTTGTAAACTTGAAGCCTGTGAATCCACTAGCAGCTTTGTGTATGCGTCAGACCAGACCGATTTCAGGTAGTGGTGCCACTTTTTACATCGCCCACATAATTCTGTGAAATGGAGTAATGCAGTTCAGCACTACACAGAGGCATATGATAAGTGGTCTTGTTCAGCGCCCTGCATCTGGAGAGGTGGTGGTGGTAGTATTGTCACGTGTACAGCATACAGCATAATCCTTATTTGCACACCCAACCAACACGATATCTAGTCAGACATTACTGGAATGGGTAAGCACCTTGAAGGTAGAGCTCATTTCCAGCTTCCCTGAATGGGTGCTGATTATAAAGCTTTGTTTAAGTTTTGTAGGTAGTGATGTCAGAAAATTATGGGATGAAACTGTGTTACCCTTGAGACACCTTCACAAATCTTTACAGGCTTTTTACATTCTTAGACAGGTTTGATCTCTTCAAGGTTCATCTCCACATCCCTGCTTAGCACCATATGCTTCAGGAAGTTCATTCTGTCCAAGCTGACACTTCTAGGTGTTCAGGCTTAGTTTGTCTGGCAAAGACTGTGGAGTAAAGCTTCCAGATCCTTCTTTGGTTACATGCTGTGGGAGAATACTTAAGATTGGCTTTGACGATATTTTATTATTCATCTCCCTGGAGATTAGTTCTCTTTACCATAAAATGTAAGAGACCTTCAGCAGTAATGATAGTATTGGCTATTTTTTCTAACCTTCAGCCACCAATACCTGTTCTCTAGGTCCAGAGTCCATATTTGAAGATCTCCTGAATCAATTGCATAGGGTAAGTATCCTGGCTTGTTAGGTAACATTTACAGCTGGGTCAGCCCAAGTTCAATGATGTTGCATGGAGCATCTTGCAAAAGTGTTCTTTTATGATAAACCTCTTTAGGTGTGATGTCCGGTAGGATGCCATCTTGTTAGTGGTTCATCTATCATTCCTTTTCTCTTAGTACAATGTCATTCTAGGGTGAAATAAAGCTACTTGGTGGCTGGGGGAATCTGGGTTCAGGAGAGAGTACCCAGTGTTCGAGGTCTCCAAAAAATAATTGTAATTCTCTTTGTCAGACCACACCCCATCTCTGCATTTTGAGCTACCATGAGGTTGATCTTGGCTGCTTCACAATCCAGCTCCATCAGCAAGGGAATGACTAGGCTGTGGTCGTCCCGTGTACAGTACAGGTTAGTGTTCTCCAAATGATGTGCTGTAGTTCAAAGCTGAGAGTGTGGTTAGCCTTGACAGCATTGTGCTTGTAAAGGTAGTGCCTGCAGCCCCCTTATTCATTCCAGTCAGGCTCCTGACAGTCGTTGTCTTCTCCAAACAAGTGCAGTCCTTTTCCACTGGAACAACCACCCAACCCCACTTGTGTAATGGCTGTCGGCATATAATTGCAGGAGTTCAGATTCTAGGGATGATTTTTTAACATTTTTATTTTGGAGCACAAAACTTAGAGGCAAGTTGAGCTTATTTTCAGGCTTCAAGTCTAATGGGTGGCATGCATTTAAAAAAAAAAAAAAAATCCCCATTTTGCTCATTTTCTGATCAGAGGACCTAATCCAGATTGTCAAATCAAGAAAATGGATCCAGCAGATTTTGAATTACATTGCAACTCGCGTAGTCAATGACACACACCAGTAGAAAATAAGGAGAAGTGTAAGACTTCTTCGTGCAGAGGATTTTTTTTTTTTGGAGAAAAACTGTAATGCTAAGGAGGTTAAAATGCCCTGGTAATCCTCTGATTTCATGAGTCCCTTAATAAGCTCAAGGCCTCCAGTATTGAGGGCAGCAAAACCTCTCCACAGCATTAGGAATCGTTGGCTGGGTCTCACTGTAAGACGTGTTTGTTTCACAATAAGCCTCATTTCATTGCATTGCTCAAAGCTCTCCACTCATTTCATTTTCATAGAAGGATTTTAGTTTCTGTAGGTAGAGTTAGGCAAAGATCAGTTGTGCCTTTTAACAGGGGGGTCCTCTTTGAACATTAGACCACTCTAGACGAGAACAGGCCATTCAGCCCAACAAAGCTCACCAGTCCTAGCAACTTATTTCTTCCAAAAAAACCTCAAGTCGAGTTTTGAAAGTCCCTTCAGCCATTAAGCCTTTCTCAGTTTCTTACAGTATGTGTTGTATGGTATGTATAGGGTGGTCCAGATCTAATTATGCAATTATCATTACACAAGAACTTATTAAGTTAATTACATAGAAAATCACCTGTAAAATCCCAGACCATCGAGAAGTGTGTGAACTGACGACATGAAGAATCGTCTTTGTGCCAAACTGGAATCTTCCCCGCATAAATCAAAGTCATCCAGACGATCTGGATCAGCATAATTAGATCTGGACCACCCTGTATTGGAAACGTCAATCCAGGACAGCCGTTAGCTGTTTTTCTGCAGTGTTCGCACCAATCATTGTGGATTTCTTTAATCAATTTTCCTCTTTCCAATATGCCCCAGTGGGGTGTGAAGGGTTCCATTAGCAGCAAACTGTATGAACACAAACGCCAAGGTCTCTGAAGATAGCCTTGTACCTTTTTATGTCTGGTGAGGACAGATTTCCTGGTGGTCTCAGATGACTGTCTTTCAATTGGCATCTACTATATAATAAAACACTTATGTGTGTGGCCGGCGCCTCAGTGTAATCCGATTGGGCACTTTGGCTTTGAAGGAAGTGTGACGCATAGGAGGAGTGAGTGAAGGCGTAGGAGCCACACTGAGACAGTCGCCTTCATGGACAGAAAGTATAAAACCAAATTAGAGGTGCCTCAAAAAACTCAGCACTGTGGAGCTTGAGGTGGTCCAGATACCAAGGAAAGGCACTGAAGATATGTGTAGGTCAAGAGATGTTTTTCATTTATTCTATTACCTGTGTTTGACAGCTGGCACGACTAGTTGCCTATAAGGAAAAGGTGTTAGAATTCATCATTCATGGGTTAATTCGTGTCATGTGAACACTGGCAGTTTATTGCAAGTCAGTCTAATTTCTCTCCAGTGTGCACTGAGGCCTTCTAATAAAACTGATTTGAATCTTTCAGAATGGAGCCAATTATTCTGTCTTGTAAACCTTTCAGTTTTTATACCATTATTTTCCTTTTTTTTTTTGGATTGCTGTTCTTTGGTCTGGTGCTGCTCTGTAAAGTGAGTGTTTATGGACGACGCTGTGTCCCTGCCCTTTACTGTTAGATGTTTGACAGGATAAACGTCTAAAATGCTGCGAGTCAGGAAGATGAACAGTGAGAACAGAAAACGGCCAATAGCGGAGGCCTTTCAAGTGCAGGTATGGTGACGTCCGCATGAGAGACATGAGTTGAACTGGACAACACTCAGGTGGAGAGTAACGGAGTTAGGGACTGATTGCATTTGACAACACATTTTCTTAAATAGGTTTGCATCTTGAAAAATGTGTGGTGCTTACATCACCTAGGATTTGTGAGAAACATGAAATTGACTTTTGTTGAAATAAATTGAGTGTGTTTAACCTCTTAATGAAGCAGATACACTGTGTTTGTTTAATTCACCTAAAAATGTATTGCAGCTGATTTTTGTTTGAGCTCGGTGTCTGACGCTTCTCGTTTCATTTTCTCACCAGTAGTCAGCCAGCATTGAGGGATTCCACTTGAATAGTTTTTACAGCTTT
The DNA here is from genome assembly GCF_016835505.1 of Polypterus senegalus. Lineage (NCBI taxonomy): Eukaryota > Metazoa > Chordata > Cladistia > Polypteriformes > Polypteridae > Polypterus > Polypterus senegalus. Next base: position 267,119,674 of record NC_053155.1, read on the forward strand.
TCCATCTTTACAATGTCACTGACAGTCTGCCACTGACTGCACAAGACTAGCAGGGAAGATGTCCAAGTGTGAATGCAGAAAGTGGATCTTCAGCAATATGTTGTACTTGATGGTTTTGCCTGCTCGAAACACGTCGTCTTCTACCAGGACATAGTTTGGTGTTCACCACCATCCTTGAGTGCCTTCCTGTGATTTCCCCGAGTCCTAGTAGAGAATCTTTGAACTGCTTGTCATTGATGACAACAAAAATTCCTCCCTTAATGTTGATGTCAGTTACTCTTAGAAACTTCTGTCTCAAATGCTGAAATCCTTCACCTTCTGTTTTCATCGCTTTCACAAAGTTGTTCACTGGTCCAAATTTTATATAAAGACGAAGATCAAATATCTTTGTAAGGTGAACAAGTGCCTTATGTGTCGCATTTCTCTGCCGTGCAAACTTTTTTTTTTTTTTATGGAGTGGCAGGTTCTTTATAATTTCTCTATAGCTCAGCTGTCCCATTGGCATATCTGAGCTGCCCTTCTCGCAGCAGTGCCACTTCTTTCAGATCACCTCAGATATCCCCGTTGCAGCTGCTGTACCACGTTCAGTATGTATACTTGAGAGGGAATCGGGAAAATGGGCAATGGCACTAAAACCGTATGTGACACGAAAATGTAAAGGGGATATTTGTGTTCCAGCGGTGTTCAGGAAGCAGAATGTTTGTTGGCCAGTGCTATTCATTGAATTAGTCAGGGAAAAAAAAGATCCGACACATTCTGGGTATTTAGATTTTTTTTATAATTTATTCTCAAACCTGCACTGGAGAGAAGAAGGCAAGAATGGGAGTGAATTCTAGAGACTAAATCATTTAGAAAAGACTGCATAAAGAAAAGAAGAACAGAAGCCTGTTGAACAGCAGAGAATTTAAAAGGAGAAGAAGAAAGAAAAGGCAAAAATAATCACAGCTTGCAATGTGGAAGAAAAATGATACGTTTTTGAAATAAATACGTCTGCTCAAAGTGCTCATACTACCGAGTAGGGGGTGCTGCACACCATGCATTCTAAACATAAAAACTGATTTATCTACTGCATTTAGTCAAGGCAGCTATCAACAGGACGGCAGAAGATCAATGGTGAGCACGAAGCGCCCCTGATTGAGAAAAGGGCGATCAACAGAAGAGTGTCAGGTTGCTTAACGGTGCCTTGACTCCAGCAAAGTGTGTGTGGCAACATCTCCCAGTATGATCGTCATTGTCTGTTTTATTTTCCTTCATTATTTGCTCATGGTTAGGAGGCAGAGTTTGGCCAAAGCCACAGGCCAAGTAGGTACCAGCACGGGGGGCTCCAAAATGTTCTTTCATACGCGGACATGAGGGCACCAACTTCCAAGGGGGGCCTCCTCTCCCCACTCATTGACTTCACATGCTATGTGACTTCGTCTGTGTCGATTGCTTATGCGCGATTCTCAGGGTCTCTGATTTCAGGCTCATTTGCCATTGCGAGTGCGCTGATCTCCTCCTCCTCCTCTTCCTCCATCGATTACAGTTGCGGTTTCAAACACGCAGAACTAAAGAAGGGGTCTCTCTCTTCTGCAGTTCTCATAACTGACTCTGCCTCTGACTGTACCCTTAAGCCGGCCCTGCTGGAAGGAATATAAAAAACGAAACAACAAAATGGAGACAAAATGCTAGGGAAACGTTGGTTGGATTTGCACAAAATGGGATGAAAATGGAGCCAATTTGCCAAGAGTGGAATAAAGAAGTGTTCACACATGAATTCTAACGTAATATTTTTATTTTTGTACATTTTCACTAATGAGGCTGTTAACTGATAAAACCAACACTCAGATTGCTTAGTTTAATGTCACAGAGCAAGTAACAGATTCATTACGTGTTCTTATACAGTTAAAAAAGCTTTATACAAGTAATAGATATTCAGATTTATTTTAAATTGATAAACGGCTTACATTATTATTGAAGCTCTAAAATAAAAATATCTTGGTTATTACCTTACTATTTTAATATGTACAAGAGAGTAGAAAATCGAGCCAGTGCCACAGAGAAAGACGAGTACTGCAGTGTCTGCTCAGAGATGAAGAGCGCCGGCCTCACAACAGCAACGTGGGCTCGAGTCGCTCAGCGCGTGTGCAAACCGCGGCAGTTTATACTTGGTAACACTTGACGAATCCGTTAAAGAAGCTGTTATTAACAGTCCATGTTCTAAAACTTTTTTTTGCATGATGTAAAACAACAAATAGAACAACTGCAACATCTGTAAAGAGTCTTATTGTTTTAATGATGATTTATAACTGTAATAAAGCATTGTACAAATGTGAATCTGTGTAAAATTAAAAACTAAAGCATGTGCCTCTTGTGAAAATTAAAATGTATAAATATTGTATAAATAGCTGCATAAAATGCAAAAAGTACTTGCTGGTACTGGAACAGCAAAAAAAAATAAATCTTTCTTTACGGCTCCTTTGACGCGTACGAGTACGAGGTTGTAACGATGATAAAGAAGCGTTTTGAAATGATATTTATATTAAAACCTGAACCCCGGAAAAAAATACATATAGATGAAGTGGGTCTTTTCTTTTTTTGTTGTCATCGTTGTATTAAAAACATACATTTCACATTTATATGGGAGGGTAAAAAAGAGCAGAATTGTAATCTGGCGGCGGTGAATAAAGTTCGGTGGCACTGCTGGCTTGTTGCTCTTCGTTTCTGTGGGTGCAGCTCGACTTCTTTGGGCAGCAGTTTGTGGATTCCTTCGACTGCAGAGCTCCTCTGAATCTGCAAAACAACAGGACGACTGAATCACATCAAGCGCTTCATCATCGCCTCCTCAATTCACCTCCGCTTTGCACATTCAGCTGCCGAAGTCTGTGATCTCCACGACATGCCACCTAACTTGGTGTTGACAAAGCAGGCTCTGAAAATGGGTGGGCATGCGGGGCGAGGAGTGTGTGTGTGTGGCCAGTGTTGTGCTGGCATCTCATCTGGGCCTGTCCCTGCCTTGTGCCCTAAGGTGCTTACTGTATACTGCAGGATGGAGAGCAGCACTACTGTGTATAAAGCACAACTACTAGCAGGTTAGGATTTTGTGCAGTGCCTTCCAGACCTGAGCAGATGACGGAAAATGAAACCTTCTGTGCACTGTAAGTCATTTGTTTTTCAAATTTATCGTCTAAACCGTCTGTTCCACATACTCGAGAACAGGAAGGATCTGCAATGACGACCTTGTACTTAAAAGACCCTCTAAATTGTGCTGGCTGATTCGGAGACTCAAACAACACCCCTGCATTTACAAATAGATTCTGCGCACACAGGTCAGGGTCAATGGAGAAAGTGGGATTATAAAGCCTTTGTGACAGGAGGCAGCCATGGTTATCAATGGGATTGTGTTTACACTGCCAAGGCCTTAGGAAGGACCCCAATGTGCACTTTCTACAGCTTCCTGTGAATGGCGAGCAAATGTGCCAAACGAGAAAACCGCATGTCAACAACCGCTTGTTGGATTTCTTTCTTTATTTATTTATTTCATTTCTCAGTTTTTTATAGGACTTACCCAAAAGAATGGGAGGATTGCTTAGGCTTGCTGCTGTTCCATAACAGGCATTTTAACTCTTCAGAGGCAAGAACCATTCCACTGTCTGTCTGGTAATCCTGCTTTGGAAGAAAAATGGCTTTCAGAGCAAAGTCAGCATTGACTGACTGACTGACTGACTGACTGACTGACTGACTGTCTGTGTGTCTCCCACTGTGCACACTCCTACAATGTGTTATTCATGTTTATATTTTCACACATTTTATAAATGTGACACTCATATGTACAGCAGTCTATGTAGGTCTTTATGACATTACAAAAACTCCACTTGTCAAATCTTTGCTAAAAGCACCAGATGCTGTTTGTCTGTCTTGTTTTAAGCAGGATGATCAAATAACATTTCCATTCTATGCTCCATCACATGCAGTTTGAGATACGATCTCTACCACACCCAAGTCTTACAGTGTGTCACATTACCCTACCAACACTCACGTCTGTATATTTTCTGTCTTGTAGAATGAACTCTTCAAAGGTTTTCACACTCTGAGATCTTCTTGTGTTTATGTACCTAAAATGAAGAAAATCCGGGTTTATACTCCTAGAAATCAATCAGATCTCACCAATGTTCATAACCTCTAGATATTACTGTGCAACTAGAAATGCATGCAAGATCTCCTATTGTGATCCTAAGCTCTTAAGAAGATAAAGAACATCTTTGAAATTGCTTATCACATTTGTTTAATGTTATGAACATCCAGTCTTATTTAGAAACAAAGCAGATGTAAATTTTGCAGCGATGATCCACTGTGCTATTGAGAGTCATCAAGACGGTGAGACGCGTTGCTCAGTTTACACCACTGGTGACTTAAATGGCAGTGGCAGGTGTGATGCTCCTGGGGTTTGTAATAAGAGGGCTTATCTTTACCTTTTCATTCACCTTCTCATTCCTTGATTAATATCACAGGGCTTGGTGGGGATGTGGGGGTATCCTCTGCGAACAACAAGGGTTAAGAAGGGAAACCATTGATGTAAAGGAAAAGCTGCAGAGATCGCAAAGAACTCGCTATCTGAGCTCCTTCAGGAATGATCCCAAATGGAAGCACAGCCGGCTTTAGACCCACGGATCTCAAACTGCTGACACAACAACACCCCTAGTTGGTACTGCGTTACTTGAAGCACACTTTTAAAAATAATGGCTCTGTAGTGGCACTTTACTAGGATGTGTGGTTCCTTGAAGAACCTTCATTTGACAAAGAACCCTTTCATTCTATTAAAGTTTTTTGGGCTTTGAACAAATTGCCGCTACTGTATGTGGGCAAAACAGAAACCTTTAATGTGCAGTAGACCACCTAGCAGGAGACCGCAGATCAAGAAAACCTGAACCTCATCTGCATTATTGTAGGCAGCAAAGTCCTTTTAAAATCAGGAAGACACTGCTGTTTCACACGTAAACATTATTATTGGTACCAGCTAGAGATTCTTTCTGGAACATTCATGTGGATGGCTCTTTTGCGATCCAAAAACTGCTCTCTTATGGTATTGTCCTGCAGCCCACTTTGGCCCCTTTATTTTTAAGGGCATGTGATATCCTTGTGCCTTATGGTACAACATAAATTCCCGACTGACCGTGCACCCTAAACACCACCCTGCTGCTCTAAGTGGTATCAGAATGGAAGAAACACAAACGGCTGATGAGGCCCTCCTCTTTTGACAGCTAGTGGAAACTGAAATTAGGTGAGCTGTGGACAGAATCTTTAACCAAGTCCAACAGAGAAGTAACAGATAATAAACACACTGCTTAAATCTAGGACGTTTATTCACATAAATGTAACGCATATGGTTAAACGAACAAAGTGTCGAGTGAGAAAACCTATTTCTAATAACACAAGGCTACTTGGAGCTACAGCATTACTTAACAATCAAAGAATACCAAACTAGTTTTGTCAATCACATCAAACCTTTCCATATTGCAACACATTTTGCATGAGGACTACACAGATGTCTTCATTTTTATAAGTCACTAGGGGGCTTTGTTTGCCAACCCCCACCAAACAATATCTACATACTTCTGTCATATCACCTACTGTATGTCCATATATTCGATCTCTTTTTCGCTTTTACCTTTTCGTCAATATTGCATTGAATTTTGGTTCCATGTTTGGAATTACATCATGACAACGCAACATATAACTGCCCGTGAGTGAATATCATTTCTTTATCCCTACAAGAAATATGTTTGACAATAGCATTCACACAAATGTGGAATGATTGAACCGTGTGCGTGGTTATATGGGCAGGACTTTTCCAAATCTCTGCATAAGACCTTAGCTCGCAGGGCTTGAAATTTTCTCTCGCGGGATTTCACTTTCACTAAACTACAAATCTTTTAATCCTTGCGGATACGCCTCTTCATTGGGAAGAAACACTACTTTTCCATGATGGAAACACGAATTAGACGATCTACAAGTCTCCGACTTAAAGTTTAAATCTGAACAATATACTGTATTTAGTCTCTTTTTGCTGTCCCGTTATTTCACAGAATAATAATTTCCGTTTGTTTGCGCTAATGTGATCTTTACTATCCTTTTTTTTGAGACTTTCGAATTTTCGTACTTCCATTATCTCTAACCTGCTCTGCATGTGTATTGCGGCAACGTTTTTGAATTCTTTACGACGTTCTACTTTGTCATCTACTCTTTGTGCCAAGAGATTTAACCATGGTCTGGGGCCGGAAATAAAAGACAAGGACTCGTCTCGTGGGACGTGAAAGTGTCTCTCTGAGAAAATCACGTCTCGTCTCCTTTCATGAGATTTCAAAGGTATTGATTAAGAGGCTGCTCCTCCGTGCAGTTTTTAATTGTGCGTAACACTTCTTCCTGGTTTGGCAAATTCTTAACTACGTAACCCATGACTTTGGTTTTGACTTGTGTGTTGGACCTCATTACATGATAATGTGACTCCAGGCCTTGCCCGCTGCTTGTTCATCTCTGGGTCCTTTGACTTCTGTGCTCTGCCAGCTTCCATCTCTAGCAGAACACATGCTGCCTTTATGTACTCAAAGCCCCACCACTCGGACTACAACTGCCACTTCTTTACCTACTTCAGGTCGAAGCCAGCTCAGTTTTATTAACGGTCTCTCCCTTCTCCTCCTGCTCCTATCTATGATTTTCGAGAATGTCCTTTCAATCCTTCCTTCCGCTCAATTACACTGTATTGCAATTCTTCCTCTGACTCTGCCATGATCACAAAGTCATCTGCACATAACAGTCACCAGGATTCACTACACCAGTGCCTTAACTAAGCATATTAAACATTTTCTGTCTCCATAAGCATTTCTCACTGTTGTTGTTCATCCCTCATACATCATGGACTGGCCACCAGGACTCTGTCTTTCTGTGGGTCATGCTATTGTGCCACAGACAGTGATACCGAGCGAGTAAGATAGGACAGATAAAGACGTGTCACAGTGGCACACACGGCACCCTCTTCACCCGTCCAATCACATGATCCTAGTAACTTGAGGGCACTGCCCTAAACTAACCTCCTAACTGAAACAAACAAGAAGAAAGCACTAGACATAATGGAGAGAAGAGTCTTCAAAAAGAGGGATCTAAAAACAAAAGGAGAATTAATTTAAAACATAAAAAACCGGGACAATAACGTGTACGAAAATGCAAAATTTACTACTCAGGAGACTGCAGCTGGGTCAGAGTGTAACTGTGGTCAGCTCAACAGGAGTTAATATCATCTAGCAAGCTGCAAACAGAAATGTAGATTAGGACTTCAAGCTAACATGTTACATGTACCAGACCTTCAGAGATTCCTTTTTCTTAAGGTTCAGACTTAATCTGCAGAGCAGCAAAGCACAGTTGGTGGGATAGTATGGCTGCAGAAATATCAGAGTGAGGAGACAGGACAGCATGTGTTCTTATGGCCGTGAGCAGCCTCTACCTAATTACTTACAGGTCAGTTGTTAATGTTATTTGTAAATGCACTGAATGAGGTGCAAGGGTGGTTGCGGTCAAGTTGATTGTGGTGGGCCAGTGTTGCAGGAAGGCAGCACTGCTAAAACCTGAGTGAACACCTGCCATTATGTAATACGAGAATTTCAGAGTTTCAGTTCAGAAGGCAGAAGTCTGCTTCCTCACTAATGTTGAAAACGTTCTTGTTAACCACAAATGGACAGGCTGCAGCTTACTGACTTGTTGGCGCAAACCCAGGGCCTTCCTTTCCATGTGTGGATGTGAACACATTTTTGAGCCTTGTATATCCCACTTTCTACTAGTTTTAACCAGCTTTCTGGAACCTTCCTGTTCCGTAGACACCAAAATATTGCATCCTTTGGGACTCTTTCATATGTATTTTCCAGATCTAGAAATGTGCAATTTGGCTTTAAAGTCCCTTTAACTTTTTCTCCTGCAGTAGCAGCAGCATAGACAATATCACTCTACTACACTGTCTATCATCTGTCCTCACAGGTTCTCTTAATGCATGATCTGTTACTCCTTGTCATTCTGTCTTCAGCTTAATCCCATAGTAATTCCCCCAGTATAGTTCATCTCTGTTGTTTTTAAGCAAATTATTCTTTGCATTTATAGAATTAATAATAATAACTAAACAAAGCATTTCCATCTGCACTCATGAGGGTCCAAATGCTTTACTTGCCTTTATCTTTCTTAATCTTTTCTTAATTTGTTTCCATCAGTGGTCCAGCTACTATTTCAGTTTTCCTGCTCAAAAACATTTTTTTACTAATTTTATTTTAAATAATATTTCAGGTTGTCCTAACCAAATGGTAAAGTTACAAATATATCCATGCAAATATTTCTCACTTGAGACTCCACTATAATACTTTTCTGAATTCTTGATTACATCTCTCTCTCATATATATATATATATATATATATATATATATATATATATATATATATATATATATATATATATATATATATATATATATATATATATGTGGCTGGGGGCTTCCAGGAAGGACCGGGAGAGGGACTATGCCATCCCCCCGGACCACGAGAGGGCAGCCGCCCTGGTTTGTATGGGGGCCACGGGAATTGAGCATGGAAGCTCAACCCTATTGGGCCCCGTAGCCACAGCCAGGGGGCGCCCGGACGATTGTGTAGAGCCCTGAACATTAGCACCCAGAGGTGTTGGTGGAAGGAATATCAGGGTCACCCAGAGTGCAGCAGGAAGTTTATCAGAGGGCACCTGGAGCATGTCTGGGTGGGGATAAAAGGGGCCGCCTTCCCCCAGTCATGAGCCGGAGTTGGAAGGAGAAAGATGGAGCTTGTGGGGAGAGGAGTAGAGGCAGCAGAAGGATTCAAGGACAGAGACAGAAAGAAGGGACTAAGTTTGGCTAATAGAGCACTGTGTGGTGCTGTATAGAGAGAGGACAGCAATAAACTTGTGTTTTGGACATTTGGTGTCTGTCTGTCTGTACCCGGGGGCTGTCTTTCCACAATATATATAAAATATCCAACTTCTGTCTATCTGTCTGTCCGCTTTTCACAGCAGAACTACTTAATGGATTTAGATTGGGCTTTTTTCTAGAATTTGCTTGAACATTCCAGTTGATTTTGTGACTTCTCTCATCGCTCAGAGTGTCATAGTTTACTCGTAGGAACGATATATTCGCACTAATCTGAGACAAAGACTGTGGGCCGAGGGGAGGGAAAAGCGTGACGTCAGTAGTGGGGAGCCGGACGGGCCCTCCTCATTGTCCTGTTTCACTTCTATGTAGGCGGAGCTACGGGGCACAGCTAGTTCTTGATAAAGTTATGACATTTATCTCTACTAAATTGTATAGAAATGCAAAATGTTTTATTAACCAAAGAATTTTAATGAAAAAGCAGGGGATGAAAAATGACCTCAACAATACTAGTGGCCTTCTTTCATCATCATAGCTCTTATTCTTCAAACGTTGGATGGAACGTTAGCAGACACTCCCATTTGCTATCACCAGAAGTTTCCTTACATTTAGCAGAGATGATGAATATTGATGCATCTTACCCGAAGCTTTGTGATGTTTCACAGCTGGATATTGCATCCACGGTCTCTTCTGTTAATGAGCGTTCTGATGAGAAAGAGTTTGTACCCCCAGTAGTATGCATTGGCTTCAAAATGGTGTTCAAGGGGATGTAGTCTTTTCCATCCTGAAACATATATTAACACTTATGTTAAAAAAAATTCAATACTTTATAGACATTTCAAGTTTTACACTCTCCAGACTGTCACTGTGGATGACCTATAGTTTTAAACCCCAGAGCAAAGAGTCCCTGCTTAGCGGTTTTCATGCCAGGTTAGAGTCATAAATCCCAGGCTCACAGCTAGTGAGGAGGACATGTCAGTAATTCCAACAAGGTCAGATAAGGAAAATTTCAATAGTTTCAGACTGAATACTGAAATTACTGGGACACTACTCTAGCTTCAAAAGGAACACAAATATATTATATTTAAAGGTTTAATAAAAATGAATGAAAAATCACTTTAAAAGCTCTGAGGGTGGGGAGTAGTGCACCATCTTTACTGCAGTTTTATTTCAAAGAGTAAATCATTTTTTTTCCCATTATTCAGCTGATTCTCTCCTAAGTCACTTGGTGTTTGTTGATGTCATTAGTATATACCGGTGTTTCTTAAACTTTTTTTTTTTTTTGCAGTCCAATCTTGGCCTTTTTTGTATCTTCAAGACATAATCGCAACCGCGAATCATACCGGGTTGGACCCCCTTTGCAAATGTCTGCCGATAGTCACAGCAGAGCAATGTCATTTACTTAAAATGCGACGACCCATTCCAAGACACTTTACAAACCGTGCGAGACCCTTTCTTAATGGTGAGTCATGACCCTGCGGGACTCAAAAGAAACTAAGATGAAAAGGAAAACAAAATTATTTTGGGTTAGATACTGTATAGATTTATAGAAAACCACGATTAGAAAGTATTTGATATCTAAGTGAGGTTTAACAGAAAAATTTTTGTCATTACTATGTAAGGAGAAGACTCTTTGCCTTGTGTGTAGTTGTGCATTATGTGTAAGAGAAAGAAAAAAATAGTCATGTACAATTTAAATTTGTTTTTGGCAGCCTGTGGCAAACCTTTTCCAATAAACATATGCTCAGAAACACTGAATTCAATTTTAAGAAAAATAAACTTTATAGTTTATATGGCTCCACCTGCATCACTTTTGCTAAACACCTAGTCTGGGTTCTCCAAACTAACATTTGAATTTAGTTGAGCTTATCAGATCTGCACCTCATCTAGTTATCATATTCCATCATCAACTTCATAAGAGGGCTCTCGCTAAACATTTGATGAACCATAAGTGGAAGTTACTGTAAACAAAAGGATTAAAGTAGTGTATAAGGCAAAATATATTGTATACTGTATACTGCGTTTAGTTATTTAGAGCACACAGTACAGCGTACCTTGCAATGATGAAATACATGCAGTTCATAAATGGTATAAGTAAACCAAATACACATATGGAAGGTTTTTTTCCCTTTTTTGTTCTAGGTTTCTTAGTTGAAAATGCATAACTAAATATAAAAAAGTATAAAGGAAAAACAGACAGTTATATTTTAAATAAGGCATTCAAAATATTCACCTAAATTCAATATCAAGCACAGTAACAAGACAGCTTTTGAAGATTTCGTTGTGATTTATTCCTTTGCTAAGGTGTCTCTCCCAGGCTACAGAATGACCCATAGGTGTTTATGTGAGTGCAACACAATTCTGATTTTTCCATACCTGCTGAACATTTGCTTGAAGTAAGTCCCCCAACTGTTTCACTAGTTCAGAGAAGGTTGGACGCTCTTTCGGGTCGTTTTCCCAGCATGCCAGCATAATTTTATAACTGCAGAAATGGGATGAGAAAAACATGGTTTTATTTTATGCATTTTTTCCCTGACCACTGTGATGACATTACTATTGATTGATGTTAGTATTGATCATTGACAAATAAAGAAGACAATAAGGCCTACAATGTACAAACTTCACAAACCTCCAAACAGAAAATTTTGATCAAAAAGTCTACCTCAGAAAATGAATACAGCATTATTAGTACTTGTTGAATTTCAGATGTTCCAAATGTTTGCAAAATTTTGTTAATGTTAACTTTTTTCTCCACCAGAATGTAATTAGAGGCTACGAATTAACACATAATCTATTGTAATGCTTATTCTGTTTACTTTATATGCAAAATCTTCCAATATCTATATTTGAAAAAGAAAGCATTTGATCCATCTATCAATTATCTAAAGCGGATCTTTGCTGTTACAGACTCTTGTGAGCAGTGGCCTTGGGCACAAAGCAGGAAGCAACACTGAATTACTTCAAAATCACAGGAAAAAGATGATCATATCCTTATGAGCAAAATAGCACTAAATGAAGAAAACCAGATTTGTTAAAAATAAAGATTTCACTTATTCAGTTGTTACGTGAAGGCTTTATTTGGTAATATAGTTGCCATACTTCATCCATTTTTGGTGCTCATTTATCCATTTCTGGCTCAAAAAGAAGCAAAGGAATTAAAACAGGAACCCATGATGGACCAGACTGTCTATATCAGGACACAAAGGGCAACAATCAGCCTAAAGGCGTGTGTCTGGGCTGTGGAAGGAATCCCCCTAAAGAAGGCACCACCTTTTAACACTGATAATGAAGTACAGGAACAAAGATTAAAAATAACACAGAAGAAGTGATTTTGGTAAAAAAAAAACAAAAAAACAATGCAATATGTGATGTATATGAAAGCTCATTTGTAATTCAGGGTCACAATGCAGCACCTAGTATAAAGCAGGAAGATACCCTGGATGGCATAGCAGATTATTACATGATGCACATGCATACACCTGCCTCAGTTTGAAATCTCCACTTGACCTGAAATCATGTCCATGGACTGTGGGACTGAAACCAGGGAAAGGCAATGCAATTACCAGACCAATAACACAGTCCGCACCAAAATCCTCTGATTGCTGAAAGTCCTAACACTTCAGTTAGAGTCCAAAATATGAGGCAGCAGCAAGATGGCTACACTTATAAATCTTCAATCATATTACACTGGCTGTACTATACTCCGCAAAAAAAGAAACATCCTCTGACTTTCAACTGTTTTTACTTTCAGTAAACTTAATGTGTAAATATTTGTATGAACACTAAAAGAGTCCACACCATAAGACATAAACTAAAAATGTTTCACAATGTGTCCCTGAATGAAGGGAGGCTCAAAATCAAAAGTACCAGTCAGTATCTGGTCTGGCCACCAGCTGCTTGAAGTACTGCAGTGCATCTCCTCCTCATGGACTGGACCAGATTTGTCAGTTCTTGCTGTGAGATGTTACCCCACTCTTCCACCAAGGCACCTGCAAGTTCCTGGACATTTCTGGGGGGAATGGCCCTAGCCCTCACCCTGCGATCCAACAGGTCCCAGACGTGCTCAATGGGATCCGGGCTCTTCCACTGCGAGGATGATCAGCTGTCCTTCCTGTCTCCCTGTAGCGCTGTCTTAGGCGTCTCACAGTGCGGACATGGCAGTTTATTGCCCTAGCCACATCAGCAGTCCTCATGCCTCCCTGCAGCATGCCTAATGCACGTTCACGCAGATGAGCAGGGACCCTGGGCATCTTTCTTTGGGTGTTTTTCACAGTCGGTAGACAAGTCTCTTTAGTGTCCTGTGTTTTTAGAACTGTGACCTTAAATGCCTACTTTCTGTAAGCTGTTAAGGTCTTAACGACCATTCCACAGGTGCATGTTAATTAATTGATTATGGTTAATTGAACATGCATGGAAAACATTGTTTAAACCCTTTACAATGAAGATCTGTAAAGTTATTTGGATTTTTAAAACATTATTGTTGAAATACACAGTCCTGAAAAAGGGACGTTTCTTTTTTTGCTGAGTATATTAGTTAGGTACTTTATTGGTCCTTATTGAGAACTTTCCAAAAACAAGGAGAGAGGACATATAGCGTCCATATGGCAGTGCCCAGCCGGATCTGAGCGCAGGACCCTGGAGCTGTGAGAAAGCAGCAAACGCCACCATGCTCCTTTAGTTGAAGGGCAGAAACGAATAAGACAAAAGTAAATGGCTACTTTTTGCTTTTGCTTTTAGCATACAGCTGCATGCCATTAAGATCAACTAAAAATAAATGTTTGCTCTTAAAAGAAACACTAAAGTTAAGCTAGCTGTAATAGTGAAAATGTCAGAAACTCCATACTACTGCAGTGTCTCTACCAGAAGTAATAAATATTGTTCTTGGTCATCCTGACCTGGCAGTAAACCGCGGTATTTGTTCATCGGCAGGCGTGCACAGAGTGCAGAAAGGGCCAGGTCATCTTCTCCTGTATGACTGATGTGTGTTCAGTAAATAAAGAAGGTAAACTCAGACGCTACAGAAATGGTGGACACTATAAACGCTTTCAGGTGATCTCAATTTCACTCTGGAAAAAGTCTGGTGAACCTCCCAATTCTTCTCATTCACAATTTTACAGGGTTTATTTTCCATAGGCATAAAATGTTGTAATATTCTGCCAATATGACCAGAAATATTCTGACCTGTCATTGTTTGCGCATGTCTTAAACAACTATTATTATACACTGATAATCTCTGTATTATCTAGATCTGTTCTTTATTATATTACATATCTACTGACTATATTTATGTATGTAGATTGCAAACACCATACATTGCATCAATGTTCATATTGCTGAGTACACGTCAATATTGCTGCTACTTCTTTGTCTTGTCTTTGCACAATGTCATGTCTTGTTTGTGTTTTAATTTTAACTCTATTTTCAGTTTATTATTTGCACTTCATGTTGTTACACTGTGGACCCTGAGCGTCGTAATTTCATCTATTTGTATACTTGTATATGGTTCAGATGACAATAAAGTTCACTTTGACTTTGACTTGGGGGAATGAAGACTTCACTTAACTCTTAATTCATTTCACATTAAGTAAACTCAGCTTTTTCAACCCATCCTGGTAAACTAAAATATATTCCAGCTAATAATATGTGGATTCTGTTGGCAACAGAGATATAGGATATTGGTGTTAATATACTAAGTGAAAAGGGTTATATTAAAGCTCTGTTTATCAGCCTTCATTCAGCAATGTGGTCACCCAGCAACTGTTGTGCTTAAATAAATATTTCTATATTTAATGATTTCAGTTTGTCATGATATGCCACAGCAATGCCTCACTGCTATTAGCACATTTCAACAGAGGAAACAAAAAGAAAATGCACACAAATGGGCGGCTTTTAAAACAGCTATTTCTGGCATTTCAGCAAAACATACATTCACCTCTGTGCAGACAGAGATTGTGAAACTGCTAGCTGGTTCTCTTTTTTAAAAAATGTCACTTTGATTAGATGCATTTTTCTCTTTTAAATTAACCTACAAATCCAAAGGACGGAAATATTAAAAAATATTAAACTAAAAGGAATGCAGTTGAATTCAAAAAAGCTTGATTTTTTATATGAAATTAGCAGAATTGAAGATTTCACTAAAACAAAAATCGATTTGCTACAAAATAAGCATAGATGGGGTGACCTGTGGTGTTTGCCGGTTCTCTCCCTTTCTGTGTGTTTTCTTCATAAAGGCATGCAGGTTTATTTGTGTAAGGTATCTAAATTACTGTAGTAATTTACAGTAATTAATACAGTACAAATGCTATACATATCATATATAAATGGATATGCTGGTCTTTATTTGTAAAGAGTTGTTATACATTAGTGGACGGTACTCCATCTTCTACCTCAATACAAACACAGTTGGCTTCTTGGAAGAGAATATGTTAGTAAACAGCTGACTTTTAAAGGATTATGTCATGTTAATGTGTGGTGGTTTTCCAATGTACACAAAAATGTTTGATCAAAAATTTAACTAAAATGCTATATTAATATTGTATTCTCAAATTATATTTTTAGACATAATGTAGACCAGACAAATTCGTTTCTCTGTCAAAAGCATCAGTTCTACTTTGTGCATTATTTTGAGGTGCAGTGTGTCCTTTGCAGTGTCACCCACCGTTAGTGGACCACAACCAGTGATTTGTGTATACAGCTCCATTCAAATTTGTCACACATGCACCATTAAGAAGGTCCTCATGTTAGTGAAGATGAGGTTTAGGCCTGACAAAGCATGTCGACATTCACACACAGTGACTGAGTTAATAGTAACAAGCACTGTTACAACCTCCAGTTGGGAGCCTAGAGAACACATCAATGAACTGGTTATTTTTTATGAGATTCCTTCCTGTGACCTCATAAGACAAAAGCCTCTGACTTTGAAAGTCTAATTTCCGTTTCTTAATTCTGAATAATTAAAAATGTGTGTCAGAAGCATTGTTGAGACATTTACACCATCATATATGATCAACAAGCTTTTGAATATTTTAGGTCATCGGCTCAGCAGCAGTAAGCCCTGGCAGTTGCAAAGTTACCTGCTGCATCTGTGAATATTTTAGTTTCCATTTTGTGCATTTCATGAAATGTCTCCGTACTGCATCAACATTTGTTAGATTTCGCAGGCTGAGTCGTGTAGTAAACAGTCCAATGTGTGCTTTCACATCTTTTTAATCCTAAAATGTATTTTGCTTGAAAACTAAGAATTGCTCTTATATGTATTTTCTTGATGCTGTCTACATAGAACGTGGCATACTCTCTGAACTGGTTGTGATGCTGTCCCCTTCCTGCAGTCACCATGTTTGTGGAATATCCTCTGCATTTAATCCACTGAAAAAGTTCTTCCAGTATTTGAAAAGTTATTTTCCATTTATTTTTGTCAAACTGCTTCATGTAATTGATTCATTTCATTTATTGCTGGTTTTGAAGCTGTAGTGATACCATACCTGTGGTCCGCTCCTCTTTTTTTCATATATAGAAAAATATGTCTAGATTTTTACTTTATATCATGGTAAACAACAAGGATGAGATTAACTTTTGACTTTCTTTCCGTCTCTGTCCCTGTTGCTTTAAAGCTAATGATATTGTTTCTCTTGCTTGCTTTATAGACTTGCTGCACAATTTTGCTATATTTCTCACTAGCGAGTGTATCTGTGCTAGTTGGTGGTTACAGCAATGTGATGCACTATAAGCAGAAGTCTTTAAAGCAATGCCCAGGTTAAGATCTTACATGAAAAATGAAAAAATTGCCTATACCAAGGATCCAAAACATCTGGTAGTCCGCCAGGCTTTGTGAATCTGTAATTTGGATGTCCAGAATTAAAAACTGGTAGCCCTGTGTGTCCAGACTCAAGCACAATGATACAGAACAAATCAAAATCTGCCAGGCATGTCTTTAGGAAGTGGCAGGAAAACTGGAACAGCCTCATGCAGACGCAGGGAGAATGAGTGAGCTTAACACAGACAGGTAGATCTGTGAAACAGAAAGCCCTAACCACAAAGCCACCCTATATCATCCCAACAACTTCAGTTGTTCCTAATCCTTGTATATCAAGAGTTCGTCCTTTTTTTGTCTTAACTATTTAACAATATCTGATATGTTTTATAGAGATTTGTGAGACCTCGTGTAGTAGGAGTTGGCACCATGGTACATTCTGTGCCCTTGTAGTTCATGAACCATCTGGATTGATGTTAACAGGGTTGGAAAACATAATATAATATAATATAGTAATATAAGTGATGAAAAAAATAAGTGTTCTTTATTTACAGTTGCTTCCATAAAATATAAAAAGGTGCATAAATTAAATTCAAACAACAAAGGAAATAAACAGTCCTCCTCCCTTTCTTCTATTAACAAAATCAGATAAGTGGTAAAAGAAAATGCAACTGTACAAAAAACAAATGCTTTATACAAAAACCAAAAAACAAATTATCCTTCCCTTTGCTCCTTGGGTACCAAAAAATATTCATGGAACAAAAATAAATCAGAACACTATTTACAAACAACAACAACAAAAAAAAAAAAACACAACGTCAAAGCCCCCTTTTCACTACTGTCGGGTTTTGCCCTTTTCCTCACCTGTCCCCTTCACTATACGGCTGCCAGACACTCGACCAGGTCAAGAACGAAAAAGACGAGCTCTAGTGTCCATCCTCCGGTTTTATATGTCATTGGGGATTGTGGAGCCCAATCCCCATCGACATCTTAACATTTTTCTACTCAGGGCATGCAGGAATGCTGCCCATGCTGTGCTTCTCTGCCTCCTTGTACTGACGTACTAAGTGCAGCATCAGCTGGCGCACATCCCTTCAAGCGACGATGCTGCCACGCTCTCTCCCTCTCATTGATGTGCTCTCTCCGGTAAGTGCTTTAAGTTTTTAACATTCATCTCCTGGGACTTTACTAAACCCCTATATTCTCTTATCTAAGTTGGCTACTCACTGCACTCCTTTGCCATTTCTCTTTTCCCACAGTGGTAAGGTGTGACAGACAACCGACTTTGCTCACTGAGGTGCTTAATTAGTCTGTCATTGTGCTTAGAGAATCAGACATGCGCACCAAAAGCAATCGTTCTGTGCCGCTGAAATGCCATCTCCACTCTGAAGATGCAACGCACCTCCTTTTGTGTCAATGTAAGCGTGCCATTCTCCTAAAAGCTACTGCATTTAAACAGCTTTGAACTGGTACAGGCTTCTGATCCTTAGTATATGGTATGCCTTACCACAAAATTTTGCTACATGTATTTCTCTTTGTCTTAAGCTAAACATTGTCTGTTTACAGCACACAGATATATATACACATTGGGTACATTTAGTTCTCATTCCTAAACCCTTTTAATTTAGCTTATAGTCACACCAAGTCAGAGTCTATTGAAGAACCACTGCATGTCAGACATGAACCTCCAAAGGCATGAATGAGACACCCGTGCTTAGCATGATACATACACATTTGTACAGTAAGTACATTCAGTCATTAAGAGCTGACTTAATAATAATAATTCTTTAATAATTCTTTGCATTTATATAGCGCTTTTCTTACTACTCACTAGAGTTGTCAGTTAATGTAACATTTGTATATTTCAGATGTGGGAGGAATTGTAGAAACTGTATTGCCCTTCATACTACTGTTTACCATTACCAACCAAATTCAGTGAAGCTGTTCAAAGAACTTCCTGGATTCCATATAATTTGTTATGTTCTATAAAATACATAATTCTAAGGCAACCAAGTCACATTGAGGAAGATAAGAGTTTAGCAAGAGAGATGTGAGGTGTGAAAGGAAGTGCTTTGGTGGCACTTTGTGATGGGCAAGGTAAGGTGTTCTTTTTTGTTTCTGTTCTGGTTTTCTCTCCCCATTTGTGTTTAACTATTAGTAAAAACAATGTGTTTGTAAAGTTGTGAACTTTCGAGGGTGGAGGGTGGCCACAAGAGCCCCCTCCTATCACCATTGCTTTGCAGTTTTACAGCATAAATATGGAGGTTTTGTCACATTCACACCCTGGGTGCAATGCACTAAAATAAAACATGGACGTTAACTTCTGACAGCGTCCTTTTCGGTTCTATAGGTGAAATCTGCTTCTTCATTTCAGTAATGCAGGGTGGATGCTTACAAGTCCAGGAACTGCATGTTGTCACCAAGCAGCTTTGTATTGCAACTTCCTCTTCAATGGAACAATTTCAAAACTTTCCTTGGTTTTTAAAACTGTCTCATTCATAAAGTTCTTTAGAAACTCTTAGAAAACATTGTGTACTTATTATTTTAATTTCCATGATTCACTGTGTATTGTTTCCAGTTAAACTTAATTATGTGTTTGCTCTTGTTATTGAAACTCAATAAGAGAACATCTATGACACTGCATGATACTGAGCTCAAGGTACAATATTATTAAAAAGTGTTAAATTATGCTATTATATCATTTTGGTTGCAAATGTATTTTAAATTTGTGCAAGTTGTAATGAGCCAGAAAATGGGGTCCACAGTTGAGCAAAGATCCTTGCAGCTATTAACACCTGAGCTGTTCTGTCTGTTTGGCCTTTGCAGTAATTAGTGCAGGATAAAGACTTGTAACTGAATCATTTTTGAGCAGCACCATACTTTGTAACTTTTGCTGTTCAGATTCACAGTAACGGACAGTAAATGGAGCACAATTACTGCTTCAAGTTGAGCTTTTGAATTAAATGAGCATTTATGAATGTAATCATCATTGTGAATGTAATAATTTTACATATTTATTCCTACCCCTTTCTTCTTTTTATCATTTCATTAAATAAGAATATTGATCGAATTAAAAATATTTTCATACACTGGATGTTCCAACTATTTGTGCATTTACTGAGCCTTCTCAATCCAATTTTAGAGTGACTTGGAGCCAAGGACTACATCTCAAAAGCCTAAAGTAAGCAACACAAGTCAGCATCTAACTAACCTAACATGTATGGCCTTGGGAGGTGAATGGGAAACTGGAGTACCCAGAGGAAAAACACACCGACATGGGAAGAGCTTGCTCCTAGCAGACCGTGACCATGCTAAGAGTTCAACCCACATCTTCTGGAGCTGTGTGGCGGCAGTGTTACGGACTGTACCACCCATAATGCTTCTTATTGTTTTTGCCTTCTTCATAGGTGTAGCTGTAGTACTAGGGTGTTGTACCGTGTTAGCAATTATGGATGTAGTAAGAAGTCATGCAAAATGACTCCGTTTATTGGAGTCATTTACTAAAACAGATTACAATATGCAAGCTTTCGAGGCAACTCGTGCCCCTTCTTCAGGCAAGATGTAATAGTAAAACTTTGTTAGGGTGTTTACTTTTATTTTAGTCTGTTGTACTCTTAAAATAATGTGCTGTTTGTGCTCTTAATTAACTAGAGCACAGGTACTGAATCGGGTACTGTGGGTTGTAGTTGGTAATGACGCTTCATTTAGCCTGCATTTGGCCTGGAATGAAAAATAGAAAACAAAGCTGTCAGGTCATAAATTTCAGATTTACTTTAAAAAATTAAAACATATTAATATATTTTTTCTGCTTTTCAAGTGAGCATCAGCACCAACACAGAAAGTGAGCTGATGACTTCTGCTTTCTCACTCCAAAGTGCTTATGTGTCACAAAAAGTGGCCAGTGCCAATCACAAGTAGAAGATGACGACTTTCATTTAAATATTGCAAATGTGTATGATGTGATTAGTCTATTTTAAGATATTCATGCCCTAAGTGTATAGATAATTGCAAATTTCATAGTACCAAAGTAAGATTTACATGTCCAGCCAACAGTGGAGCAGTAATGGGACCCCAGTTTAACACGGGTTATTTCATAGACAGGCTACATCCCATATATTTGTGTTTCACATCAGTCTCAAAACCGATTTCCTACCCAGTTAGGAGATCTGCATGAGCAGAGAAATTTTTATATATTGTTTATTTGAGGAAAATATTATGGTGATATTGACAAATCTTTAAACAGTTCTTTTTAATTGTTATTCTTCTAATTTAACTGTAATTATGTATGGTAGAGTGTGTTAGAATTCTCCCAAATAAGTAAGATAAACTACAAACAAACAATGTAATTTAAGATATTGTAAGAGATGTTTCAAATATAGAATGTTGCCTCATTGGATGTTACTGCAAAATGTGCTGTTGGAGGATGTGGAGTAAATGTGAATTCAAAACTATCTGACAAAAAAAACAAAGATTTTCACCCAATATGTATTACGTGTAAGGCATTCCCAAAACATATCAAAGCTGATACTTTATGATGACATCGTTCACAGTTCAGTTCTTGACCTGGATATCTTTTGTCACAGATGTCCAGGGACACTGCCCGGCCGGGACGCCTGGATAGTCCCCGACGTGGACAATATTACTCCTCGGCCACGAGAGGGCAGCCGCCCGGGCCTATTTGGGGGCCACAAGGAGGGACCTGGGACACTCGTGAGAGGACGTGGCCACCGCCAGGGGGCGCCCGGACAGTGAGGGAATCCTGGATGGCAGCACTTCTGCCACACCAGGAAGTGCTGCCGGAAATAATTCCAAGAAGACCCGGAGTGCTTCCAGGTGCTTTCCTGACACTTCCGTCACACTAGGAAGTTACGTCAAGGGGAGCACCTGGGGCTCATCCGGGTCATGATAAAAGGGGCCACCTCCTTCTAGTAGATGAGCCAGAGTTGGGAGGAAGCAGACAAAGCTTGTGAGGAGGAGGAAGGAGGTAGAGAGAGAGAAAGAGAAAGAGAAAGAAAGAAGAAGAAAGGAAATAGAGTGGGTGAGAGAAGGCATTGTGGTGCAGTTGAAAAATAAAATAAAGGAGTGTGCTTTGGACATCCTGGTGTCAGTCTGTCTGTGTTTGGGGGTACGTGTTCCACAATGGCGCCCAACGTGGGGCCTACCTCCTGCTAAAAAAGGGGAAACCCCATTTTCAAAAATATTTTGTAAAAGTAACCCTGCACAGCAGACGAAGGCGCACTTCCATCGCGACGCCCCTGGAAACGCTCGCCGTAGACCACGCCAGACGGGCGTCTATATTATGGGGAAGAAGAAGGGCAAACGTGCCCTGAAGATAGCGACGCCTCTACCTGGCGTCATCGTTGCGGATGCACGGGGCGGCGGAAGAGGCCGCCCAGCGATAGCGGATTCGAGAAGATGGGATTCGGGAGGTAAGTCTCGCGTCGGATGGTGATACGCTTGGCCGGACTTACCCTGCGGTCCCCTGGTCTTGTTTTTTAGTAGGGGACTGCCCGAATCTGCGTCTGTGGCCGAAGCACGCCGACCCATGGAATGACAACGAGACGACGACGGGAGATGAAGAGGAGCCGCTGTCGACTGCAGAATGGCTGCGGGGCGGAAGCTGCCGGAAGACTCTTCCCCGAAGGCGTCCGCTCATAGGGTGGAGGGAGCGTCGGAAGACCAGAAGTTCCTCCCACAAACAAGTATGGGATTGGACGGAGTGTGTTGTGTGCCCGCCGATGAGTACAAGAAGGCGGGACCAACGAACGTCAATCCTGGGACGCTCGAAGACCCAAGGGAGCATGTGCAGGAGCTCCGTGGCTCCCAGCCGGCAGGTGAGTACGAAAAAAATATGAAATCACCGCCGGCTGGCTTAACACTAGAATTACCAGAGCCTACGAAAAAACTCGTAATTCCGTCCCACCTTAAACTGCTTCTTAAATCCCTTCACACCTCTCCGCCAGCGCCCTTTGTCTTCTAAATGTGCTGATAAAGAGAAGCCGGCTATTCCATCCCCCCACCAATTTAGAACGTGCACGAACTTCTCTCAGCTCATGCCTTGATTGAGTATCTGGGAGTGAAGTGGAGTTTTAGAGTGAAATAATAGATCGTTGTTTGGAACACACGCATTTCATGTCTGTTCCGTTTCTACAGTAATCTGTGTCAACACATTGTTAAAACAGAAACTTTTTTTATATTCTAGTAGTAGATGACAAAATGTAGGCATAAACTATATAATGTATGAAGCCTGAAGTCCAAATAGCAAAGAAACATTTTCACAAGAATAACACAATTGCACTTTTATTCAATCATATAACTGCAGAAACAAAAAGCCGCCTTAACATGCGACATTGACACCAGTTTACTATAACTGACTCCGTGGTTCAATAGATTCAGCCCCCGCTTGGGAATCAAGGGTCACGGGTTCGATCCTGCGCCCTTCCGTTTTGAGAAGTAAACTGCTCTTAGTCTTACTGTTTTAGAATAAAAACATACATTTGATTTGTCTGTAACAGCCGGTGCAATTTATGATCTTTGTAAAGGTTAGCTTTTTTTTTTTAATTCACTTTTCACTCTCTCAGTCGCGTTCAGAATCAATCCATACAACCCCATCTGACACGGCTGTTTTCACTAAAGACGCGCTATAGCTCTGCAGTGTACCACGATGCATACTAACGCCAAACCCCGGTTCTGACACACAAACGCTGGCGAAGCTGCCTTCTTCGTATCTCACCGTCACTTGCTTTTCTTTTTATTCAGTTTTATTGAGTGTTCCTGCCAGTCCCCGCATGTTGCTGTATGCTTTTTCTTTTGCACCCCAGGACATGCAGAAGAAAGAATGGTAAAGACCAGTAACTTCGGCGCTATATGCAATCATCAGACACTCCCCATCTGCCCGTGTCGTTCAAACACAGGAACATATATTGGTGTAAAAGTATAACAAAAGTGCACTTTTATTCAAGTGCACTTTTTCCATCGCCTTTTCCTGTAAGAAGCAGTGTACACACTTCTCTCTACGCCTGGATAGTCCCCGACGTGGACAATATTACTCCTCGGCCACGAGAGGGCAGCCGCCCGGGCCTATTTGGGGGCCACAAGGAGGGACCTGGGACACTCGTGAGAGGACGTGGCCACCTTCAGGGGGCGCCCGGACAGTGAGGGAATCCTGGATGGCAGCACTTCCGCCACACCAGGAAGTGCTGCCGGAAATAATTCCAAGAAGACCCGGATTGCTTCCAGGTGCTTTCCTGACACTTCCATCACACCAGGAAGTGACGTCAAAGGGGAGCACCTGGGGCTCATCCGGGTCATGAGAAAAGGGGCCACCTCCTTCTAGTAGACGAGCCAGAGTTGGGAGGAAGGAGATGAAGCTTGTGAGGAGGAGGAAGGAGGCCGAGAGAGAGAGAGAGAGAGAGAGAGAAAAAGAAAGAAAGAAGAAGAAAGGAAAGAGAATTGGTTAGAGAAGGCATTGTGGTGCAGTGGAAAAATAAAATAAAGGAGTGTGCTTTGGACATCCTGGTGTCAGTCTGTCTGTGTTTGGGGGTACGTGTTCCACACTTTTGAATAATTTTAATCAAGATACATGTGTTCAGTTTAATGTTTTTAAAATTAATAATAAAATCCTTTATACCAAATGATTAAGAGTTTGGCCCAGTTTTTCAGATTCTTTACACTGGTGAGAGGAGCGTTTGAGGCTCTCATTCGTGCATGAGAGTTTGATGTTGAGAAGCTCTTGAATGCTTCAGTCTGAATGAGTCTCATTATGTCTGCAGTCAGGAAATGAACACCTCATTATATGCCACATTCTTAAGACACCAAAATATTCTTTCTCTAGTAACAAAGGCACACCCAGAAGCAAATGAAAGACAATGAACTACTGAAAAATATATTTACAGTATAAATGAGGAGGAAATAGTAAAAATATATTATTATTGAAGCAGAACATTTACAATTCAACCCTTTGCTTAAAGGAAAAGAGTACACTAGTGCACCCTGACCATGGAAGAAGTGCAAGTCCTGGTTACTCTTAAGTTGCTTTTTCTCAGAATATTATGGGAGATGCGTGAGGAATGAGAACTTCCTCAGTAAACTGCTCAGTTACAAGTGTTTACAGTGCCCTGGCAACCATTAAATCATAGTGTATAATATTTTACAGATAAGTTTAATTGAAATAATTTATACAATTATTACAAACTGGTAAATTGAAAATAATATCCAAGTATTTTTTGGGCTGTAAGGAGAACATGTGGATGAAAAAATGCTGACAGGACTATCTGTTCATGTTTGTTCTGTGCGTCTCTCACCATCAAAAAATAAACCTAACATCTTGTAATTGTACATAATGTGGTCTACAGACAGTCAAAGAAGGTTTTCCTAAAATTTGTGGGTTTCCAAATTTGATTGGTCTTATTAATAGTACATATATTAAGATTAAATCTCCTATCAATGAGCCTCAAGACTACGCAGAAAAGCATATCCTTCAGCAAGCTCAGTGTAAGAAATGTTGTGAGGAAGAGGCTAGGAGCTACACAAGATATATTCAGGCTATACATCAGCTGGGTGGGAAATGTTGGTACATTTATTTATTTATTCTTTGCCTGATAGCAACTAATCGGTAACAACTACTGCCATCTCTTTGCCATCACTTGAATACCATAACCATTAACCAGGAAGGTATCCATTTTACCACATTTATCACCAATGCAGACATTGCACATTCCCTGTATAGTTGCCTTTGGGACATTTTCTTTCTTCAATATCCTAATTTATTCATTCACTATTAGCCAGTTTTAATTTTTTTCATTTTCTTTTTGGCACTGTTTAGATTTGCATTTACAGACTCTGCCCAATTTTACTTGTATACTTTGTATGTACTGAATTTATTACAATATATCCAATATTGATTATTTCAAATGTCCTCATTATATCAGAATTTAATTTACTTTGTTTCACATTGGGCTCTATTTTAAACTGCTTAAATCAGGCACACCTCTTAGGGAAATTATTTTAGGTGAGGCTTCCTCTTCTAACCAGTTTTCTCAAACATTCAAAAGAGACTGGTGAGAAACTAGTGAGAAGGGTTGAGTAAATCTGTCACTGTTCATTGCCTAGAAACAGAGTTTGTATCTTGTTGATTGTTAACTACCATTCATTATGTGAGATTCTAGTTAAAAAGTCATGTTCCCAGTGTTGACTTTGATCATGAAGGGGTACATGCTTATAATAAATTGGTAAAGTTTGGAGTTGTTACATACTATATACTGTATCTTCATTATTACTAGATAACATGTTGTAAACCTTACATATTAATGGGAAACTAGAAAAGATAGCTAGATTTCTTATAGAGTTCACATTACATTTTCAGTTGGGCTTTGTAAAAGGAACAACAATGTCCAAGAACTAGGAGACATTTCCTCTGGCATATTTTAAATGGATCAAGCTGTATCCTTCTTATAAATGAGCTTTCTCTATGTGTGCTAGCATGAAAACAAACCAAAACAGGCGCTATAAGGGAAGCCTGAGGTAGCAGTTCCATAGTGCGTCTTTTTTTGTATACCTACCTGTTAAGGATACAATTCATCAATAATTTTTTTCAAAAATGTGTGTCCTCAGTAATTATATTTTTCAACATTTATAAATATTTAAAAAATCTACATTTTAGCAGTCTTTTTATAGACATGCAGGTAAAGGGAAAAAGAAAAGCAAATTTTAGAACCTTTCCAAATTAAATATATACATATTTTTATATACTGCTCAAAGAAATTAAAGGAACACTTTTTAATCAGAGTATAGCATAAAGTCAATGAAACTTATGGGATATTAATCTGGTCAGTTACGTAGCACAGGGGGTTGTTAATCAGTTTCAGCTGCTTTGGTGTTAATGAAAGTAACAGCAGGTGCACTAGAGGGGCAACAATGAGATGACCCCCAAAACAGAAATAGCTTAACAGGAGGAGGCCACTGACATTTTTCCCTCCTCATCTTTTCTGACTGTTTGTCACTAGTTTTTGCATTTGGCTACAGTCGGTGTCACTACTGGTAACATGAGGCAATACCTGAACCCTGCAGAGGTTGCACAGGTAGTCCAATTTCTCCAGAATGGCACATCAATATGTGCCATTGCCAGAAGGTTTGCTGTGTGTCTCAGCATAGTCTCAAAGGCTTGGAGGAGATTCCAGGAGACAGGCAGTTACTCTAGGAGAGCTGGACAGGGCCCTAGAAGGTCCTTAAACCATCAGTAGGACTAGTATCTGTTCCTTTGGGCAAGGAGGAACAGGATGAGCACTGCTAGAGCCCTACAAAATTACCTCCAGCAGGCCACTGGTGTGAATCTCTGACCAAACAATCAGAAACAGATTTCATGAAGGTGGTCTGAAGGTCCGACATCCTCTAGTGGGCTCTGTGGTCAATGCCCAGCACTGAGAAGCTCGATTGCCATTTTCCACAGAATACCAGATGGTCTGGGGAGGCATATCCATGGAGGGACGCACTGACCTCTACAGGCTAGACAACAGCACCTTGACTGCCATTAGGTATTGGGATGAAATCCTTGGACCCACTGTCAGACCCTATGCACAACACAACAATGGGCACAACAATGCCCAGCCTCATGTGGTGAG
Source organism: Polypterus senegalus (assembly GCF_016835505.1). Classification (NCBI taxonomy): domain Eukaryota; kingdom Metazoa; phylum Chordata; class Cladistia; order Polypteriformes; family Polypteridae; genus Polypterus; species Polypterus senegalus. The sequence continues at coordinate 267,146,952 of NC_053155.1, forward strand.
AGTATGCAGGCAGTTCCTGGAAGATGGAGGATTTTATACCATTGAATGCCCTGGCCAAAATCCAATAGAACACCTCTGGGACATTATTTTTCAGTCCAACTGACATTACCAGGCTGCACCTCAGACTGTCCAGGAGTTCAATGATGCCATGGTGCAGATCTGGGAGGTGAGCCACAGCATCCATCATCTCATTAGGAGCATGCCCGACTTTGTAAGGCATACATACAAGCACATGGGGGCCATACAAACTACCAAGTATGATTTTGAGATGCTGCAATGAAATTTCGGCAAATGAACTAGCTTGCTGCATCATTTTTTCACTCTGATTTTTGAGCTGTCTTTGAATTCAGCCCTCTGTAGGTTGATAATTTTCATTTCCATCAAATAATGTGGCATTGTTTTGTTCCTAACACATTACCCAGTCCATATCAGTATAGATATCCAGCAGGATTTTTTTCCACTGAGATCTGATGTGTTTTCAAAGTGTTCCTTTAAGTTTTTGAGCAATTTATATATATATATATATATATATATATATATATATATTGCAAGTTCTCTTAATGAAAGGCCTACACTTCTCAGGGTAATAATACTATTGATGTTTTCTTGTCCAAGTAGTACTTCAGAGAGTGTAGTAACACAGTCTGTTCCAACTCTGCTTTAAGACAGACAGAATGTTTATAAGTAATCAACAGATGTCGGGACACCTGTGCAAATTGTTTGCTTCAACTTGCAAGGCTTCATTTACTTTAATTGCTACACAACGTCTGTAGTTGTTCCCTGTAGAAGGCCTGATATTATCTTTTTTTAGTTTTTTCTAAACTAAACTTTAAATTTAAACATCTGGCAGTTTACTGGTTACCTTTTCATCATTTTAGGTCATTAATTGCAGTTAAACTGATTAAACTGAGGTGCTCTAAAACTTTTGACTGGTAGTGTATATACTGTACATATCGCTTTGTGAAGTGGGCAGTGCTATTCTCCAGGAAAACAAACATGTGGATGTTGCTAAAGGCTTTCTACCAAATGTTAGAGCGCTTACACTTCTGGTGTAGCATATTCAGGAGCTCGCATTCTTGTGCCTTCCTTCAGTCTGTTACAGAAATCTTCATCAATCTGGAGGCCTGGATAAGGAGATGCCCCTAAATGAAATCAAATATACATTAGAACATAACAGAACACACATAAAATGGCAAATACATTTTGCTAAACATTAAAAGAATTATTACAAAAAATTCTATGAACAGAGTGGAAACATTTTTAAAAATGAATGTTAGCATTTTATGTCTTTTACAGTATTTACAAACGAAGAAAACACAGCACAAGTTATGCTTCAAGGATGTGTATAACTGTAGGTATAAAATTTAATAACAGCTTACCCAATACTTAGTTTGGTGTGAGTAAGACTTGAATTCTTCAGTTAGGCCTTACTTGCTGCGGGTGATGTAACATGTCAAAGAAAAGGTTAGTTAAGAATGACATGGATGCAGTTAGTATAGTTTAGTACCATGATTCTGAAATCCAGTGCATACTATATGATCAAGTTAAAATGCAAAGTGCATGATGAGGCTCTTGAGAGCTACCGGGCCTTAACAATCAGGTAAATTATATATGAAAGTATGTATGCGAGTATTTATTAAAGACAAAAAACACTAAGGCCAAAACATGACAAGTGGGTCAGACAACAAAGTAATGCACTTTGCAGGAAAATATTGGTTGATTTACATATCATGGGGTCAGAAATCTTGTACATACTATTGCATATTAATTACATGTTTTACACAGTATATCTCACTTAAATCCGTGGATAAATGAACTATGAAATTAGATTGGGAGATGAGCTGCTTGCTGAGTTGAATATTAGGTGGAGAACTGACGAAAGTACCAAGAGGTGGATCTTTTAAATTAATGGGAAAGGTACTATAAACAAAGGAACAGGAAGTATGAGCCGTACCACAAGAAAAAAAAGCACACGTACTACGTGAACACAGACAAGTTATTTTTCCTGTTAGCTGACATCGGAAACCAGGATATAAACTGTGACGTGAAGCTTGCTGCAAACTCATAAGTCAAATATTGCTAGTCGAATCATCAGTACAATTAATAAGTTATGAACCAGAGCAATGATGACCTTAAAATAGAAGTATTCCAGTTAGTGACGTTAATTGTGTATTGATGGGTATTAAAAAGAAAATAAACTAAAATGAGTGGAAAGAGCAGAAAATAGCTTTAAAAGGATACAATTATGTAAAAAGACAATTTCCCTTATAATCATCGTACTATTTCTAGTTCCTGTCACTTCTCTAGCAGACTAAATACCCAATAAAAGACTTCAAACGTTTTTCCCTGTGGCATTATGTCTTCTATTGTTAATAGTCTGCATCTCTGTAAAATCACTTAAGCAGGTATTTCGAAAATACTTTCTAATGGATGATGCCTAAGAACTTGAATCTAGTGTCCTCAGACTGAAATTTTAGTTTTTTAGCAGAACATTTTGTTTTCTATACTGTTGGCCAAAATCTATTTGTTTAACATTTCTTAAAATCTTTTTAAATAAGTAAATGCTCTGTCAGGCTATATGTTCAACTTTGTCCCTTTATAACAATAGACGTGGTAAAAATGTACATTTAAAGTAATTGTATAACTGATGTTGACAGTAGAAATTGAACTTACCTAGTGAGAATATTTCCCAAAGTAAAACCCCATAGGACCAAACATCACTTTGAGTTGTATAGACTTTATCAAAAATGGATTCAGGAGCCATCCATTTTAAAGGAAGCCTGGCCTAGAAAACAAAAACATGATTCAGGGTTAAGTAACAAGAAAAAAAAAATATATGCCATAAATTAAACAAATTATTTTATCCAGTATACCAAGAAGTTTTTATCAAACTATAACAGTTTGCATTCACCTTTTAGCAGAGTATTTTCAATTCCCAATGATAAACAACACATTAAAATAAACTTTCTTTGCCCATCCATCCATCACACAATTAGTCCAAATACGTTTCTGTCTAACTCTTAAAAGAGGATGGAAAGCACTTAGTGGAGTGCCTAGGCAGTTCTGCTCGGTGGGCTTGTGAAAAAGGAGCACACCATTCCAGAAGTACAGATATTGTGCATCTTTCAGAAGCTTTGAATATCCAGTAAATAACCAAGCAGCAGCCATAGCCAAGGTGTGGGATATGTTAATTTAATAAATGCATAATGGCTTATATGCCTGAACACACAAACATATTTTACAAATAAAACAATTAATTAAAAAAACAACTGAATGTGGTATAATCAAGGTTATTATAGGTTTGCCTTTCTATATAAGTTTCTATTCCTATACTGTATTATTTCTTCTCTTACTTGGAAATTTGGTTGTGTTTTAGTCATCATGCTTTAGTTTTACTTTAATCATTTAGTTTTCATTTCACAAAGACATTCCTATTTTATTTTATATAAGGTTCATATTTAGTAATTCTGGTGTGGTGACTGTAGTTTTTAATTTTTCAAATGTCTTAATTATTACTTGTTAGTGCCCTTATTCTGTCATATGAGGTGTTTCTAATTCTTGACTACATTATCAAAACAAATTATTACTTCTCAGTTCATTACTTTTTTTCTTTCAATTATTTCATTAAAAAATATTACTCTGGATGAACACACTGATGCTAATTAAATTGTTTCTCTTTTATTTGGATCATATTGATAACTATTAAAAAACAAGATGATTAAGAATCAAAGACTTTATATATGGCTGTTTAATATGAAATAATTACTTAACATTTGTAAATCTTTGCAAGTGAGTGAACTAAAATTAAGAAAAATAAAAACAATGTTGTGTTAACTGCAATAATTTAAATCTTTCCTGAATAACAAACTTGTAGTCAGTGTGGCCTTCCAGGACTGGGGACTCCACACTATAAAGTATGCCTGCGTGTAAGGAGCAGAAATAAATGAATTCCCTGAAAAGGGAAAGCACTGGCCAAAAAATACTGTCCTCAGTCTATTTTAGTCATGCATCCTTAAAAGTAGCCACTCTCTTTAAAACAAAGAATGCCTTCCTACAAAAAGAAGAAGCAGGTTTATAATGTTGGGAACTTCAATATGAAAATGTAATAGACAAGGCATGTAGCATATTATGCCATTTTTGTTGGAGCACAAAGCAGGCCCACATATTTATGGATTTTTATGTGACTGACATGGGCCTGTACTAGTCTGGATTGGAGAGTTCAAGCTTTCTTGAAATATAGAAATTCCAATTATGCTTTAAAAATGTCCTGGTCACTTTGCTCTTTAATGTTGAAATACACACAATGCTGGGTGGGACTGATAAAAAAAATATGATATGAAAAATATGTTTTAAGACATGACCTCAAACTACATAAAAGAATCCGAATTCAGAATGAAATGCAAAACACTGCTCAGAACATTACAAAAAATAATTAAATAGTCAACAGAGAATTGTATTCAGAGAGTCTGCTTCTCAGATGGCTTTGAATCAAAGCTCACTGGCTCCTTCTACTGATGTTGGTACAAGAAAACATGCTAATTTCAGAATTATTTTCTGTAAATACAAAACATCAACACTGAATTGAACGGGGCCAAGATCTTACCTAATAGGTATTATCAAGATTTTTCTCTTCTTTTATTATAAAACTACAAATCTTAAAAGTCAAAATTATTCTAAACCTCTTTTTAAGGCAATCTGTAATATACGATCATTTGTATTAGTATATTAGTAGATTTTATGTTAAAAAATATTTGCTACATTTAACTATTTTCCTTTTAAGCCGAAGGTTGCATGCTTATTGAACCTCAGAAAGGGTAACATGAACAGGCCATAAACCAAAGCTGCAGGCAGTCAGAGCCTGCCTATATGAGGGTTTTACTCCTGTCCACTTCCAAAGTACTACAGAGCACTTCCTATTTAAAATCTTTTTTTCTTTCTCTATGACCTTATCAATGAAAGGACAGTCTGTCCTGAACTTCCCCAGCCAGAGGCAATGTGTTGTTTGCTGTCAACCAAGTAGGTCTTTCATGGTGTTGTGCCATACTGGTGGTATGGCACTAGTGTCTTTGCCCCTGGCAATCTCTTGACAGCTATACTTCAATTTACAGACTGCATATCATTTACTATTATTTTATATGATTTATATCAGGGGTGCCCAATACATCAATTGCGATTGACAGGTAGATCAGATTACATTCAAAAACATTTTTTTTAGATTTTAGTCTATCATCTATCTTCCCTGTGGCATTTACCACTTGATTGACATAGAGGGCGGCCAGTCTGAGATCTCTTCTCTTCTAACACATGGGTCACCACACACGCATGATCAAACGCACGAGCTACTGCAAAACTACAGTGACCTAAGTGACCTAGTTAGCCTTCCAAATTAAATCTACTAAAGAAGGGATTTTAAAAACTAGGGGGAGGGAATGCTGGACCAAGTAAAAAATCAAAAATGTTTCACTTCCATGCGGAATGGGAAGAGGGCTTTTTTTTCACAATGTCACATTCGAAGTGCATTTGTCTGATCTGTCAATCTATCATTGCTATTCCAAAGAAGGGAAATGTGGAGAAGCACTTTCAAACTGTTCATAAAAACTACAGCACTGACTTCCTCCCAAAAAGCATGCTGAGAAATAGAAAGATGAGGGAACTAAAATCGCAGTTAATCAGACAGCCGTCATTTTTCACTCAGCTGAATTCAAAAGCAGAGGTAAACACTGAAGCATCGTTCCAGGTGAGTCACTCCATCATTAAGCATAAGTAGTCCTTCCAAGATGGAAAGATGATAAAAGAGGTCTTCGTTGAGGTAGATGACTTGTTGCTTTGGGATTTTAAAAACAAACCAGAAACATTATCTTCAATTAATGCTCTTCAGCTATCAAGAAGTACAGTTATATGGCACTGTGAAGTAATGGCCGATGATTTGACACAGCAGCTTTGGAAGGACATTGTGGACTGCGAGTGTTTTTGACTGCAATTAGAGGAGTCTACAGACATAAGTGATACAGCCCAATTATGTATTTTTATTCGGATGGTGTTTACAGATATGACTGCAAAAGAGGAGCTCTTAACAATACTACCTATGAAAGAACACACGCAGTGAGAGGGCATTTTTCAGTCTTTCAAAAACTTTATCAAGATTCATAATGATTCATGCAGTTATGCAAGGTACACCAACATATATTTTATAATTTTATAATATAAAATCAGCATATAATTAGCATTTTTAATATATGTAGAACATTTTGACCTGGTCATTTTAAAAGTAGCTCACAAGCTGAAAAAGTGTGGGCACCCCTGATTTATATATAGTATACAGCTTTAACAACAACAACAACAACAACATTTATTTATATAGCACATTTTCATACAAAAAAATGTAGCTCACAGTGCTTTACATAATGAATAGAAAAATAACACAGTAAGAAAATAAAATAAGTCAACATTAATTAACATAGAATAAGAGTAAGGTCCAATGGCCAGGGGGGACAGAAAAAAAAACTCCAGACGGCCGGAGAAAAAAAATAAAATCTGCAGGGATTCCAGGCCATGAGACCGCCCAGTCCCCTCTGGGCAATCTACCTAACATAAATGAAACAGTCCTCTTTGTATTTATGGTTTTCACGGAAGGATTTGATGATGATGATGATGATGATGATCACGTGGACTTCTGGCTTTTAGTCCATCTATGCTGGGGCATCATGGTGCTTTTAAGTAAAGCATTACTAATCATTGATAATGTACATCTTCTTTCATACTTGTGTTGAAACATTTACTGATTATTTTATCTACAGCGATGAATTAGTGTCAAGTTTCATTCAGTTTCTGTGGTTGAAACACACACTTTAGTTTTCTCCACTGTACATTTCAGTTTTTCTCCTTACAAATGATAAAAATCCAGTTGTGTACTTGAAATAAAAAGTGACATACTGATGTTTTGGTGTAAATTAAGCAATGATTTCTAGTCATACTCTATTTTTTTAGCTTTAAAAATATAAAATAAGAAATACACACTTACATCTCCCTTTCTTACATAATCAGGATCCTTATAAATGTCCCTTGCAAGGCCAAAGTCACAGATCTTGACCACATTGTTCTCAGATAAAAGGATGTTCCTTGCTGCCAAGTCTCGGTGGATACACTATAATAAAAAAGCACCACAATAAAATGCATCCTTTGCAATTCCTGATATCACTATTTACACAGCGGGTCTCTTTAATGTTACTTGTTTTCTTAAAAAAAAAAAAACACAAAACTCATTGTAGGTAAATTTCTCTGAGGGAAGCAGACTGAAGACCATAGGAAGTCTGAGCAAGTTCCTCAAATCCCACAGAAACAGACAATAAAGTGTGGGGTTGTACAGTCTAAACATCCATTCATACCTATAGGTATGTGTGGGTTATATATATATATAATATAATATAATATAATATAATATAATATAATATAATATAATATAATATAATATAATCTTGTGTGTGTGACTTGCACCACTCATCCCCAACATGCATACATTTAATGTATTGACCGGTCTATAATGACACAAAGTGTGACACACCTCTAACAAACCAAAAAGTTTCCATGATTGCTTTATACTATGAGAATACAAAAAATTGCATAACCTTTTCAGTCACAGTTTCCTTAGCTCTCCACTAAGGGAGTGACTGGCGCCAGCTCTGACTGCAGGATGCTCAACAGACAGAATGATGCTGTATTTGTTACCAAATAGTAATATAGCACCCTTTCTTACTTCTCATTAGCATGGCTAAGAAAAACAAAAACTAAATATACTGTTATTATTAGAGTATACTTACACTAACAATAGCAGATTACTATAAAATGAGTATGTTATAATATACGTATATGAACAGCAAGAATATACTGTAATATGCTTATTGAATTATTGTTTCATGTATAATGCAAACCACTTTCCAACATTTTATTACCAGTTCACAATTTATCAGTTTATATTGAAATGACTTTTTATTTTCCATTATTTTTCTCCATCTTATGCAAGATAGATTGAGGAGATTTTACAGTATAATATGATAATAACAGCTCACCTGCTCTATAAAAAACAAATTCACAACATATGTCTGATGAAGTAAATTCATATTTGATCATACACTAGTAAGTAGGAAATTAGATAACATGAAAAATAAAAATGAGGAGAGCAGACATCTAATTGTAAATCTGAGTTTGGAGTGGAAATACATTTTAATTCAAGATACTGTAATTGTTCAACTTGATATAACAATGTACTTTACTGTAGAAGTATATTAAGTAGTAATAATGACACGGCTTAATTGCAAAAGATTAATATTAAATGGATGACCTGTAGTAAATTGCATTTGGAATGTTCTTTGGCCAGTTCATGTTTAAGTTTAGAAGTTTAGCTCCCAGATTGCCTTATTTAGTTCTACTGTAGCACTTCATGCCTTGTTCCTATATTTTAGACTTGCTAAATCAAAACAAACCAAATGAAACAAAAATGTCTTAGAATCAGAGAAGTTCAGTGAAGATAGATCCATTTCTTTTTTTTTTAATACCCAGAAGAATCAAGGGCATGCTGAGGTCAATAGGTTTTCTAAAAAAAGTAGCAAGGCAGTGGCTCAACCCAAAACTAGACAGCAGATATTCAATAACCTACTGATGTCCTCCTTCTGTGTAACAAAGCTGTCTTCCCTGCTGAGGTTTAAAAATAGAGATAAACTACATATGGTCAAAACTGATATGACTACGCATATAATACTCACCAGTCTGAACATAACACGCAATCAAATATGCTTTTTTTTTTATCACAAATTAAACTTTCTTTCATTTACCTTTCTGGATGCAAGAAATTCCATGCCTCGTGCAACTTGAAAGCTGTAGGAAATTAGGTCTTCCATTACAATAGGTTTATTGTACAGAGAATTGGAATCTAATGAAGAAATATAACACAATGTATTGTTGAAAATGTTCACTGATTACAGAAAAATATTTAATTAACTAGCATTTATAGGCATCCATAATTTTATAGAGTTATATTTTCTTAGAGAAAAATATTATTTCCACTTAAAAAATGGGGAAAAAAATAATGTCTAATTATTTCTTGGAAGAGTCTAAGTACTGTTTTGGTTAGATGTATAGCATACATTTTATGCTCTGTTATGACTCTTGCGTTTTATTTTTTTTGGCAGAAATATTCTACTAACAAATACTGTCCATTTGTTCTGCTTTGGGAGATATTTACAGTATGTCAGAAGCAGAAAAAAAATCTTCAGAAAACTGTAAACATTTTTCATTAAACTATTCATTTCTGCTAACTCAGATTAACAAATTCATTTATTTATTTGGTTTTACAATTGACAAATATCAAAATACTTTAAATAATTATTCTAATTTACTAAACAGGATAGTAAAGGCAGAAATAGATTTAGAGTTAGAGACTAACATGTCAATTTATTTAAGTATACAGTATATTAATAAAATGACCTTGTTACTTAAAGAATATAATATGTAAAGATGATTCTAAAAGATATTATATTGTTGAAAAGTGAACTGTGACTAAGCAACTGTATGCAGCTTTCCATGAATGGAAAGTTTCTCAAGAGTTGCCGAAACTCTGACTAAATCCCTGTCACGTACTCAGCTACAGAAGGTGCTATAAGTGCCTGATCCACATTGCCTCTCATTAAATCAAGGCGGGCCTCAGCAGTACAAGTCTCCCACGGATGTTTATTTGATTGATAATCAGGACAAAGTGCTGAGATACACAGCAAAGATTAAAAATATGACTAACACTAGTGTAACAGGAAGGAACGGATACCTACCCTCCTCTTCCTCTTCGACATCACTCAGACTTTTATCTTCCTCAAACCCAGAGCTTGCGGTGCTTGCGCTGCTGGCTAGGCTACACAACTTCTCCTTCTTCACCTCCGGGAGTACCACAGGGCTTTTGTCAGACTGTTCATCCTGTACATGGGTTTCCTTTAAACAAGCAGATAAGCTAAAATAGTACTGGCAAGTAAGAAAATCTAGAAAGCTAGACAGAAATTGGAGCATACCGGAAAGTATTCAAACATGAGTACTACGCTGTGTATTTTACTGCATGTGCAGTCATTTCAATGCAATAGCCACTTTAGGTGCATTTGCATAATATTGTACATGACTTTAGCTTGATTCATTGTTTTAATTTCACTTAATAAAATGAATTAACTGAAGGATCAAGAATGCCTTTAAAAACTAAAGAATAGGTAGTGCAGAACAGCAATTCCTATCTACTTGAAAGTAAACAACACAAAAATTGTGTGCGCTTTATAAAGTGTTTGTCATGTGATCTTCATGAAAGGTACCTTATAAATTCAAGACTGATAGACACGATAGCAGCCATTCAGAAATCAACATAAAATAATGTTAAAGAAATCAGCAGAAGAGCAACTCCTGTGGGAGCAGCTATTATTTTACATAATGGAGGCAGTGGTGCAGTATAAAATAGTAGACATGATTCATACATATGAGGTAATTTAAGCCAGGAAAGGTTTGTTTGTTAGGTATGTATACTAGTTGGTAAATAATTTCTATTTAAAAATTAAACCACACACTTCTTTGTTTATTTTTCTTTCTTTCTTTCTTTCTATTTTTTTGCACTCTTTCATTTTATTTACAGTCACTTATTGTAAATTAAATGGAGGTCCTGCCTAAAGCTGTTTTCCCAAAACAGAATTTGTGGATATGGTGGACTATTGGAAAATTTTGTTACTTGAATCCCAATATTGAAGCCAAGTAACACTTTAAAATAATTTTAATTAATAAATCTTTTCAAGCCTTTGCACCAGAAGAATGGTTCCTACTTTAAATTAGGTGCTACAAAAAGATCAACAACTTTTTTTAAAGATGTAAAGAAGCAGTATGTAATGTTTCTTAGTGACTTATCAATGAAAAATTATTATAAATGTTTACATATATCATATTATACAGATTGAACATCTTCTGTCTGAAATTCCTGGGATCAGAAGTATTTTTATTTATTTCATATACACCTTATACACATTGCTGGAAAAAAATTTTATACAATATTTTTAATAATTTTATGCATTAAAAAAAGTTTGTGCACAGTAGCATTACCAGAATTCCTGTATTAGCTGCTAAACAACAGCAGCAAGAAACCATGGCAGTCTTCCCATCTCCACTTATGATGTTGTACTTTGATTAAAAGATTACTGTACACGGAGTAGTGGAGGTAGGCCTGATGGTGACGGTGTTTGATAACAAACTGGCTTCAACACAGCGTCTGAACCTACGTTTCCACTTTTGATTTGTGCTGCCTCCTTCCGCATAGCAGTCTGAAAGAGCTGCACAACTGAAATCACGCCTTTCACCCTTTGGTAATTTATCCTCTGGTCATCCAGCCCCCAAAGCTTGTTGCCCATGTGTTGGTGCACCACTTGAAATTCAAAAAGGTGACTGAAGAAATTGGTCCTAAATGGTAAGCACCACCTCACGTGTTATTCACGTCTGCTAATCAGAAATCAAAATTTGAGGGAACATTAGTCTGAGCTTTATATGGGCTCAAAAGATTTTGGAATTTGGGATACTTGACATAAATTGTATTATATATAACATATCTCAGATCCTCTTAATCCATTTAAAATTTCTGAGTGGGGTATAATATAGCAGAAAGCGCCCCCAAATAGAATGTCATTCCTTGTTAGGGCATACGCTACATTCTTTCACATCAAGCAAGTGACTGTTGCTTGATACTCACATTTGCATATCTATAAGATGTTTGCAAAGCAGAGCTAACCAATGTGTCTTTATTTTAGAGACCTCTTCTGGTCTGGACCTAAGAGAGATATGCTTCTAAAGTGGCAGCAAACTGCTTGATGCAATGGGAATACCTTGAGAAGCCAGCTATAAAACAGTCCCATGAGCAACAGGTAAGGGGTGCGCAAACATAGCACTTAGAGAGCATTTCGGATTCTTCTCTCTGCTATTAGAGTTCAAGCTTAAGTCAGCTAACAGAGAGCAGGGGAATTAGCGTGGCATACGGGTTGCCTCGGACACCAGGGGCCTCATGTATAAACGGTGCGTACGCACAGAAATGTTGCATAAGAACTTTTCCACGTTCAAATCGCGATGTATAAAACCTACACTTGGCGTAAATCCACGCACTTTTCCACTGTACCTCATACCTTGTCGTACACAAGTTCTCCGCTCGGTTTTACAGACTGGCGGCACCCAGCGTCAAAGCAGTGCTACTGTTCCTGTGTGGTTACACCTTATTTTCCTGACGCGGCTTTATAAATACACCGAAACTAACCGCATATTGTTTATTAGTGTAATGCATCTGATTGTAATTAACTTGTAACAATATAATGGTAGAGGGAACAGCCATAGTATTCCAAATACCATAACTGCTTTAGCGTTGTTACTCTCACTTCTTCTTCTTCTTCTTTCAGCTCCTCTTGTTAGGAGTTGCCACAGCGGATCATCTTTTTCAATATTTCTCTCACTGCACCACTCAGAGTATTTATATCACTGTATCTGAGTGTGAATCACAGCAGCAGCTGATCGGAAAGGGAATTATCGGTATACAGCTTCAAGGACACGCTGTCTCAGCCCCTGCAAAATGTTTTAAAGCCTTTCCTGTACGGACCTCGCGGTTCAGAAACAGAAACAATATCATTTATAAGGTGAAATTCAGCAAAATATGTTTATTAAATTATACAGATAAAACTTTAACTTCATTTAAATAATCTATATTCTTCACTGGGAGTGTCGTTAAGGATAGAATAATTAAACATGTACTACGAAGATATTTCAATGTTCTTTAAACGTTTTGAAGAATCGGCGCTAAGCTTACAGATGGCTTAACGTCTATTACAGAGCTGATTGTGTGGCGATCGGTTACTTGGGGAAAGAAAAGCACTGACTGCAGTGACGGCTACGCCAATATATATTGAATATAAAACAGAAAGAGAAAATAACAACACAGCTAAAAATACAGCGACAAATTTCGGCAAAAGTTAAATGCTTGTGTCATGAGCACGAGGCGGCTATGCAGTGCAACGGAGGTGGCCATCCACTGTGCATAAGCTACCTTACTGACGGGCGGGCGAAGGAGCCACCGATTCTTACTCTGCCCAGTGCCACCACAAGCCTAGAGCCGCCCCTGATTGTACTGCTGCAATAAATTATTTCATCGAAGTGAAACACATGTTTAATAACGTGCTTTAACTCCTATCATCATGAAAATGATATCACGTATACATCTCAGTATTTTAGTTATTCAGAGAGCTGTAATATCATGAATGTAATGGACTCTGTGTCCAGTTGGAGGAAGAGAGACAGTTTAAAAAGCAAGTAGTGATTCACACACATAGAGCACATAGAAGATCAAATACAAAACAAAGCATTTAACGTGCTACTTTAATTACGATGTGATTTGAGAAACTGGTTAATTAAACGATTTTAAGATGAAGTTTATGATGTTCTACTTTAATGACAAAATAAACTACGTGATTAAAGTGGAAATGTCGAGATTGAAGTTGACATTTCGTGCTTTTTCCTCACTGTGTGCCTTTTTTCTCTGTACCTTAATAAGCTTTCATATGACACTCAGACAGTGGGCTTACAACTCGGCTTTTCACGGCGACTTTGATATGTGACTTCTTTTTTATTTCCGGCACTGTGCGATTTGTGAATGTGAGCTTTCAAGTTTCTCCAACATGCTATGTCACTCGATCAACTTCCTTTTGTTGATTATACCACGGTTTATTTGAACAAATAGTATGTTTTTCATTTGCCTCCACTTGGTATTCACTGAAATTCTTATATTTTCCCCCGTGCTTTTCCCATTGTCTTTTCACAGAAGGCTGCGCTTAAGGGCGATTTATATTGATTTGCATATTCAAATAGGCGTAATTCTGGGAGGAGTTGGGGCGTTACATAATGCTGGCACGAAGCGTTAGTTTTCACGCTCATCGGCATTTATGTAGCGGAAGAACGTGGAAGTTGGAGTACGCACAGATTCCTGCATCTGGATTTTTCTGTGCGTAAACACATTTCGGCTTTTGTGCTTACGCCATGTTATAGTGCAAGTTCTATGCACGACGTTATACATGAGGCCCCAGGTGAGCGGAGTGAGGCAAAGCTGTATGATAGGTATGAGTGAGCAAAGGAATTAAAGATCTGAGCAGCATTTTGTAATTGGCATCGAAGAAGCTACGTGGTCCTTTTTAGAGCCACTTGCCAGCAGTTCTTGTTAAGAGGATAAATCCATTCCTCCATCTACTACAAAGAGGTCATTACAATAATACATTTTAAACCCTGACTTTGTATCTTGTTTCTGGTGGTTCATTCTGTTAAGTCCGTACATTCTTCCTGTGGATTTCCCCAAGGTTGCACCAGTTTTCCTCCCTTGTCTCCAAAGAAGAGTTAGGCTATTTGGTAGTTTTCAATTCACGTCACACACTTAATAACTGGAGAAAGTACAGTAGTATAGATACAGATCACATATTGCTGGTTTAAAGAACTTTTCCATTAGGTACATCCTAAGGCCTGCTAACTACAGTATCATACCTTGTGCTGAAGAAAAACATCTCTCTTGCCTTTCAGATAGTTGGAAAGATTCCCATATTTACAGTATTCTACAATCACCATCAAAGGGCCTATGGGAAAAGAAATTGTATCTTTATATGCAAATATCTTACAAAATAAGACAAATAAAAAAGCTGTTCATTAAATGACGAAATACTAAATATGAAGTGCAAATATTTATAATCATACTGTCAACATGTCACTTGTTAAGTAAAAAAATAAATTAAAATTTGACGGCTTTTATGTGAATTCAAATAAAGGAAAAATCAAAAGCACAACAAAAGTCAGTAGTTTTACTTCAAATGAACTGAAAGGACTTAATTTGGCAACTGCTTATTTTTACGCATACAATTAAACTTAACTGTGTTAAAGAACTATTTGCAAGCAAATTACATAAGTAATGTTTCATCATTTATCTTTTCTGCTTGATTCAGTTACAGCTGGAATAAAACAAACAGACAGAGGAAAATCCTCCCCTACAGAAAGAACATAGAGACTCCACACAGATAAAAATTTGGTGTGGGATTCTGGATCTGAGTTGGGAGCTGCAGCCCTAAATGCTGTACCGCCAGGCCATTCTAGAATTAATAATAATTACTGAAAATCATATAGTCTTAGAAAGATGGGAGTTACTATATAAACTTTCTATCTAGAGAGGAGAATGTCCTAAAATGGACATTGTAGACTGAAGTATTTTTATTACATTAATTTTCAAATTACTTTTTTTTTTTTAATAAGTTGTTCAGGTTACTACATTAGGTTAATTTACTGTAAACAAAGTAATTGCTATAATTTGAAATTATTTGTTTTTGAAAGTGAAGCATTTTCATTATAACATAACTTATGAGCAATAAATAAAATATGAAAAAGTATAAATATTTTTTGTAGAACAATAAAAGTATTACCAAGTAAAAATGACAAGTCTGACATGTTGACAGTAATAACCTCAGTAATTACTAATCAAACACAGACTGTTTCTAAGGGGAAACCTCACATTTCTTTGTTGAAGATTTCTACTAAATAGATACTTGCCCGTCCTCCACGCTAACTTGTGAAGCTGGTTGTTTTTTAGTGATGCAAACAAGCATATACATGAAAAATAGGCTGTTTGATCTCCTATAACTTTATATGTATTTTTAAAGAAATGTAGGTAATTGCTCATTACAAGCATCTATTACCTTACAGGGGAATTGCACAAGACCTTTTTATATTTTACATTACAAGATTAATTTACTGTAATGTGTAAGTATGACATTTACATTTACTTATTTGGCTGACACCTTCATCCAAGGCACCTTACAACATTTATGATACAACAGGTTACATTTCTTTTGATTTGCCAACTGGAGCACAGGTAGGTAAAGTGACGTGCTTATGGTCACACAGTGTCAGTATGGGGACTTGAACCCACAACCTACATACTGAACTGAACTGTAGTGGGTATAATACTGTCTTTGCTATGGAAGGACAGCCCAGCGTATATGATGCTCCTTCACCACCTTTATTCTAATGGCCCAGAACCAAAAAATGTAAAGTACAAACCTGTTTAATCCTATTCAGGATGGTAGGGACCTGGGGCCTATCCTGGAAGCATTGTGCTCCAGTCAGGAAGTAGTCCTGGACATAGCAAAGGTTCGGCTGCAGGGCTCGCTCAAGCACAGACCCAGACTGACACTTGTTTGGGCTTGTTTTAGAATCACTAATATCTTAACTGGCACATTTTTGGGGAAATAAATAAGTGGAGCCTCACTTCAGAATAAAATAGTAAGAACGATGGAGATACAATAATGATATTAAGGTGAAAACATTCACCTTTAGCTGTAACATTATAAAGCATAGTATACTTTTATTCCATGCAATTAACCCAAAATTTCTTTATAAATATAAAATGAAAACCCCAGCAGAATCTTTTTATTCATTAAGAAGAAACAACCTTCCCTAAAATTATGGTCATTAAAACAAGCACTGCTAAATGCAGAATGATAATGCTTTCACACAAATTAGGGACTTGTGCTATTTTAGACTTAAGTGATGCAGAACTTAATGTATATTTTTGCACATTATTATACAATACCAAATATGTCATAGCTTCAGCTACTTTATTTTATCAACCAGTGTTTTTCACCATTATGCAGATGACAAAGGTGGTTAGTAAGCTAGGCACTAGGTGTCAAAAAGCACCTGCATTCCTTACTTGTCACGATTAATGGAAATATGCCGTAGTTAAAAAGTCATTCCCTGTGACTAAAGTGAGGAAGAGAGCAGTTAGTGGAGGGACTGTGCTGTTGTTGTTCTTCTACTTCCGAAATGATGCTGAGTAGTATTGTTTGTCGCCTTCTTGTGTTTGGTCCCCACCGCTGTGTGAACATTTTAGAATGCCTACTTTAATAAATAGTTGCAGACATCTACTGTAGAGGTTTTGCTTATGCTGCGGTAAACTAAGGCAACAAGTTAGGAAGTAAGAATTGGTGCTGGCAAACATTTCTGTCCATCTGATAGTTCATTTCTACTCACTATTATGCTTTCTACATTACATTTACACTGCATGTATTCATACAGACAAGTATAGAACAAAAAACTGTTATTTTCACTTGTCTTTTAATTTTGCATTGTCTTAATAAGCATTCACATGTATGTATTTAGATAAAGTTGTCTATGAAATAATGAATTAAAAACATTAACATGACAGAACCCTTCTCTTTTGACACTCATACATTATGTGCATACCCTCTCTATGTTGTTAGCTCTCTTTTGTATGTCTGTTTTCTTTTTATACAGTATTTTTTACCATTGTTGTTATTTTATTTATTATTAACTGTGTTTTTGAATGCTGTTCTGCATTCACATGTTGGATTTACTTCAAAAACAAACAAAACTATTACCGACAGTTAGGAAGTTGTTCATTAGTGATGGCTAAGACATTTTGCTTTAACTTAAGACTTCATTTTAATGTTTTTGTTTTGTCATTGGCTCTCTTGATCTTTCTGACTTTAGACCACTGCTTATTTAATGGCTATTCTTTTTAGTATCCCCTAAAGACTGTAAAGATCTTGTGGTTCTTTTACTTTATACTTAACTTTTTGTTAGGAAGAGCTGGCTTTATCACCTGCCAATATTTACTGAATAGGTACAGCTACTTTTATGGAAAAAACAGAATATTTTTAAGACACAACAAAGTTAAAAAAATCATTCAGCCTCTTCATTATTGATAGTTATTATTTAATTAAAAGTGGGCCAACCACAGTAAAGTAATGAAAAGGCTACATATCCGAAACAGAAAGTAACTGTCTGCCTGTATTGGTATATTTCTCAGCTTATCACTTTCTGGTAATTCTAGACTACCAATTATCTAGAAACTTCTCTACTAATGCTATTAATAACCTTTGCTGTACTTCTGTGTACTTTCAAAAGAATCTAAACGTTATAATGAAAAAAACATAAGACATCCATTACTTTTATGTAAACATTTTCTTCTGGGTTACAGTACACACCGATCAGCCACAACATTAAAAATACTGGTGAATAACAGTTGATTATCTTCTAACAATGGCACTTGTCAAGGGGTGGGATATGTTAGGCAGCATCTAAACAGTCAGTTCTTGAAGGTGGTGTGATGGAAGCAGGAAAAATGGGCAAGCATAAGGATCTGAGCGACTTTAACAAGCACCAATTCAGATGGATAGACAACTGGGTCAGAGCATCTGCAAAATGGCAGTTCTTGTGGGATATTCCCGGTATGTAGTGCTTATTACCTACCAAAATTGGTCCAAGGAAGGACTACTGTTGAACTGGAGACAGGGTCATGGGTACCCAAGGATCATTGATGCACACTGAAAGCAAAGGTTATACCGGTCTGAACCCACAGAAGACCTACTGTAGAACAAATTACGGAAAAGCTTAATGCTGGCTATGAGAAAAAAGTGTCAGAACACACAATGAATCATAAGGGGCTATGTGGCCATAGTCACAGTGCCCATGCTGACCCCTGTCCATCTCTGAAATTGCCTACAATAGGCATTTGAGTGTAAGAACTGGACTATGGAGCAATAGAAGAAGGAGGCCTGGTCTGATAAATCAGATTTTCTTTTAGAACATGTGGATGGCTGTGTGCAATTGAATTGTTTACCTGGTGAAGAGATGGCAGCAGGATGCATTATGGGAAGAAGGTAAGTCGGCAGAGGTGGTGTGATGTTCTTCTGGGAAACTGGTATTTATGTGGATTGTATTTTGACGCATGCCAGATACCAAAATATTGTTGCAGATGTACTTCCCCTCATTGCAATGGCATTCTCTGAGGGCAGTGGCGTCTTTCAGCAGGATAATATCCTCTCTCACACTGTATTCATTTTTCCGGACTGCTTTGAGGAACATGATAAAGCGTATAAGGCATTGACTTAGCTTCCAAATTCCCCAGATCTTGTGGTGATTGAGCATCTGTGGGAAGTGTTGGAAAAAAAGTACAAATCATGGAGGCCCCAATTTATAAGACTTAGAGGATCTGCTGCGAATGTCTTAGTGCCAGATGCCACAGGACACTTTCAGAGGTCTTGTGGAGTTCATGCCTTGACAGGTCAGAGCTGTTCTGGTGGCACAAGGGGGACCTACACAATATTAGGCAGGTGGTTTTAATGCTGAGGCTAATTAGTGAATATGGTTGTTTATAATTATTACTTACCCCCGTATTTAGTACAGGCTCCCAGCAGGTTCACAACATTAAGGTGGTGTCCAATATGGATAAGGATTTTTAGCTCTGTCATCAAGGCCTTGTACTCACTGGCTGTGGCTCCCTCTGTTGGTGGTAAATAACATTTTATCTCTGTTAAATAGGTTATTTTTATTTTCATTTTTCAAGGTTTACACTTAAACCAAGATCATAAACCTACCATAAAACTACTGCTGCAGATGACTGGGCTATTAGTATAAGGAAATTGTGCAACCAAACTAATAGAAAATATAAGAATGAACGGATAATATAAGCCACAGTGTTAGTCAATACACTATAATGCTCTTACATAAAGGATGTTTTTGGTCCTTGTGACAATCAACATGCACACATCCTACTGTTGCTTATGATCATTTGCAGGTCATTGTTCTCCTAATTATGGTAGGTTAAATTGAGCATAAATCAATATTATAGTACTTATTAACAGTAATCACAAATAAATGTTTCCATTTTTAAACAAAGATTTGCTCTTTGAAAAGTAAAAAAAAAAAACAGTTCTGAATCCTACTATACTGGGAAGTAGTTGTCATCTTTAATGGTTATTAATGTTTACTTAATCTTAATTAATGTTTACTTAATTCTAATCTTAGAATTTAATAGCACAAATTCTAGGGTAGTGCAGACATTTTATACATATTAAATTATCTATTAACTATATCTTTAACCAAGTAGTTTTTCAACTAGGTAGTGGTTTATGGATATTAATTTACAGCAACATCAACGTTCTGTGTTTGCAGTAGGTAATAAATGGCTAACCAATATTCTGTACAGAATCCGCCATCGAAGGATTTAATAACTTATGAGATTAAAGAGGAAAATTAAATATCCAGATACGTGGCACCTGAGGCTCACTGGAATGGATGGATATAAATGTTCTTATGAATAAGACAAAAAATGTATACCTTTAAGCATTTTAACAGCCACGGTTCTACAGCTGGATGATTTATTTATTCCAAAAGCTGAAGCTTGCACCACTTTTCCAAACGCACCCCTTCCTAGTGATTTTCCTAAAATAAAAACAATAAAAAAAATCATATATTTTAATTGCTCTTTTACTAATGAATACTGAAGCCTGGTTCACTATATTTGTATAAGCTTTTAAAACCCAACCTTTTTAATAGAATATAAAGTTTTTTGTTGTTGTTGTTAATTAAAATACCTGCATGGGACATATTGGTATACAATACAAATAATAAACTAAATATGTTTTCTTGAAACATTTCCACATTTAAAAAATTCAATAAATAAATTATATTTAACCATAAACCGATGAGTCTTCCTAAAGCTATCTGAACCTTGCCTGGAATGGTGATGTTAGCATCCACTGAAGCAACTATACCTAGGGGTGATGGCCAGGTGACCCATATGGACTAATTGAGTTAAGCTCACCCATTAGTTGAAGTGTGAGGATCAAGTGTGATGCAAGGTTTGTTGTATGTGCAGTTTAGATTTGGAAGTTTTAGACTTTGGCAATGGAAAGTGACTTTTGGAACATGTTAATATCATAGAACTGGCAGAGAAAGGCCTGAAAGTCATGTGGAAGCGTGAATCTTTTTGGTCAGATAAAGTCCTAAACTTCTACTCACCTATACCCACATCACTGACTCTCACTGATTCTCAGTCAGGGTTGACCTATCATATTCTGGAGAATTCTTACAAGTTACCAAATTGATTGCTATATAGTTGGAGCTTATATCACTAAACGAGACTGCCTTAGAATGACTTTGAATTTGTAATTGGAAAACTTTGCTTTCTGTGCTTCTTAACATGACATGAGTGTTCAGACTTTTTTTGAGACACTGGGTTTACTCTAGTAGATCAACTTAAATTTTCATGTGGGGAATGAAGGAGTAACCTGGAAAAACTTGATTAGTGGTGGCTGCCCTTCTGATCTTAATGCAGTGGGGGGACTGTTACAGATTTTTCCATTATAAACACATTGGAAAACCAAAAGTAATGTAACCAATTGTATCATAAATATTGTAAGTCACCTTGGATAAAGGCGTCAGCCAAATAAGTAAATGTAAAAGAGTATTCTGGGAACATCTAACAGGCACTTATGTTTTGGAGGAGTTTAAGTTTTCATTTTGGTTGGGAATTAGGGGATAATTTGGGACATGGAGCTTGGTTAGAAAATCTTGAAGATGAGTTAACAGATTTGAATAAGAGGTTATTTTAAGGCCAAGAATGTGGTACCTGTATGGGTGATTTAATATAAATCCTTAGTGTAGTGCAATTAGCTGAGGCTAGTGCATATTCTAGCAAACTATTCAGTGACTAGGTAAGGGTAGGTGAGATGGTGCACGGGCTGTTTTCAGCAAAGACAGGGAAAAATCAGGCTGTCATTGTAAAAGTGGCTTATGCATTCTGTTTGTACTTCCATAGCAAAAGAATAAAAAAGAAAGCAACTGTAGACCAAGGACCACAAGATAAGAGAAATGGACCAGGGACAAAACACTAATCAGAGACAAAGTTATAAGAACATGCAAGAGTCTATGCATAAAAGTCTGATAAAGGAACTAACACAACCCAAGAAAAATAGTTTTGCTTTTATTCAGAAACTTAGATGATGGTTAACAGGTACTTCCATTTTAAGCAGTGTCATCCAGATAAAATGATGCATCATGACTTCCAGAAATCAAATGACAGCAAATGCTGAGGTTGCCAACAACAACAGACAAGCAAAATGGCAGTGCTCATTACTGAAAATAGAATATAACATGGCAGCAAGGTAAACATAAAACATAATATTTCAATAATGAAAGCAAAGTAAAGCACAAAATAACACAACAACTGAGCTTTACATGTTCTAGAACCACACTTTCATACACTGTTTAAACAAGACACTGCTAGAAGCTGATGGGACTTAGTTTATTTGCTTTGTTGAAGTCACTGTGGTGGATGAACATTTTTGGAGCTTATAGTGGTAAAAGACAAACAAACTGTAACTGCCTTTTATAAACTACTAACACGTAGACTTATCTTGCTCAACTGGAAGAATCCCACCCCACCATTCTTAAGTCAGTGGGTAAACAATGTTCTATACTACTTAAATTTGGAAAAAATCAATTCTCACTTAGAGGATCTGTTCAAAACTTTTTTTTTTAATACTGTATGGCAGGATCTAATCAGTAACATTTTAGAATAAGCTTCCATTTCGGGGAAAAGGACACCTTTGTTCTTTGCTCCTTTTATAGAGTAGCTTTGGTTGCTGGATCCTCTCTCTTTCTCTTGGGTGGGGTTGAATTTTGCTTTGATTTGTTAAATTTGTCTTGACTTTATGGAATGTGTTCTGTCTCTAATTAAAATCAATAAAAATACTATAGAAAAAAACTCTTCACACTACTCTCCTGCATAACCAGACAAACAGAAGTTTTATGTCCTATATTAAAGTGTATTTGGTGTTAACTATTCATTTTTTAATTAATAAAATGAAATTCTGTAGGTTTATTGCTCAGTAACCCTAACATTCTAAACCAAATAACATTTCCTTAAAAGACATGCTTTAACTAATAAAATATGTACAAAAATATTTATCAGTAACACATATGGCATAAAAGAAACTAAAATGATTCTCATAATTAGAAGCTGTCATATTTCATAGTTTTACTTTAACAGCTGAAATAACTAATACTATAAAAAAAACAACTCAGTACCAGAGTAATGTTTTAAAATATTTGTTCCTCATTCTTTCTATCATTCTCTCAAAATATATAGTACTGCAGATAACATATAGAACTGTAGACTCTCTATTTTTAATATTTCACCTGGTGGACTGTGCTTTAATGGCCTTTAAATGAATATACAGTAATTCTAAGCCTTAACATTGCATACTCTGTACTCCTCCGTCTCTGTCAATGATAATCTCAGATGCTGTTTCTGTGGTTTTTCCTGCTCTCCACATACAGCTTATATTTCTTGCATTACTTGCTGTTCTTGTATAGTGCCTATTTAAGTTTTGGTGACTCCAAAGGTTTGATATTACATACTAATGCTCCCTCAGAACCCCTAGGTAGGGCCTGATGAGTAGTTCAAACCCAGTCCACCCCTGGTAGTAATCTTTTTTAAAAAGTGGAACAAGAGTTAATTTCTCAATTACCAAGAAATGAATTTCTCAGCCTCCCTCAAAAACATATTCTGGAGTACTGGAGCATTTTTTGGTTAAGGGACTAACCTTGACTATGGGAGGAACAATGCAGATTCCTCCCTGATAAAAGGACAATGGACCAAGTCATCCTTGCACAGAGGAGTTGTGTGATTTTTATCAATTCTGCTGCAGCTTATAACAATAAAAATAGTGATGCTGTGATGAAGACATTACAAGAGTATGGGTTGTAAAGGTTATTATGAAATACGTGGTTACTGTTTTTGCTGTACAAGACTTGTACTTTTAAAGTCAGCATTAGGCTAAATTAGTGGAAAATGATAGCAAACTCGTACCTTGTCTTTCAATACTAGAATTTAAAGAGTATGCAATTTGGGGAGCTGTGGGTTGCATGTCTAATATTCAAAGAGAATGATGTCCCCTTTGACTTCCTCTGACAATCTGATCTTTCTGGTGCACTTTGAAATTATTTTTAGCCAAGTACATAAATGTTTGGATGAGAATCTGCACTCTTAGGTAACAGAAAATGCTCACAGTTATTAAGCTGCGTGCCTTTTCCACTTAATTATATTATTCTTTAAGGCTTTTTGTATGGAAAAGAGAGCTTAGGCGTAAGATGTTATTTTCTATCATTAACTTTAAAACCCTGTGTGTTTATTTACGAGTAAAAATTGTATAATCTGTACTATTTTACAACATTTAGATTTTATAGAACCACTAATTTATTGTAAATATAAACAGTCTTGATAAGCATAGTACATTCATTTTGATGTCAAATACAGTATGTCCTTTCCTTCTCTGTATGTTGATTAAAAGAATTCAACAAATGATGACAGAGTGACAATTAAATGTGGCTTAACCCAACTCTGCTTAGTGTGAGAGTTATCAGCCTGCCACTAAATCGGTTTGGAAGACTTTAAAAGGAGATTCAATGGATGACACATACCTCTGCTATAGCCTTCTGATTTATTCTCCATTTCACTTTTTATTTTTCCAATTTTAAGTTGTACTGTATAAAGAACCTTCTGATAGGACATACAGTTAATGGAGTTATGAAAACTTAAGAAAGATTATTTGAAAGAAGAATACCATCACTTTTTTTTAAATGAACAGAAGGAAAGGTGAAGCCTTTGAAAATACAACGGTCATTCCATGTCAAATCAACCAATTTTCCAGAAATCCCACACACTTATGAAAAAATACCAGTTGTACCCATGTTATCCAGGAGACTCCCTGCAAGGTACAGTCAATTTTGTGAGGGAGTGGGGTGTTGTTATTTTTTCATCAATTTCACAAGACCATATCTCAAGAATTAAACCACCTAGCATGCTCAAATTTTGTATACAGGTACCTTTATAGGTATAGTGCATAACAAAATTGAACTGCTTGGTGCAGATGACACCACTTAGTAAGAGCAGACCTTCAAAAATGGAAGAAAACAATTTTGTGTCTTTGGCTTTGCCATGTTTAGGCTTTCAGAAAGCATACTTCTTGCGGTGGGTTGGCTTCCTGCCTTGTGCCCTGTGTTGGCTGGGATTGGCTCCAGCAGACCCCCGTGACCCTGTGTTTGGATTCAGCGGGTTGGAAATGGATGGATGGCTGGATGAAAGCATACTTCTAACTGATACGCTCTTTCCATGTTTAGATACCTATACAGGGCCTTTGAAGAGGTTGTGAAACAAACAAGAAACTGCATCAGGGTTTGGCCAGCAGATCTCTAAAATGTGAAAAAATCATTTTGTGTCTAATTTTCAGACCACCTTAATGCTCTGTACTTATTACTTTTTTATTATTTTTCCAGTAACCTACATGGTCCCCTCTTTCTCAAAAAATGTTTCTTATTCTTATTCCTTTCTAAACATTGGTTATATTCACCATTTGTCAGTAATGGTAATCATTTAGTTCTTCATCACTAACTTGTGTTGGACTAATGGAAAAAATAAATCACCAAAGGCACATTAAGCACAGCACAGGAACAACAGCTGCTTGATTTATCATTACATACAACACTAGTTATAATGACATGTGAGCATCTTGGTATTGCAGCAGCAGGAATGTGACCCATTTCATTTCTGTTTCAATTAAAGTGCAGAGTGTAGGGCATCTTGGTCTTTGAGATGAAGATGGTACTGCCTACCACTGACTGTTGTAGGTGCACTAAGCCGTGCAAACCGTAATAGCATCAAACAAATAATGTCTCTAGATGGCCAATGGAAAGACTGTGAAGGATAGTTTGGATGCATGAAACATCAGGATGTCTGATTCCACTTCACTCTTGTCACGAATCACACAAACCCAACATTTTTCATCATATATACACCGAACATAGCCTCTAGTACAGCGGTTCTCAAACTTTCTAGTGCCGTGACCTTTTAATACAATTTCCCATGCTGTGGCGACCCCAACCGTAAAATTATTTTCATTGCTACTTCATAACCCTAATTTTGCTACTGTTATGAATCGTAATGTAAATATCTGATATAAAGGATGTATTTTCATTGTTACAAATTGAACATAATTAAAGCGTAGTGATTAATAACAAAAACAATATGTAATTATATATTGTGAAATATTTATTTCTAATTACAAATAAATGAAAATTTATCTTTATGACTTACGTTTATTTGTTTTTCTTCATTGTGTATTGAACTGTATTCACCATATTCATGTGGTATACTTATTTGAAAATGTGAAAAGCATGGTGTAGCATGGGTAACAGTCTTAATATAACAACAGTAAACTACATTGCTACAAAATTGTTGCGACAGTACACGTAAAAAGTCAACGTCAGTGCGAAGGTTGAGGCTGCTTCTTTCTCACCACATCAGAAATTCTCGGGGTAGTCTTTGCAAGAGCACAACAAAGATCATCTTCTGTAACAAGTCTACTTCTGTATTTAGACTTGATAACCAACAGGCTGGAAAACCCTGTTTCGCAAAGATATATTGTTGGAAATGGAAGAAGAAGTGCGTGAATCCCCGCAACAGTGTGATGTTACGTAACATCACGCCGTTCAATGTACAGTAATGTAAACAGTTAAAAATAATAAAGATATGACAATTAAAACGTTTGAAATTATTCTGATTCAATTGTCTGCAACATATATCCTTGAATGACAATTATAGTAAAAAACTAGTAACTACCAATGGAAAAAATTTGTACAATAACAAGTTTTACACATTAGAATAGACAAAACCCATATTT
This sequence comes from Polypterus senegalus, assembly GCF_016835505.1. Classification (NCBI taxonomy): domain Eukaryota; kingdom Metazoa; phylum Chordata; class Cladistia; order Polypteriformes; family Polypteridae; genus Polypterus; species Polypterus senegalus. Next base: position 267,173,570 of record NC_053155.1, read on the forward strand.
CCAATGGTCTTAGGCGACCCCTGGCAAATCGTCATTCAGCCCCTGACGGGGTCACAACCTACAGGTTGAGAACTGCTGCTCTAGTAGGACACTGGTCTAACGTGAGAGACACATCTGATCCATCATAGGAGTGATAATGAGAGGGCAGGATCTCAGCTGCTGCTTCAGTGGTGAATATTTGGACAGTCAATTGACTGTCTTCACCAGACACCTATCTGACTTTGAGTTTGCCATCTTCTGTAGGGATGAAGCAGTGGTATTCTCGAGTTCCAGGTACTCTTTTGGCCATGGAAAATCACATTCTCTGTTCAGCAACATGAGATAAATTTTTGATAACTTACTGATTAAAATTAATGACACATGGCGTATTTAGGATGGAAAATAAACATGAAATATTTGCTTAAGAAAAGTAAGGATTGTGTTTTGAGAAAGAATGGGACAATGTAGAACAAACTAAAAATGTTTTAAAAATTATCTGCACATTCTCACATGCCTTTAGGGTGCTCTAAAAATGAAATCCAAAGTAATTTCTTGGATTTGAAAGGTCTGAGGTTCAAACCCTGATAGATTTACTTTTGTTTTTTTTGCTTTTTCAGAAAGCCTATATAGTGATCTGAATAAGGAAACAAAATCAAAAGTCTGTGTTGGTTAAAAATATGTGTTTCTGAGGCCTAAACCTAGTTAAGGCAAAAACTCAAATTAAATTTTGTTCAATTTCAAGAAGCTGCTTTAACTATACAGGGTCATCAGGACCAGGAAATGTTTAATTTCGTCACATACTATACCAATCAATGCACCAGCATGCAAAGTCTGAGCCTGCTCTGAAGTGCATGGGCCATTGGTTGATGTGACATGGAATGACCCACAAGTAAGTGGAGACACAATATCCTACTCTGCTTAGTTTCAATCTGTGGAGAAATTTTGGTGCAAGCAAAATTAGATGGATGTTCCTGAAATAAAACATTATTTATGTATTTATGTTAAAATATGACACAGCCATCAAGGGCTATAAAAGGTTTATGTTAAAAAGATACCATTGCTTTATTACAATAACTGCAAGGTTGTACCTAGGAAAATCTGGGATATAATAGTTTACTCTCTTTAGTGTTTTTGTACTTGTATTTATACACTTTACACTTTATAAAAATACTTACATAGGAGACATTTTTTTATGTTTGAGTTTATAGGCCAGTCTGTAACCTAAGGTAAGGTAAGGTTTGAGAGATATCTATTCCTTTGTTTTGTTCTTTATTCCTTCCCTAAACTGCATACGAATATCACAAGTTAAATCAACTTCCAAAAGTCTATGTTTTGGCAATATGGCTACTAAATATAAAGGTTTTGATATGCCACTGTATATCTCTGTGTGAGTTGATTCCAATATTTGTGTTAACAACTGCAATTTATGAGAACTGTGTATTAACTTTAAATGACCCTCTTGCAATTTTTATGAATTTATTTTAAAATCAAATCTGGTATCTACTTTAATTTGAAATGGGTCACAGTCATATCAACAGGAATGTGATATGAAAGATCCTTTGCATTACCTAGCTTAAGTCTTTCTCTTGGAAACTCCCATTTACTGGCATCATAAGGCAGTCGTTCGCATTGCTCATCCAGAGGAACTTCCCCAGGATCCATGATGATAGATAAATAGTCCGTTTTGGTTTCTGTTGAAGTTGGCTACAAAACACAGAGAGGTACAACAATGTTTGCTAATGTCTTTCTCTATTTATAATAGCAGTACACCCACTGTATAACAATAGTAGAACACCTATAAGAATAGTACACGTAATTCTTAGCTGGAATCCTTTATTGAAATCTGGAAAAGAGAAACCATTTCTGCTTCAGCTTTTTGGCAAGAGTTGTTTCTGTTTACTTAGTTAAATTGGAAGAGAACTCCTACTTCCATAAAAAGGATCAGAAAAATGTTAATACAGTATATGTAGTGCCTTCATAAAGACAGTTAAGACTTTTCTAATACTATATATTTTAAGCATAGCATATAAAGAAAGTATTTTTCATTATTTATACCTGTGAGTACTATTACATTAAAAAAATCTTAAAAAAAAACCCATTCAATTCTTGTTTACACACAAAAGATCCTTCTGGCCCACCCACAGGAAGGTCACTGGACTCATTTTGGCAGCCTGTCCTTTCTCTTTCTGTGAAGTAAACTAATAATAATATTCTGTTTTCTACATAGTGCAGGATCTTGGGGTCAGCTACTGTATGAAAAAACATTCTATTGAAATAGTTCATCACACACCCACAGCACCAATGCTAATGGGTGAATACAGAAGATCCTTCAAGTGGGGAGCATTTAATCAGTTATTATTAATGTAAAATAAAGATTGATTTGGTTATATACATTATTTTTGCCTTTTATTATATACACAAATCAACCAACTTGATATTTATCATTTCTTTGTGTTAAATTGTTTAGCAAATGATGAATCAGACCCACATTTTAATTAAGCATTTGATCCAAGGAGGACCAGTTATCACTGTTATGTAAGTACAGAGCATGTAATTATTATAGTTATGCCACAAATATGGGAATAACTATTATTTTACTATCAGAAGGTCAGTGGAATAAGTATAGCATGGTGCTGGAAGACCACTCATAGATTTACAGTAAACAATGGTGGTATTTCCTCTAAAAGTCTATTGTTAAGTTTATGTTACAGGTAGTAACTTGTTCCTGCAAAATATTTTGGATGGTGCTCATGTGAAATAAAATATGTTTTTTGTAAACAGATTACTATTACTGTAGAACCGAACAAAACCATGAGAGCAACAAGCTGTGAGAATCATGTTTCAGATAATAACCTAGTAGAGGTGTTTTCTCAAAGACTGCGTTAAAGCATTTTACATCACGGTAATTTAGATCAGTTGATGCTCTAAAATACCGGCGCCCTGGGCATTTCAATTTCAATATTTTTCAGTAATTGGAGTTCTTTTGCAAAGTTGACTGTAGAGTACTAAAAAAAAGGAAAGTGTATTAAAAATAACTGTAATCTATACTGTTTATTATCTAATAAGAAATATCTAAATTAATTCCAGATGTTTAATATGATTAATTAAAGCTTGAAAAATTTTTTATTGGAAAATGCCAAGGTACCTGCACTAAGAATTTCTTTATAGATTCTGAATTAACCTGACCATTTAGCATGCAGTATGTAGTTCATAGGGTAAAAACGTTTAAAGAAAAAGTAATTAGCAGATTGCAACAAACTGTTGCAACCTGACAAGTACAATAAATAAGAAATGACAGTCTGAGCACATAAGGGCAACTACTTACATTTGTTTTATTTTCAGAATTACTACAATATTGACCAATGTATTTCCAGAGTTTCTGGATTGTTTGAATACTCCAGTTTCCACAATCACTCCCATAGTTTAAAGTATTTTCATTTTTAATTTAATATTTTTAAAGGTATGCTGTCTTACTGTGTTTATACAAAATACCAGGAATAAGGACAAAATAGTTTTAAATTATCAACTGAAAGAACTGGTCTTGGGTAGATTCTGAACAATTGAGCATGCATACTCTTTTTAATAAGTCAACACAACAAACATTAAGAGTAAGTGTGGGAATACTGAAACTTCTATTGTTAAACTCAAAAGAAATCTTGGTAGAAAAATCTTTAGTGTCTGGGGTTTATTATTGGACTGGTTGTTGTTTTCCTAAGTATATTATGTCTAACCACCTTTAAAGTTATTTATATTATGTCACCGAATACTTCCTATTTTGTAACTTAGAAAGCTTTCACTTCCAGCTTATTGTGTAAGCTTACCTTTTTGAGCTTGCGAATGAAGAGGGTTAAAAGTAGCCAGAAGAGTGTAGCAGCAACACAAGTACATGTTAGCATTATTAACTCCAGATTGGATTTCTCTGTGGTATCTATGAGATGAGAGAAACAGAAATCACATTTAGTAACAAAATCTCATATTTTTGCTTACTTAGAAACATAATCTGATAAAAAGACCCCCCCCCCTTGACTTCTTTAAAGTAAGTAAACTAATATTAGATTTTGTTTTTGACAAATAAAATAAAACTCTGATTTCAAAATGGAAACAAAATTTTACAGATTCTTTTAAAATAATTATAAATAATCCACAGTAAACTAGAACATTCAAAGTAACTGACCAGGAGCCATTTAACTCACTCTGGGTAAGGGATATTCCCCTAGAGATTTTGAAGGCTAAATGAGAACAGACATGAAACTATTTAATTAGCTACATTTACATCATAATTTTTGTTTAGATATAATAGGCAGGCAGCTTAGACATTTACAGCTTTTAAAGGATGCCAACATTCTAGTTAATCCTGACATTCTGACATAGCTTCTAGATTGACATTAAAAATACTGCAAACCATAGAGGTAAACTGAATGACTGAATACAATTAATTCTGTACTTTTAAGTGTCTGTAGCTGGCACACTAAATAAATGGAAAATTACGTTCATAGCTTTAAATGACTATCCTGATTTAATATATAAAACAAAGAAACAAACAGAAAAAAAAAACTAAATTCTACAGACTGCCCTGCACATACAGTGCTAACTCTCAGATAAGTATTTAGTATAGACACTGTTCAGATGAAGCAATTATAAACAAAGGAATTTTAAAATACTGTTCTTTGCAACATTATTTAAATTCCAAACAAAACAACATTTTCCAACTTCTGCCGTATATTCTTATTTGAATCAAGGCCTGAACTTTCAACAAGCTTTAATAGAATTCTTATTTATTTTTAAGCTTCTCGAATATGGCTGTGACCACACGTATCATGTCATTGTCCTGCTGGGAGAACAATCTTCTTTAGCATCCTGTGTTTATTGCACCATGTTTTGTACTAGGATTTTTATTTTTCAGTTTGTTCACTTTGTCTGCCATTGTCACTCATCGTTTAAGAGCTAAGTCAGAGAAGCGTCCCCACAGTGTGCATGCTGTGTTAAATATAGTACATAACATTAAGGCCTACTGATCAGTGTTGCTTTCCTCAGACCATGGAATTTTTTATCCAGGTCTACTGAAGTTTCAACTGTGTTTTCAAAAACTGTAGTGTCAATTTTTTCTAAGCATGTTTAATATTTTTAGAATACTGTCACTCTTGGCAGTAGCCCAAATTTTCTTAAGCACCCGTATCACTGTTATCATATATGGCACAGGAGATTTTTCTATCTAAGCTGTCAAAAACTGTAGTTCCGTTTTGGTTGTCCTAAGCATTATCATGGTCTTCTTGACTAGTGACCTTTTCACCCAGATACTTCATTTTGAAAGACATATTTCTATATATACATTTACTGTTGTCACATATTGCTTCTGTTACTTAATAGTGGAAGTCACTGCAGCTTATTATATCTTCAATGTCTTCAAAGTTTCCAAGGAAATTTGTGATACACCTTAGGAGCATAAAATTAGTCCCATTAATTAAATCTGCAACTTCTAAAAATATTATTGCTAATGGGATGAATTATAATTAAAATGAAGGCGTATAATTTAGTATTAACTGTGACAAAACAGATTATTTGTATAGGTCTATGGAAAAAAGCTAAGTGAAATGCAGTCGGTTAATACTCCATATTACAAGACAATAAAATATATTTAAAAAGTATATATACCTTTCACAATTACAAGAATAATACAGAGCTCACAGGTAAATATTCATTTATACCCTGCTTTTAATCCAATAGAACCTGTTTTGTACAAGGCTACGTGTTCCTTCAAAAATGTTTCAAGCGTGGTTTAGTCACAAATAGACATCTTCCTTTAACTTAAAACTTCTACCAAAGTGCAACATCACTGGATTTGTTTGAGAGGTGTAAAAAACTAAAATATAATGGAATGGAATGGGCAGTATACCATAATTACCAACTGATGCCTAAAATAAACAATCACTGAAGTTTTCAAATTAAAATATAACTAATTTCTGATATTTCGGTATCTAATTGCTGTATGAAAATCAGCCGTACAATATCGATCAGTTAATTAAAAATCAATATAGCGAATATAACTCATTAAGATGCCCAGTCTAGAAACCTTTTGTTTTTAATTTTATTATTACTACTTTAAAGACTTGAAAAAGAAAAAGAGGCTTCTAATAATATTCTCATTCTGGTAATGATTGCCAATCTAGCATCTTTGATTTTTTTAAGTGAATTCTTGTGTTTTTGCTTGCAGCCAACAATAGTAAAGTGCATCTGCTTCTTGTGAGTATTACCAAAAAAAAACTGCCATTCAGTAAAGATCATTTTGTCTAAAAATTCTCACAAAACCTAAGAGATATACAGAGACACCTAGAAATATTAAAAAAAATAAATACAATAACAAAATAGACATTATGATTACTAACTGACACTTACATACACATGTTTAATTTTAACAACTGATTTAAAAATGCAAGTAAATTTTGCAAAGGTCTTTTAAATGGCTTTACTAAATCTCAATGATTTTCATGTGCTCTGCAAGGAACTGTACTTTGGCACTTTTGTTGCTGTGTCCTAGATTTTTCATTTTTATTGTGAAAATGAATAAGTAATAATGATTCAACAATTTGCAAAAGAATATTACAAACAACTTTGACCTGAAACCAAGCAGTTTGATAAAATATCCACATATATATTATGAGAACTGTTATAACCCAAGTCAGTTTCAACGGAAACTTCATGTGTAAGACAGGAACTGACTCCATACAAGACAATGGTCCATTTCAGTGTATACACACACTCTCACACCTAAAATGCATGCATTTGGGATGTGGGAGGAAAACCTGAGTATCCAGAGACATTCACATTCAAACATGATATTTCTAATTGTGCATGCGCTTACCACTAACTGTTCTGTTTTTCCTGTGATTATTCATTTAAGGTGGAGAAATCCAAAAATATTTGCAAGTTGAAATTCAATGAATCACATAAGGAAATTAAGGCTTTCTAAAATCATTAAGGAAGGTAAAGCTCTTGCATTTCCCTTTAAATTTGTTAAAATATCACCACTGCAGTTGGAAACTGGGAAGCTTAACTACATGTGTAATGTATAAAGACATTTGTAAGCCCACATCATGTTTTAATTTTATTATATTCTGCACCTTAACTAGAATTGTTACTTCTTCTCATGGTATCTCTGATATCAACTGGTCAGCTAAGGGCAAAAAAGTAAAAACTACCTGTTATTACATTTTTTACTGAAAGCATACAGGAAAGATTCAGGTACACAAAAATACACAGTACAGGACATGCACCACTGAGTATTCATTTTACTGTTAACAGTGCTTACTCTGAGTAATGTGACCAGTTTAGCTAACTATAAACAGCTTGTACACAAAAAAAGGAAAAAATCACCCTTTTCCACAATCATCATGAATGATTTGAAAGTCTGAACCTCATACTTTCAAAAACATAAACTGACATCACAGTTAAAATGGAAAGAAGGAGAAAAGGCATTTGTAAATAAAATCAATAGCAGTTCTTTTGTGTTTGGTTAACTCAAGCTTGATTTGAGATTGTCAGTGAGGAAAAAGAGACAAGAGGAAAAATAACATGCTTGCAAAGAAATGATTTACTTCTTCCAATTATTATTTCTGTATATTGTTCTAAAAATACTATAATGTTGATGTTTTTAATCATTGTCTTATAATTTGCAAAACGTGAATATCTCTTTAAACGCTAAATCTAATTTGAACATGTGTGCATTTCTTGAATTTCTTTAGTGACTGAGAGCTGGCAAGAAGGTTTTGTAATTTTGGATTGAAAACATTCTTTAGTTTAAATGTTTTATTTTAATATTATCTTAATTTTTCAGTTGGAAAAGTGTTTCCTTCATACCAAAGAAAAATTAAACTCAAAAAAGGCAAATAGGTGTGCATTAAGCTATATGTATAAATCATTAAATAAGTAATTAAATAAGAAATTCAATGATGAAATGGAAGCCTTAAGTTGTCAGTGACAACACAGGTAAATGTTTAATGCTTTAAATAACATTCTGTACTGTTGAAGGCATGGATATGTAATGCAAAAGGGTGAAGTGAGAACAGCACAGTGAGTTTGATTCCTGATTCCTGGTTGGGATAGTTTGTATGCTTCCTTGTGTATAAGCAGATTTTATCCAGACGCTTAATTTTAACAAGTGGACTGTAGTTCCAAATCTGTCCAGTATAAATGTAAAGCAGTAGGTATGTCCTCTGATTTACTCAGATAATCATTTCTATCCTGTCTACGGCTGGTCTCTACTTGAAATCCATTAGTCTCTGAGTAGGCTCCACAGCCCTGCTCAAGAAAAGTCAATCAGATTGACTACAGTGCTGGTATATACAGTATATATTTTAAATTTTTCACATTTTGAAACAATACAACTTTATTTTTTATTATTATTGGTATAGTGTATTTATATTACAGAAGTAGTACTAGGGTGTTGTACCATGTTAGCTATTATAGATGTAATGAGAAGTCAAGCATAATGACACCTTTTATTGGCTAACTAAAAGATTACAATATGCAAGCTTTCGAAAATCATTTTTGTAAAGAGTGAAATTGATATTTTGAAAATTTTTTGGTTTGCTATATGGTTGCAAGACATGGATGCTATCTAGTAACCTGAGATGAAGACTGGACTCCTTTGTTACTGTGTCTCTTTGGAGAATCCTTGGGTACCACTCTTTTGACTTTGTGTCGAATGAGGGGTTACTCACAGAGTCCAGAATGAGGCACATTAAATGCATTATGAGGGAGTGTCAGTTGCAACATTACATCCATGTGGTCCGGCTCTGAGAATCCTCATTCTTTAGGATCCGAGCAGCTGGCCTGGGCCAACACCTGGTTGCAGCACATAGATGGTTATTTCCAGAGGGTGTGTCTGCCTGGGATGTTGCCAACCAGGATCCCGAGCTGTTTTGTTGTGTGGTGGATGTGTTAACACACTACAGCAGTGTATGTTCACTAATTCGTCCTGACCTGTTACTTTGAAAATTGTAAAATATTGTTCTTTTCCATAGTGAAGCCTCGTTAATTATAGTTTTAAAATTATAAAATTACATAATTATATATTTTTATATATTCCTAAAACATGACAGCATACATGCATCCAATTGTGTTCCCAGTTTCTATCTATGGCCAATAACCTATTCAATTATATAACTATCTTTTCATGAAGCAAATACAGTGAAAATTGCTAAATATCTTTAGACAAATAGCATTAAGCAAATAATTTGAGAGATATCAAATCAGAAATCTGATGGAAATCAAACCCTTGTCATTGAAGCTGTCAAGCAGCAACACCAAGTACTGCAGCACATTCAGAAATGAATACACTCAGTTTTGAATAAATGTATCAGATCCCTAAATAAAAGGGCAATGGGTCTTGTGACATATTGATATGTGCTAAATGAATTCACTTTTCAGTCAGTTAACCACTTACCCACTCTTCTTGTCATAGCAAGTACTCCACTTTGGAAAGCAGCTTAGAAAGGAGCACAATAAAAAGGAAAAAAAAAGTAAATCAGAAATAAAGAAAAAAATAACCTAGTGACAAACGTGTTGTCCTCCTAGACATACAGCACTTACTCTGGACATTGAGATAGGCAGTGCTCTTCACTGATCCTTTTCGATTGACAGCTTCACATCTGTACATGCCTTCATCATCTTCCTTGACTCGCTCAATAATTAATGATTTGCTGCCTACAGTTAGGATAATTCCTGTGACACAACAGTAAATATATTACTAATTTCATTAATTAAGATTAGTTTTAACACATTATAAGAACATAATGTAATACTGGCGGCCTTCACTCCATGATTTAAAAAAACAGATCAGGCTGAAGTGAATACATACATGTGTCCGAATGTGTCAGTGCACTGCTCATGGAGAGAATATGTAGATAAGCACAAGAACATTTGGAAAAGTATATGTGAATACAACATTTATCAGGTAACGTTGAAGCAATGTTCTGTTAGACAGCCTGTGAGCATTTTTTCAAATTCATATATATTCATACTACATTTGTTAAATAATGACATGTTTTCTGCATATAAAATTTGCTTTTCAGGGAACCACAAAAAAGTAATACACCAAGATTTTGGAACTATTGATGTTTTTCTCATTCAAAGTCAACAATCATTTAATAACTACTACAATCCCAAAATTGAAGGCTTTTTCTCATTTACATGCACAATTTGCATTTTACCCCTCTTGGAGGCTCAATAATATTTGATCATAGACAATTAACAATTCAAACATGTTAGTAAATGTTTCCCAATTGCATACATCCCTGCAATGTTTATTTCAATGAAAAATGTGTTGTTTGTATTAGTAGGACCAATGCAATAGTAATCAAAAGGAACATGAACAAGAGCAAAAGATGGGAAAGATGAATGATAAGCTGACAGCTGGTAAAACAACGTTTTGAACTGTACATTGTACTAAAGAAAAATGTCTCCCAACACATTTTGCATTATAATACAAATGATGTTGAAAAAATACAATTTTATTCTCTGAACCACAACAGAATATTTCAGTGGCATAGAATACATTCTTAGCATACCACGGGCAGTATTAAACTTGTACATATTAGAAACCTTGTGTGGGATTAAAAAAAATGCAGAATTCCATTGATATTATACCTATTTTAAGGGCATATTCAGTTTCGAGATTTAAAAAAATAAGATTGAATTTGATACTAAATGTATTGTTTTAATCAAGACAACAGAAATGATTTTAGTCAAAAAGCAAATTCTATTTCTTCCTACCTGGTCCCTGTTGTAATCTCTGGCTGTTCTTATACCAGCTAATTTGAGGATATGGGATTCCAGTTGCTGGGCACTCAAGAATAATGGTGCTACTCACATTCACAGTCTGATTTGTAAGGCCATGCAAGAGTCGAGGAGCTTCCTGGGCTACATAAATATATAAGTAAAAAAGTAAAAAAAATATATATATATCAGTTAAAATTACTTTATATAAGTTTAAAGGTACCAGGGCTGCTTTAGTAGTAAGAAGAAAAACTGAAAATGAAAAAACAATAAAAAAAAAACCCCTGGAAGAAACAAAAATATGATTCATAGCTATATAGGTCTAGTCCACAATACTGTGCAGAATATACAAAAAATCAATATGGAAGGGTCATACAATACTTCCACATAAATTTAATTTAGGAGTATCACAGAAAATAACACAAGAGAAGATTTTACAATACAATACAACTGGTTGCACTGTACAATAATATACAATTAAGTACATATCTATTATGTACTCAAATACATATAAAGTTAAAATAAACAGGAAACTGAATGTTAATATTTAGTTTCAAACTAAAGACATTGGGTCAGATGAAGTAAATAAAATGCATAACTAGACAGTTGTGTACAGGGGTAGCCTAATACCACCATGAACCTATTGTCCGCTATCCTCACTTTTCAATTTCTTTGAGGGTGTGACTGCATGCTCATGGCTGCATGTGCATTCATGCATGCATACTATACAGGTACATGTATTTTTAAAAATTATGTATCTCAAAAGCTGCTTATGCAAAAACAGCAAATCAAAAGGCCTCGTCCTTTCACTAAACTGAGGAGACTTAAAAATCCAGGATAAATTAAACAGTTTCTATAGTAGTTAATGTTAGACATAGGTCAAACTGTTTTTGAAGGATATATAGATAAGTTCTAGAAATAAACTGGACAAAAAAGCAATCAACCTGGAGCCCGTCACAAGATGAACACTATGCAACTTGTTTAAAAAAGTTAAGTCATTTTTTGTGAAGTTATCATTGTAGATACATTTCTGCAGACACTACACTAAAATCAGCTTTTCTCAAAATTTTGAAAGCCTTTGAATTAGATCTCGATAGCAATACCAAATTTTTAAACTCATCAGCAAACGTCCATTTACATGGTATTAAAAATTGATTTGAAATTGAGGCACTATGATGCATAGCTTTATATTCATTTACAAATGTGGGGAACATCTTAGTTTAGATACTGCAAAATGTATGAATTACTCATTTAATCTAATGTAACAAGAACTTAACAAAGGCTTCTTTGGTTTTAATGCAACTTACAAAGCATCAGTACAGTGGTTATTCGTCTCTGCAATGCGGCCTACTCCAAAACTTCACTTTGGAACAGTCATATGTGTCTTACGTGTGACATATTTCTCTTGATATTGCATACCTCAATATATCACTTATGAATCAATCATATTCATAAGTAATTTTTCCAGCATATCAAATGCCACACTGCACAGAGATAAACAGACTATTTACTGTTGCTTTGCAAGTGTCATTAACACCAGAATAGTTCTTTGTTAAGGTCTTGTTACATAAGGGTCTGCTGGAGCCAAACCCAGCCAACACAGGGCCCAAGGCAGGAAACAAACCCCAGGCAGGGTGCCAGCCCACCGCAGTATTACTCATGCTAAAGTTCTTTTTAATTTCTTTACTTTAAAAGTTTGTTTTATCTACTGTATTACAATTTTTTTCTAAAGCTCATCTTCATACAAAAGATATGGCTCAAAGTGCTTCACAGCATGTCAAAGAACTAGTTACTTGCAAATCTATATTTTTAAATCACTTTGTAGTTATGTTAATTCTTATGCCAGTTATGTTAATCGGTTTTATTTTTGTGTCGATTAGTATGTTGAGCTTACGGAGGCAGAGCCTTCCCCCTTACCTGAGGTTTATTTAGGTGCCCCACATTAGTTTCCAACTCTTGTTGTTCAGCTTCCTTGGTGTTTCTTCCTCCACATGTTTGTATTTTTTGATTTATAATTTTGGATTTTTGATTCTGCTTTGTTTAATTTTGTGGCTTTATTTTCTTTTTTTGGGTGATTTACTTCTTTTTGAAATTTGGACTCTTTTTTTAATTTATCTTTAAAATGTAATTAAAACTTTTAAGTCAAATCTCTGTTATTTGAAGGCCAGGGTTTCCTCAGTGAACTTTAGGCCTGGGGCCTTTTTTGTAATGAAGAGACTCAAGGGGAGGCTGGTAGTTCAGGCCTTTTTTTAATTTTTGTTTTGGCCTGAATTCATAGTAGTAGATAATGATGAGGACATCAAGCACCAGGAGCACTTCCAGGTAAAATATAAAAGGAGCCAGCAGACAGTACTTGGAGATGTGCATGTTGAAATTCTTTTAGCTTTAAATTTAGTTTTAAATATAAACCTATTTCTACATTAGCTTACATTAATGCAGGATAACAAATAGAAAACAGTCAATGAACTCAACTATTTGGACATATGATTTTGCTTTTAAAGACAGATGCCTTGTATAACTTTAAACACAACATAGAAGCCATGTCCCTTTTAGTAATTTGAGACAAAAAGACAGAAGGAGGCCTTTGGAATAAAGACCAACTTCAGGGAAGAAGGAGACCTATATACAGGTAAATAAACTGACCTGCTTGTCACACAGTAGGTCAGAGGTTAAGCATGAACCAAAAGCCTTGTGATTTATAGTCCACTTGGTTCGAAAGTATATCACACTGGCCATCACTGCACCACAGTGACGAATTGGAACCTAAACTGCATTGTACTATTTTAACATAACTATTCTACTAGTTGCATTTGTGTTTTCCTCCTTATCCTAAAGTTGTATGACTTAGGTTAACTGCTTACAGAGTTGATCCCCACCCTGTGTCCACTGCTGTCACCATATGGGTACTACAACTATAAACAGAAGGATGGGTGACTTGCATACCAATCTATTTGCACTTAAACTTCTTTCTTAATGAATATATTTTCTGACTTGCTTTTAAAAAATTAACAATTTATAGAAATAAGCAAAAGAGTAAATGACATTGAACATTCTGCATCTTTACAGTGTTGATCATTTGCAAAAGAATTTCTTATTATTTTAGGAAATATCAAAACTGAAAGATAACTCCTTACAAGAAGCTCAACAAATAAGAATTTGGAATCTATGAATGAATATCATTGAATAGTATTTATAACTAAAACTCTTTAAAAAAAAAACAAAAAAGGATTTCCGGTTCTATCTCAACTCACATGTGGAATGCAGGAACAAGGAAACAATAAGTGAAAGCAAATTAGGACAGAAATGAATGCTTGATTTAAAAAGTAGTGTAACAATAAGGCTACATAAAGTATAATTCGCTTGTTTTTGGACTGTTCACATTTATGACATTGTCAAAAAATGTTGATGAAATTGAAGCGTTATTTAAATATTTTTGACCAGCTATTTACAAAACTTTGCTTCAGTACGGATTCTTTTTTAATGGTAACTTTTACAAAATACTCCCTTTCAAAAATGTACAATTAATGAAATGAAAAAATGTACAGCCCAAAGGATTTACTGATGAATTTATTTCAAAGTCTTATTTACTTTCTATGCATATATGCAGATATTTTTTTGTTTTATTTATTGATTTTGCAAGCCAGTACACAATAAGTTTCCTTCCTGAGATTTTCAGGTTAAAAATGACTGATCTGAGGCAGAGTCCTTTGCTATTTTAACCAGACATGAAAGATGTATTTTTTTGGTGTTATCAGCATTTCAATTTGCATCATTGTTAAGAAACACAAAAAAATGCTGAAGAGACCAGGAAAAAAAGCAAATTTTCACACCATTCATTAGGCTTTCCTTCAATCTGACAGTGGCAAATTTGTTAATTGTTTTACAAGCTTTTAAAGTGCTTGCTTAGACTGGCATCATCGGGAAATGCTATTGTTTACTCTTCCTTACTCAAGAAAAGCCATTCCCATGTGAAAGACCCACACTGCTGAAGAATACAGCTCACCCTGAAAAATAGGAAGTTGTCTGCTGTGTTCCCAAGCACGAGACACTGTTTTGATGTTACCAGGCAAATACTAGTAACAGACAAACCCATAGATTTTCACAGGGATTCTGCAATCTCATTCTTTTAAAGGCAAGGCTATTTTTACCAGTTATAAATGGTGTTCAGTAACAATTATGAGTCTTTCTCATTTCCTGGCACAAAAAACATTAGCGTTTAGAATGACACGTAACTTTCATGCTGTGACAGCATGAAGTTCTTGGAGTAGCATGTCTCATAAAAGTCAGAATATAAGCAGTGTGGTGATATTTTTTCCTTTAGACCGTGTCTTCAAATCCAAGCTATCTATAAAAAAAAAATCTGATTTTACAAATGTCAAACTCGGACTTAGTTGCACCAATAGAATTTCCCAAGCTGTTTATTTTGCTGTGAATTTAATCAAAATACTGCAGCTTCAGTTTTAAACCTTGCTACAATATGCAGGTCAAGACTTCCTTTTAAAATGTTATTATGGCCCAGATCTGTGTTTATATTAAAATATAAGAAACTATAAATTACCTGAGTTGTGCAGCTTTAGAGAACGTCTTTCAAAGCTTTTACTTTGTTTAATAACAATAGAAACATAACAGAATATAATTTTTCATCGATTTTGGAAGGAGAGGGTGTGTGCCTTTCAAAATCATGTCTAATCAATTGCACTGACCCTCAGTTCTCCATCAATTAAGTTGCAGAAATATCTTAATGATGATCAATAGAATAGGATGTACCTTAGCCAAATTTCAAATATCATGGCAAATGGTCTAAAAACTAGCATGAATGTAATATATTTTTTTAATGTTCAATAAATTTACAAAAATTCCTAAAATCTTGTCACTTTATCATTGTACGGTAGTTGTACTGAGAGTTTGATGAGGGGATAAATTATATATATATATATATATTGTTGCATGCAGCTGAGGGTGGTGCCCAGCCGGGACGCCCGAGGGGACCGGAGGAGGGCTGGTGTCTCCTCCCGACCACGAGGGGGCGACCACCCTGCTTTTGTTGGTGGCCTCAGGTAGGGGGCTTGAAAGCCCAACCCTGTAGGGGCTCGTGGCCACCGCCAGGCGGCTCCCCGGAGCCTGAAAAACCCTGGAGCCCAGCACTTCCGCCACATCATGAAGTGCTGGGGGGAAGAAGAATGGTGACACCCAGAGGGCTTCCGGGTGCGCAGCCGACACTTCCGCCACACGGGGGCGTGTCCAAGAAGGAGTGCCGGGAAGCAGCTGGAGCCCATCCGGGGTGGTATAAAAGGGGCCGCCTCCCTGCATTCGATAGCGGAAGTCGGGTGGAAGAGGACGGAGCTGAAGAGAAGACTGGAGGTGGCCAGAAGAAGGGCAAGAAAGACTGTGAGAGACCCGGACTTTGGGGGGATTGGTGCTGGAGGCACTGGGACGTGCACTGAACTGTTTGTAAATATGGTATATAGTTGGGTGAATAAATGGGTGTGCTGGGTGATAAACCACTGTACGTCTGTCTGTGTCCGGGTCCCATTCCACTATATACATATATATATATATATATATATATATACTGTATATATTTAGCACATGGCTGCAATATAACAAAATGTGTAAAAAGTGAAGGGTTAGGGTTAGTCTGAACTTCCACTCATCTGCAGAACTTCTGCTCATTAAATATCTTTTCTTTATTACATAATTCTATCTGCTTTAGTGACTACAATGCAAGAAATCTCAGAACAGAAGCTGTTTCAGAGATGTCATTAAATGCTAAAGATGCCACTTTGTCTGCCACAGAAAACTGCACCATTGTCAAAGTCTCTTGAATCATACATCTTTCTCATTCTAATGATTGATCACACAACAACTAAAGTTCTTAGTATGGTCTGCATGCGATATCTGTTGTTAGGGTGCTAGATGATGCGTTAAAAGTAGTAGGCTATATGTGTTAATGAACAAGTGTACCTGATAAAGTGGTCACTTCATATACATAGGCACAAAACACACAATTCTGTACAGTATTAAAATGTACATATTAATACATATGTGACATACAGTATGTGAGTTTGTATTCATATACACACTTAGATACAGTAATGCCTTTCTTTCATCTTTTATTATACTATATGTATTTTGCTGCAGTGGGCTGGTGCCCTGCCTGGGGTTTGTTTACTGCCTTGAGCCCTGTGTTGGCTGGGATTGGCTCCAGCAGACCCCCGTGACCCTGTAGTTAGGATATAGCGGGTTGGATAATGGATAGATTCGTGGATATGTATTTTGGCGGACACCTGGTGCCCTTGCCCAGCCAGAATACCTCCTTAATGGAAGGAACGGGGGAGAGAACGTGCACAAGGGATTATGTCCTCTGGAGCTCTAGCCCCACTGGTTTGCAGCGGTTCCTCAGACTCCCACAGAGCTTCATGAGAGTTGGAGTTTGGCACAGTCCTGTTGGGTTCCATCGGTGTTACTAGGATGCGCTGCAGGAACTGCAGAGTCCAACTTTGTTGGGCTTACGCCTCACCCGGAAGTGCTTTGGAACCAAGCTAATAAGCCACCAGAATTACTCCCGGGTGTAGGATGAAAGAAGTCCACTGCCACTTCTCGGAGGGCCAGAGTCAAGTGGAAGAGGGACTAAAGTTGCTGGAGGAGGAGTGGAGGCAGAAAGACAGAGATTGAGAGGAGAGAAGAAGGCAAAGTGTTGAGTGCTTTATTGTTATTAATTTGTGTATGTACTGTGCACTGTAGGTGGGAAACAATTGGGAAGAGTTTCCCTCAGCCAAATAAAAGTTTTTTGTTGAGCTAGAACTTTTATCTGCGTCTGTCTGTGCCGGGTTTAGGGAGCTGGCATGCCCTCTGCAGGCCACAATATGAATATGGAGTGAAATGTCTCAGTTTTCTCCCAGCATCCAAACATCTGTACTGTGGAAAACTGGGTTTCATAAATTATTACTGCATTAGTGTTTGTATTGTATGAATACATTTGTGTGCCCCTATCTATGAATGTACATCCTGTTTGTATTTTCCTGACTGTCTTAGTTCTTTTCACAACTTATTTTCAACACCATACTTATATGTTGATATTCTTTATTTATGATTACTTATTCCCCAATTCTGTGTTACGTTTTTTGTAATAATGTATTTGGGAAAATTGAATGTTTTGAGATTTTCAATGTTCTTTATAGCTTACTAATCACATTAGACCTGCAAGTAAAATCCAGAAACACAAACTGATTATTTAGCATGTCAATTGTACTTTATCAATATGATAACCCACACAAAACTCAATAACTCACTGAATAATGTTACTGTATTTCCGGTACTATGAATCAGATATTGAGGTCCCATGGCAGAATTAATGATAGACAGAGTGCAGCAAGCCCTGAAAACTGAGGGTTGGATGCATACTTTGTTGCAATGCACACGCTATGCATATACAGTATGTACTGTTACTGAATAAGTCATCTGTTATTGAGTCTCTCAGGAATAAATTTAGGCCACCTGATATAGTTTGTGATAAATATGCAGCTTTGAAACTCTTATCATATAATATTGTATATTTTCACATCAAATTGATAAAAGGTACAACAAATACAAAGTTAATTTTAACAGTAGTAAATTATTTCCGGGTGGTGCAGTGGTAGTGCTGCTGCCTCTCAGTAAGGAGACCCGGGTTCGCTTCCCAGGTCCTCCCTGCATGGAGTTTGCATGTTCTCCCCGTGTCTGCATGGTTTTCCTCCGGGTGCTCCGGTTTCCTCCCACAGTCCAAAGACATGCAGGTTAGGTGCACTGGCGATTCTAAACCGTCCCTAGTGTGTGCTTGGTGTGTGTGCCCTGCGGTGGGCTAGCGCCCTGCCTGGGGTTTGTTTCCTGCCTTGCACCCCGTGTTAGCTGAGATGGGCTCTAGCAGATACCCTGTAGTTAGGATATAGCGGGTTGGGTAATGGATGGATGGATAAATTATTTCCCATTAACCTCACTGCCAAGAATTTTTCCCATTGTAGCCTTTCCAAGTTGCTTCTGACACAGATCCTTTTAAATTAAACATTACCTCACTACTCACATGTACTAGACTTGACTTTAAATGCTGGCTGATTCTTCCCTTAGCCTCTATTGACCAGATTGTATCCTTAAAATAAGAATACTTCACAAATGTTTAAACCTTTTCAAGGGTATTTTTCTAAAACATTACTAAAAAGTGCTATGCATATCAATTTCTGCCACATTAGATTAGTTTGCATATTCCAAGACATTACTGTATTTTTAATGCATGAAAGCAGGACCCTGGAACTCTGGCACATTAATTTTGGTACTACTCCAGCTTGGTCCCATTTTATTCTTGTATGACGCTGCTCTGATTTAGGGGTTTGTTGTGGTGTTGGATCATATCCCATTTAACAAATGGCAGTTCAGTTTTCTGGCTTTCATAACTTTACTGCAAGGCACCCTATTTTTAAGTGTTGGAAGCAAGCTACTCCACACTCATTTATACACTGAGATAATAATGTTTGCTGTTCCTTAAGTTAGGGAAAACTAGATTCACTGCTTTGGGATATATAAAACAAATGATATTCTACCTGTCCTTTTTATATTTTATTTCAGTTTCTCACTTTTAGTCATTATTTACGGTGCTCCTCAGATTCTTTCAACATTAAAACCTCTAGTCGCTCCCCGTTTTTCCTTTATATCTCAATAAAATTTTAGGTCTATATATTGTTTTTGCATATACTTATATATTGTATGAAATATTTTTATAATTAATATTTGTAGTTTCAGCTTGGCTATTTTATCAAAATATAACATACCATTCTCAAACCCATTTAATCAAATTCAGGATTGTGGTTAGGGGAGGTAGGTGCAGTCTCTGACTGCGTTCTGGTCCATCACAGAGCTGCCTTTCATCATTTTTTAATTTTGTTGTTAATCTAGTGTGTTAAAGCATGTACATTTTTATCATATGTAATAATGGGAAATCAACTGCACTGGCTTAAAGTTTGCTAGTTATTGTTAGATACACAAATTGTACATAGTGTACAGTACCTTTACTGGTTATGACATGCATCAAATGTTTTATATACGTGAACAATGAATTATACATAGCCATAAATCATAAAAGGATCTGCAAAAGTCTTTCAATCAACAATTTCAGGTAGGCGCAAAATACTCACCAACAATGTTGATATGTTGTTCCTGGGACACTTCTTCCCCTGTCTGCAAATTCCTTACTGTGCAAACATATGTGCCTGAATTTTCTTGGGAAACATTTTGCAATTTAACATAGGCAGTATCTGAATCCTCGCCATGAATTACCACAGTATTTAAGTTAGACACTGGATGTTCTGTTTTGTTTCTCACATGCAAAGTTATATTGCTGTACAGATATCTGCTGACTTTGCATGCCACACTCAGGTCTTCACCTTCTGTTGGGTCTCCAATTACTTCTAAAGCAAATCCATTAGGTGTATCTGAATAAAAAAGGAAAAATATTTTGAGTAATCAGAAGGCAATATTGCAAGGGTTTAGTCACTAAAATCTAAACAGAACACAAGTTTCCCTATAATTACTTTGCATGTTTTTATTATTGTGATGGATTCCTTTGTCCATCACTCAGACTATAGCCCATCAGAGCACTTCTCCACGTCTCCCATTGGGTGAGATAGTCTGAAGCCAACATATACACTTAAATACTGGATTCTCATTATTTCATTTTGTGCCAAATGGCAGCTTATAGTGGAGGAAAAGTGGTGCCAGGTGAGGTGTCTGTTGCATAATTTAATTTGCTTGAATGTGGTGTGTATGACGAATAAAAGGAGAATTGATTGAACATATCTTCTTTAAGCAGTGGGTTTCCTGCCCTATTATTAATATCCCTATTATAGTATCTCTGCTAATGTTGCTTTTATGTAATGGTTAATTTTTATTGTACAGTTTACTGACCTTCCTGAAACTAAATAATTTTGTTGAGATATGAATTAGAATTTTTAAAATGAATATAGAAACAGAAAAAGGTGAGGTAAAATATTTTGTGTTATTTTCTTCTATTTTTAAAATAGTCAAGATTGAAAAGAAAAATGTCTACCACACGTTACATTGAGAAAAATGGTAAATCAGATTGTAGCACAACCTTGCACTGTAATGCAAATAGAAAAGAAAAACTAAAAGGAAATAAACAACCCACTTAATCTAGAATAGGGTCACAGCAGCCTATACTAGCTAGCATAGGGTACAAGGCAGAAACAATCCCTGGACAGGACGCCAGTCCATCGCAGGGCAAACACACAGACACAAGCACCCTAATTAATTTAGCATCACCAGTCCACCTAACTTGCATGCCATTTGACTGTCGGAGGACACCCATGCAAACACGGGGAGAACATGCAAGCTCCACACATGAAGGACCTTGGATGCATTAGCACCACCAGTACACCACCATACTACCCTACAGAGATTGTACAAAATAACAAGTATGAGTGCAGATCGCAACATCGAACATGATGGTGCATATAAGAATCCTCAAAAAAATTAGATTTCAGATATGTAGATGTCCCAGCTACTCAAATAATTAGTGGAGGTTATGCTGTAAGGATATTAACACATTCAAAAATGTCTAAATTGCCACAGAGTACTCTAGGACTTTACATTCTTTGTCACAGGTTCCCAAATAGTCCTGGCTGGAACACAGGGACATTGACATATCATTTGTGGAATAAACAATATGTGCTTTGTGCTAATGTAGTTCATATAATTGGCCATTAGAGGATGCTCAAAGTAAGAATGAATCGTGAATCTCTGGTCATTTTCAGTCTTTCTGTTTTATACTACATAAAAGACACACCCTGAATGTGTACAAAGGAAGGACAGGAAAGGAATGTTTCAAAGGATAACAGAAGATAGCCTTTAATGTAATTTATTAAATCCTGTTCTAAAACCGCATTTTTTTATATAAGCTTTGTACATTCATAACTGTGCACGCACTGGCATGTCAATATAGCTAATAAATACCTAACTACTAACATATTTCCAAAAATATGAATTGATGGCATTGATATGGCATATTCAAGTACTGCTATTACTGGAGTCATGTGTGCCCTTTAAAAAGTCAGTGTGATGAAACTGGAATTTCCAGGATTGCTTTTAAGTACATTCTACAAGGGTAAAGTACCGCGTGGGAGACCACGAAAGAGTCAGCATTGTTATCTGTAGCAGGCAGTCACAGTAGAAGATAACTAGAAGGGTCAGGTAGGGTTCTGCTGCTTACAAAATGTAATTATCACATGGAGTTTTCTAAGTAATGATAATGAGAAGTCAGGCAAAATTATACTTTTTAGAAATATTAAAGAAATCAGACTAAATTTAAAATTATCCAAAACAACAATTTCACGTGAAATTGTATTCTATATTTTTGCATATACCACATAATGAGATGAACACTAAAAGCTAGAGTGTAGTTTACAGATCACCAGAACAATCATTAGTAGCATGTCCTCAGAAAGCTACTCCAAAAAAATCAAATTTAAAACTTCCAAGAAATTATTTTTTTAATGTCTACTACTTATAAAGAAGCTACATTCAATGTCATCTGTTGTGGACTGTATGTTTGAATGTGAAGAATGACTGGATGAATAATGAAACAAAAAATATATTTACTTTAATGATTTGAAACTTCCTGCGGAAATAGTTCCCAGGTTTCCTGATGGAAGATAATGTTTATCTTTGCCAAGCACCACCAGGAATCTCAAAATAAAGTGCATTTAGCGACACTGGGAAATCAGCAAGATAAGGGAGCCTGGTTCCTGCTTCACCCTCAGTAACAGCAACACACCCTCGTCTGTTGTACATGCCAGGACTCAACTCTGGGTTTTAATGAGTTGGGATGGTATAAATTCCATGGAAACTGTCAGCATACAGTGGAAAGGCTGACAAGGTGCTTTCCGTAACAACTTCCACATCTGATTCAAACATAATACTGTTTAAAAGTAGCAACAGGTAAAGTGTTACTATTTAAGGACTCAGTGAAGATCACAGCTACTGAAGATGACATTATTAGTCCTGGGATTTGGATTAATTAATCCATAGCTATAAAAATGTATGTGCAAACATTCTTTACATATATAGTAGAAGGTAGTCTTCTTTTATAACCACCATAATCATTTCCAGACTAGATAAACCATGAATGTATGCCCAGGGTATCTCACCCGTACAAACCATGTATCCATATTTCCACCCCATATTTTTCTGTAGCTATCTGAAACGATAACACAGAGCTTGTGATTGGCACAGCAGCTTGACAGGGACCTACCATCAACATTATGCCATTCCAATGCTGCACACAGTTACAATGAACAGATTTAGAGTTGCCAAATTACTTAAAGTCATAAACTGTACATTAAAGATAAAGCAGGCAAAAACTGATCCAACAACTACATGGTGACAACTGTAGCTGCAGAACGTTAAAAAAAAAGTGTTTATCAGAGAACAGTTAGTCAACAAAATAATAGCATTAATCTAAATGCATAGAATTAAGTCACTAAACTATTTGAATACTGTTCATATGTTGGTCAAAATCTACTGACAAGACATTATGATTAAGTAAAAACCAATATACCTGTGATGAAAAAGTTGATGTTTCTCCTATCTTTTCCAACCTTATTGGTAGCCAAACAGCGATAGACCCCAGAAACCATAGCTTCTGCAATTACTAAGACTCCTACAGTCTGTAGAAATAACAAGACAAACATGTCACCATTTGTTATATTTCTTTTCAAATATTTCTTCTCTGATGAATATTATTATCAGCTTTAAGGTAATTAAAAAACTGTATTATAGTACAACATTGCAAAGTCAGTATAAAACACATTAATCCATCTTTACTAGATGATTCTCATCATTTTCAGCTTTTTTTCAACTATACACTGCTTGTAGCTAAATGCAGTCCATTTCTTTTGCCTAGTCCTTCGTCATATCCCCATCAACCTTTCTTTAATATGGCATCTTTTTCTACAAGACCACCAAAAGACACTTAAGAAAGCAAAATTAAAATAAAATATATTAATTTCACATGCATATGTCTGAGGGATTATTTACTTTATAGAGAATATAAAGTGACATAAAATCAGTACAAATTTGTTCACACTGTACTCGTTTCAAACAGATTCTCCACTGTTGAACAATCAATAAGGGTCATCTTAATTAAAATCTGAAATGAATGATTATTGAGTCTGTCAATTAATCAGTATATTACACTGTACATAATACTGAATATGTTTGGACATTCCTAAATGCGTACATCCTGCAGATGCCATGACAAATTTAAAAGTACTCACATAATATTATTAAGAACCATAAAGCTGGTAGTGAAACTATAATTAATTTTTTCTTTCTTTCAAAGTATGGTGATTAAAGAAAAACAAACAGTTCTTTTGCATGACACCCAACTGGCACTGCACCCAAACCTTGTCCTTCACCTTGTGACTGTCAAGGATATCTGGCAGTAACTAAGCTGGAGCCTAAACAGTCTATGTGCTGTAAATCAACAGGCTACCAGGAACTCACCAGCAAATACTACTACCAGGCCTGACTGCTTTTTAAGGTGAGGTCATGTTTAATTTAACCAAGGCTATCATGAGAAATCATTTTTCATCTGATTGATCTCTGTTTGCTTCACTCGCCACGAGGGGTGAGGCAACAAGCAGATCATCTTCAGGCAGCACTTTGGTCAGGATGGCACTTTCCTACAAGCATATTTTTTCGCCTTACAAAATAATACTACAACAAAATGAGAGTTATATATGAACAGTTGCAGACTTATCAAGTGCTTTATTTACATACTGCCTTTAAGAACCTATAAGAAATATTTTTATTTTAATCATTTCAGAACTGCAATTTGCACCACTTCACCACACCACAAACTTACAAGCATCAAAACAGCATTTCAAAGTTACGTGTTAAATTTTGTTAATTCCTGCAGTGTGTCAGTCACAAGTACAAAGTGTTTTAAATGTCTTACATTTTCACTACACATGTTTAGGTGGAAAAAAGATGGGCAGACAACTTTTAACTTACTGGACATAGTTTAAATCTGCCAAGATGCTTACAGAAGTGTACTAGATAAGCGAAACAGCACACTTTTGTTTCACATTCAATTTTGCATTCCCAAAACTCAATAAATATATATATTTTGTTAAAAAGGTAGTAAAGAATTTACACATTTTTACTGTTTTACTGCACATTTTGAGTTTAATATTTTAAAAATAATCTTTTTCACTTTTTAAAATTTTTCTAAAAATATTACTAATTTATTATTTTTCCCTTTGTACTGTACTTGGTTGTACTGTATCATGAGAGTATTGTATTATGAAGTCTGTATTGCAATATGTGTTATATGTAGTTTAAGTGTTTTGACTAGTAACGATTTATTGTATATGGGGGATAGCTATAAAAAATATACTTATGTTGTTTAATATGCCGGCCTTCTACCCATATCATGGTCAATATGGCACTACGGTTCTATTGATTATTGAAGCACACAAGCCCCCCCACCATTCCAAGGTCATTATCTTGGTCATCTTAGTTGGATTCTTCTCTACACAAAATACTAGCTCTGAAGTCAAACTTATTGTGTCTCTCTTGCACTCTGGGAATACTCATAAGCCACAAGCTTAGTTGGAGTTGGACTTGGTTTCAGTGGAAGACAGGGCTGCCTCAAAGAAACTTTGAGTTGTAGACTGGAAAACCTGGGTTGATGTTTACATATGAGCACCAAACAACTATTCAAACAACTATTTAGCTTTTATTGAGATTCTGTGCTTAAAAGGGTACCATCTCCTGACTCTGCAGTACTAGGAGAATTCAGCGCTCATCTGTGGAATGACAGTGATGCCTGGAGGTGTATGACTGAGATGAATAATAGATACAGTATATTGGTTGTGTGGTTGGAAAAAATGGGTTGTTAAGGTAGTGAATTGTTATCAAATTTCTATGCTAGCCATGAGCTGTCCATAGCAAATGTGTTCAAACACTAAGATGATAAAATGTGCATGTGGTACTAGAGCCAAAGGTTTGTGTCCGATCTGAGACCATGTGTTCTGGAAACTAGGGTAAACAGATGTGCTGAACTGTCAACTGATCGCCACTTGATCAGATGACTGGAGTATCTGTTGGACAGACCTGGCAGACCCAAGAGAGTAGTGAGAGTTTGCAAGCAATGAATAGCCAATGCTTCTATTCAGAATCAGTTCAGCTGTCTCACGTACTGAACAGTTTCTCTTGCATCTTGGGATAGGTCAAAAATATAGATTCAGACTATAATGTGTTCAAGATCTCAGAAGTACATTGTGCAGCAAAGAGCTGTCCAGAATGTTACTGATGCCTGTCATTGCAGCACTAGGATCTGTTGTTGGACATCAGTAATAAGGGAAGCAGTCAAGTTGATGAAAGAGCCCTCTATATAATTCAACCAGAAGATCTCTAGATTTGACAGGCAGGACAAAAAATCAGCAGCTACTGCAGTGGATGAAGTGAAAGCCTGTCTATGTGTTGTGGTTTGGTGAGGGCATGGAAAATAATTTTACGATTGCCTCAAAAAAGGTTTTGCCAAACCATCAACAACTCATTAAGGGTACATGAGATAATGACTGACATTGTAATGGAACATTGCTGTGAAACCTTTGATGCATCAATTAATCATCAACCTCATCCTCACCAGGACAGTCACAGGAAAATGAGATTGAAAGGAAAGGAGGCTGAAATGAGATTCTGAACAGCTTTGCTGAGTTCATCTTAATGATATGGTGAGGAACTCAGTAAAACAGCAGACTGAAGCTTCTCCAGTTTGAGAGGAGCCACTTGAGGAGGTCCCTTGGCCTCCCATGGGAATAATAGATGGCATAGCCCGCTGGGAGACAACCTGGGTTAGACTGAAAACATGGTGGAGAGATTATATGAAAAAATAATTGTGCACATGGACAGGGAATATGAGATTTAATTCATTGCATGGCACACTGAAACACAAAACTCTTATATAACAGGCCCTTATTTATTCAGATGACTGAAAGCTTAAATAAAAAAATATTTGAAAGGGGCAACTTTTATTAAAGCACCAATAAAAAATGACAATTATATGAAGCATAACCCAAATAAAAAGGAAACATAGTAAACCGATGGCCTTGTCATTTTTTTCCTTAGCTATTAAGTGAATATAGGTTGTAAAAATGTAATTGTTTTTTGGAAAGAGTGAAAGTGGAACAGTAAACTACACTTCCTTCAAAAGACATCATCTTAAACAAACATTTTCTACTTGCATTCAGTCAAATTATAGCACTTACAGATAAATATTAACTTGTTGCTTTATTAAATGTTGTTCTCCTCACTTTTGTTTCTTCTCTGATACAATTACTTGACCTTGAACTCACTGTATCACTGATTTTGACAGCTAAAAAGTGATAAATAGCTTAAAGCCAACTACTGTAATACATTCTGCTAAATTTTAGACATTTATTGTAGTACATGCATATTCCGCAGAGAAGACACTACGGGATATATCAACATTTAAACGGAACTGATTAGGAACTTGGAATGTTGTCAGGTTCAAGAGGAATGATATCTAAAGAGCAGGAATTTCCCTTTATCCTCAATAACCTATTATTAGAAAAATATACATATAGTAGCTATTCATCATTGATTACCATTTGCATGTTTACTGACTTTACATGCATGAACAGGTCTAGTGTGTCATCTGTACTGTAGGTATATATCCACCAAAGCCTCTCAAACTTTGCAATAATTGCAGAAGTGACACAGAGAAAAGATAAATGTATATCTGTTACTAGGAATGGCTAAGGAAAACATTGTTACTAAAAGTTAAAAATCTAAAAATCCTGAAATGAAGAAGGAATTAGTTGAGGGGAAAAATAGCCTGGAATAGTGTAATGCTAGTAAACACTGTATCTAGATTCAGGACTTGATTTCCAGTTCCAGTCCTGGGGCCCTCTCTCCCTTCAGGTCTTGCCTTCAATTAGTTTTACATTCTGAGAGTCATTTTACCTTTCAGTCATCTCATTTTTTAATTACCGTAGTTGGCCTTATTTCTTCTCCTTTTCTGTAATCAGAAAAGAGTAGCGGTGTGAGATTTAAATTCATAAGAAATTTTAAATCTTCATATTTTGCCATAGTTTTAAGTTCTTAAATCTCTTTTGTCATGTTGCTGGTAATTTGCCATTTTTGAGGAAGTTGCACCATTAATTATGCCCTGATATTGATAATTTGTAATAAATGAAGTAAACACCAGTCATTTCAATACTGGATTAGCTCAATTTTATTGGAATGTAGCAAGCATTTATATGTTGTGTATGAGAGTATTTACTGGTTTTTATCATGATCTTTCATTCCCACCTTTTCAGATGTTCTGGTTATTCAAGCCTTTATAACAAACTTATCAGAAAAAACTCCACAAAAAAGGTGAATTACAATAATAGGAACATGACAGGAAAAAAAATTCAGAACTTAAAACTATGGCAGAAATACAAATGTTTCTATATTTCTTATGAATGTAAACCTTTCACTTTTATAAATGCAAAGTAGAAGGAGAGTAAAAAGACCAGTTAGCTAAACAATGAGTTCAGTTATAGGTAAAAAAAATCACTGATTGCAAAACTATGACGTATTTGGGGAATTCGTTTCAAAACTCTGGTCGCAACCCGATTTGGTCGTGACCCAAACTAATTTCCCCCATAGGATTGTATGTAAATACAATTAATCAGTTCCAGACCATATTAACTGTATGTAAATATATTTTTTAAAGATTTTTAAGCACAAAAATAGTTAATTATACCATAGAATGCACAGTGTAATAGTAAACTAAATGTAAAAACATTGAATAACACTGAGAAAACCTTGAACAGAGAAAACTAACATTGCAAGAGTTAATGCTACAGCCTTATGAACCTCTCGCTGTAAACGCTTTTTTAAATGAGTTTTAAGCACGTGGAAAAAAATGAACATTTGAAAAATCCTTCATTTATACAAAAACTAACCATAAACAACCAAGAAAACTAACCTTACATGAGTCGAGTTATGGCATGAAAGAAGTGAGAAGGAAGAACTAGCCACTCGTAGAAGGATAGTTTTGCAGCAAATCGCCATGAACTTTCCTGGCTTTCTCGCATAACATCGCCTCGCTTATGCTATCCCCTGCAAGTTGCTTCTCGTTCAACCACACTAGCAACAGTTTTTCCACCTCTACCAGCACTTGAGGCTTCTACTTGGTTAACACTGTAACTCCTTTTGCAACATCAGCTGCTTTAATGGCCTCTTTCTGCTTTAGAATCATAGATTTTGACTTCTTGTACAAGATCAGTAACACAAACGCCATGCTCATACTTTTCAATAATTTCTTTTTTTAATTCGATCTCAATTTTCTTTGAACCTTTCTTCTCACCAACACTACCACTCTTCACTTGCTTAGAGGCCATGGTTAATTGCAAAATGAATGCAACAGCACACGAAACAGAGCACAAAGAGTTTACAGTGAATGCACGCACGTCTGACCAAGAAAAACATACAGGGAGAGACTGAACATGGGCGGAAATCATCGGCATGTACGAACCGGAAGGGAAACTGGCTTGTTCATCACCCGAGTGTGTGATTGTGAACAGATGCAAAAGTTTGGCAAACTTTTTGGTCGTAACCCGATTTGTACGTGTTCCAAGACATTCATGACCCGAGGTTCCACTGTAGTTTTTAAGACCCGTTTGTATGTCTGTCCGCTTTTCACGAGAGGACTACTTAAAGGATTTAGATCGGGTTATTTTTTCTATAATGTGCTTGAACATACCATTGATTTTGTGACCTTCTCATCACGCTAAGTATCATAGTTCGCTTGCAGTAGTGATTTATTAGCACAAATCCGTGAGAGACTCATCAGGCAGGGCCCTCCCCACTCACGCGTCTGCCTTAACTCCGCTTAGTTAGCGAACGAGAGAACTACTTAATGGATTTCGATCTTTTTTTTCTATAATTTTCTTGAACATTCTGTTTGATTTTGCGGCTTCTCTCATTACGCTAAGAATCATAGTTCGCTTGCAGGAGCGATATATTCACTCTAATCCGAGACAGAGGCTGCGGACCGAGGGAAGGGAAAAGAGTGACGTTAGGAGTAGAGAGCTGGGTGGGGCCCTCCTCACTCTCCTGTTCCACTAATATGTGGGCGAAGCCACGAGGGATGGCTAGTCTGTCTATATAAAAAAAAACTGTACTTTTCTCCACTAGGACCAATCCTTGATATCTGGTTGTGTCCACAAGATTAAATTACCCCTCTGGTCTTGTGCTTCGAGTTCTGCATAACTGTGCATTTCCAACACTAAAGGACAAGATCAGAATAAAAAATCACTATCCTATATATATATTTTATGCCGCATGCCTTAACAATGAATAACAAAAATAAACTGAAGATCTTTGATGAACTCTGATGCCAAAACATCTTGTCTGGCAACACCCACTATCTCCTTCCTTAATTAATGTAGCTCCAAATGAATGTACTGTCATTGGCTATACCTCAGTTACCAGATATGGAGAAAGCCTTCAATTACATGTGTTGGGCCTTTGTATAACAGGCACTATGTATGTTGAAGTTCGGGAAGGATTTCATTAATATGATCTTCCTCTCAGCAGTAATATTTACCTATCCCACTGCCTCCCAAACCTTTCACATTTATAAAAGTAAAAGATAACACTATTCAGAAAAAAATCTTTGTACACGAATAACACTGAATTTTCAGAATAATGCCCCAGATCTCCACCATGTCCTCAATCTGTTTAGTTTCTGTGATGTTAAGTTCATAAAAAATGTATTATTCAAGATTTGCTCTTTGTGCTTTGCATAAACTTTGTCATCAGCCCTTTCTCCCACCATTGGTCTCATTTAGATACCTTCATAAAATGCATTAGTGCAAGACATTGAAGTTTCCAAGTACCACTTTGTTTTAAAGACTATGAAGAAATATTTTTCCTTTTGGATTCCCTCTCTTTCTTTCTTTCCATTATCATTTAGCTACTATTTAAATTAATATTAATCCAAGTTTAATTTTGTCATTGCCATGCTTCAAAACCCCCTGGTAAATACTGGTCTAACCTCAGATTTGTTTCCTCTAGAACTGTAAACACTTTCCACCATTAAGTACTCCACCCTAATTCATGACAGGTCAGAAGTATGGGGGATAGGGTTGTCCTTCCCACATTTGGAACAATACCTTATTGCTAACCCACCACCATGGCTCCTCATTGAACTTGATTAATTTTCTTCACATTCCTTTTCCATTTTCCCTTTCACTGCTCTGAAAGTGAAGTCTCTACTTCCCAACAACAGTCTCCTTATCCTTTATGCTCTTAGGATGTAGCACTGGATTGAATGATACCAACGAATATTTGCTTACTGGCACTTTTCTGCCTACTTCTTGTAAGGCTCTCCTAACATTAAATGTATTGATAGACGAAGCCTGAAAGTCAGCCTGGGGGTCATTGTGCAAGAAAAGTGACATAAATCCAGAGATAAATGTGCTTACTAATGACTTTATATATGGCAGTAGTTTTAAGAATAAGGTTTTAACATGTATTACACTCTATAGTTTACATATGTGATAGTAATTCACAGGTTAAAAAATAGTAGAAACACTATTGTATATTAAGTCATTAAGTCAACCACCTGCTAAAATTTAAATGGAGGTAACCAAGCAAAGCCGTTAAGTTACAGAAATCTGCAAAGTAAAAAAAAAACAGGAACTTTGCAATTTGAGGCTGCCACTATTATATGATGGCAGAAAGGCAAGTTATGTTATTATTGTGTGGTTTTGCACTTGTCATGTGGCTATTTTAGTTTTGCAACAAAATAGTTTAACAGAGGAACTGTAATTATGAAACTAAAGGTCATTTTAAAATGACATGACAGATAATGAAATTATTAAAATGAAATAAAATAAAATGAAAGAAAATTACACTGGAGATTCTTCCATTTCTAGCAGGACATCCCACAATAGCTCTTTATGAACCATTAAAGGAAATCACTAGTCATCACACATATAAAAATGTGAAAAATCATATTTCAAAAGTTGTGAACTTTAATTTACAGCAGTAGCTCATATACCTTTTTACGTATGTCTATATTAAAATGGCAGGTAAATCAATATGCAGAGTTGCAGATGCATGCATTTAGATTTTGCTGTAAAATACAAGTTAGAAATGCCCCATGATAATAAATGACATTCTTCATGAAAAAAGTTTGCTTTTTCACATCTCACCTGATCCCTCTGTAATCCATGGAAGGACACTACACCTGCATGTACAGGTTACAATTTCTAAAAATCTTTTGCATATATCTACATTTCCATGTACAAGAGACCTTATTCAACTGTATTTCTTATCTACAATGATATTTAAAGAAGACAGGTAGATGTCATTATACCTGTATATTCTTTGTGTGTGACATTTAGAGGTAGAACATGCATTTCAATGTCTTTTTAATAAGGAATGGCAGTGAGAATAATTGTATCATTAAATGTAAACCTGCTGGAGTCTACATGTATGAAGGTGTCATGAGCACATCAAGGAAGGGCAACCACTCTGAAAACACCCTATAATATTAGCCCTATAGTCAGTTAAGGGCATACAAATAGTGACAACCAGAACATTTAAAAAATCCTTGACTAAGTAATACATATTGGTTATTATGATTCCATGGATTCATATATTCAGGTGTCAGCAATACAGATTGGTGGTGAAAATGTAATGATGTGGCATGTCTTTCAGTCACATGCATTGAGTCTCCTGATTTCAGAATAGGAATGCTTGAAACCCACACAAAACTTTAACATCATTGACAATTAGGTGCATACCTTCTAGTCAGCAGTATATCCAGCCTTTTCAGAAATATAATATTCTATAGCACAGGGCTAGTAAAGTCCTAAAATGATTCCTGTAACATGACAGTAAATTCATCTTAATACCCATTGATCAAATATCAATCTTACTGAGTATCTGCGAGATATAATGTAAAGAATTATTCATAGTAATATCTGCTAATTTGCAACTACATTTAAAACAGTTTTTTGTTGGCATGTTTAATCCTGAGTTGTGTGGTGTAGCAGGAAGATGAAATCAGATTTTGATTTTGGTTCCAAGTTGATACAGTTAGTTGAACTTACTTATAATAGAACAAATGAGCCAACAAGTTGAATAAGACTTTGTCCTTTTTGGTATAAAAGCAAGAAAATGTCAGCTCACCCATGTCAGCAAAAGGGTTGGTGGTCAGTTCAAGTAGCAGAAGAGGGGTAGTGGAAACCTAATTATGAGTCCAAAAGGTCAATGACCTCAGATAATGGTAAATGTGTTAGTGCTCACAAACCTAAACATTTTCTAGGGCACTACACGTACTGTTAATACACCAAAATGTTTTATAAAATTGACACCTAAGAAATTGTTCTGTGAATGAAGTTCTACTAGGAGAGAATTGCTTCGACTAAAGTGAGGCCAATCAATTTACATTAGGCAAGCAATATAAGTGTTAAGCTTTCATTTCAATATTTGAATGCTTATCAAAGGGTAAGTAAAATGTAAAGGCCTTTTCATAAGTAGCTGGAAATTGTGTCCTGCTACATCAGACAGAAGCTAATTCCGACATGGCCTCAGAGTTCCTTAGCAGACAAGACAAAAATTGATTATGACAAACATATGGAATGATGGCTGCATTTATTGCCCACAGTTCTGCAAGTACCTTCAGGACAAATAATTTTATCTTTGCAAAGGCCATCCACAGAAAAGCATCAACAAGTTCAAATATGCTTGAATCCAGCACAACATAAAGGTACGTCTTGTAATACCAAAGTAGTGGGAGAAATCAGCACTTGTAGAGTTGAACATTTTGCCTGTGTAGGAGAGATGAAAAGGATATCTGAGCTAGCTTCAACATCATAAAGAAACCAAATAAAAGAAAAAAGGCCCAGATCAAGGAGGCTGCGAGGTCTGTTTGTGATTTTGAATTGAAAGGATGAAAAAGACCTTACGCTATATTATAATTCTAGGGTATGTGTAGAGTCACAATGGGGCAATCAGGGGTTGCAGGGGTAGAGGTGACAAAATTGTACACAACATGTCTTCATTTAACAGGGAATTTTCTTCAGAATCTATAATTAGAGATGGACACACAATGACTGGTACATTATCCAGGATCTGAGACTGGTAGCCTTTAAAGATACTTTCTGAATAATTGTAGGTTCTAGGTGTAAATGAAGCTGTGAATTCATGAAAATTATTAAATATGTTCCTTTACTTATGTCTCAGTTGGATAGTATGGCTATTTAATAGATTTGTTTTAATATGTGACGTGAATTTTGACCGGCAGCATAATAGGTTAGTTTACTACACGCTGGTTCCACAGTCACCATTTATGTCACACGGTTGGAAATAGAGCGGTGATTTATATGTATACCTGCATCTATTTAATTTATTTTTTGACCAGGATGATATTAGCATATGTGGTTATACGTGTTTGTTGCTGGGTATAACTCAATAAAGTGTATTTAAATAAAAAGATTTTCATAATTATTGTATTTTATTCAAGAACACTCTAATAGCCTAATATAAGGCATGCAAAATTGAAAAGTGTAAACTCATGGGTTATTTATTCTCACTCCTTTAAAAATATAAAATAAACTGAACATGAACTAGTTCAAAATTGAAATGGTGAACTATGAACATGAATTTATTCATTTTAATCCATGTGAAATTAACTTTGTGCTAGCTCTTGTGAGGTGTGAACTTGCACAACACTGACATCCACATTGCTTCCAATAATTCCAAAGTCATTTGAGCTAAAGACTACAGCAAATACATTATGAAATCATTAAAAGTCCTTAGCCATCAACACAAACAGTTCAGATTAAGTTCAAATATTTCACTTCATTTAGAGAATGCAGACACAGACATACAATGTACAACTAGCTCTTGTTTTAAGTTCCCCAGTTTAAATAATGTCTTAACTAGAACTTTTGTTGTTAATGAATTCTTAAACAACGGGATCTAAGACTACCTTTTACACCTTGAAAACCACACACACTTTTACAGTACAACATTCCTAATTCATGCAAACACATGGCTTTTGGTATGGACCTAAAAATAACTTTTTTAAGCATTAGGGTGCCAAATTGCAGGCATGGCAGCTAGGAAAGGAAAGGAGGCAGATGGATGTGTTCATTGTTGTTGATCATATTCGAAGAAGAAAAAATGACCTTCTCAGACCTTATCAGTTTAGCTTAAGGCTGCTGTGCATTGAACAGTAAGGGCTGGAACTAGATTAGAGTACAAATCACAGATTTACATCACTTTTGATGTAAACCATTCCTTCCATTCCACAGAACCAAAAGAAGCCACACACTCAGCAGAAAATCAATCCAATTAATTAAACTATGATTCCGATTGCGCTGAATACAATCTCTCAGTACATCTGTAATGGACAAAGTGGCTTTAGAAAAGGGACAAATGAATATTTTCAGTTTGAAATTGTTCTGTTTTTAAAAATGACTATGGTGTATTTTAGCTGTGAATAACGGCTTTTTGGGCATGTGAAGGAGCTACCCTATCTAGCACACAAGAGTTTTTAACAGCCCCAAGGGTTTTAGCAACCGGGGAGAGAATAGTTTTTTGCTTTGTTTCTTTTAAAGTTGTATTTTGCCTCCCTTTGTTTATCCCTCACTGTAGTTATTTGTGTAATAATGGAACAATGGTTAATTCATACAATACCCATTGATAATTGCAGATGCATAAATCAGGATGGAGCCACTTGTTGGAATAATTGTGTAAAAGGACAAGGGATTTTTGTAGGACTGTATGACAAATAAAAGATGTTATAAAAAACAAAATGTTACAAGAAGAAATATGAGCTGCATTCCCTTTATGTGTAAAACTATAAAGATGTGTTTTGTTTTTCTTAATAGCAATTTTAAAAATAAACACTTCAGTTGGCTGTGCCAGCTAAACAGGATAAAGTTTTTTTTACAGTTGCTTTATGAAGGTGAGATTGTAAAACTGCTAGCTATTTTTTTGATCAGTTATTCAGCATCTGAAGCCAATATACTATACACCCAGTAATAATTGCTGACTTATGTTACCACTACTTCTCTCTGTGATCAAAAAGCATTCATAAATTCTTCTTTGTGCATTGTATAGAAGAGAGAACCTAAAATGCATACATCTTATTTTCAATAAGGGCCATTACCATAGTTTTCAAGAAACTGTAGACAGACTTATCCATTTTAATGTTACTGCACAGTGTTTCTGCCATGGGCTTCCCAATGAATACACATACACTAAGGATACATTGATAAACTGTAACAATACTCATTTTCTGTAATGCTCAATATTTGTTTCAATAACATTATTTTTGGTGTAGAATGAATAGATGCAAGAAGTTGCCAGGATTCTATGTACTATAAAATATTGCTTGAATTAATTATCGGTCTATTGCAGTTGATTAAATGGATCAATTACTGCAAATAATTGCTCAGAATTTATACTTAAATAATAATTAGAAACTAAAACTGGCAGAACAGACCATAGCAAGGAGCTAGCCTTCTAATACACATGTAACAGTTTGATAGAGACTGCAAGGAGCGATAATCTTTCATTCACTCCAAATTGTGCCTTTGTGCCTTTTGTGTATATATTCCAAATGTACTAGAATGAGAAAAAAAGCTGTAAGAGACACACTAGGAGCAGATTTCTTCCAGGTCAGCGTATGACATCAAAGGGAGAATACAAGTGACACAGTGTGTGACCTTGCTGGAGGGCATTTGGGTCAAATTTACTTTAGGGATTCCTGTTTTATGCACACTAGGAGATTCAAAAATGTAGCTGTGTCAGCAACAAGAAGAGGAGGAGCTGATTTCACAATCCTGGGAATCTAAGGGAATATCCATAACCATGGAAATGATTATAAAAACTGATTCAAAGGCATTTTGAAGGTGGGGTTTAAAAGTCAGAGTCAGAAGATAATTCCCTCTAGAGTCTACTGTATTAAGAAGGTAGACAGGTCATACACTGTATACAAGAATTGTAAACATATTGAAATTACCATGAAATGCCTGACTGTGTGGAAATGTGTAGAATCAAAACAAGTAGTGCCTTTGATTTTCTTAGACTAGAATGAAAACTTGTCACCTGCCTCAGTTACTTCTTTATAATTCAGTGCATGAAAATGGCAGAAAACAAAATGTTACTTTGAAACCACACACTGAGTGAATTTCTAGTGAAACACCTTTGGCTTAAATTCACACATTGCGAAATGTGCATGTAACGGTACTTGGGTGCCATTTAGCAGAATCAGACAATGTGCAAAGCATTTTAAACATGGCAATACAGTTGTCACTGACCATTCCTAATGTAGCTGCCTACAAAATGTCTCTACTGATAGGAATAAGAAAAATAAGAAATGTTCAAATTTCACAAATCATGAAAATGTATTCACCAGGATGAGAATTTCTTAAAAGAAATAAAGAAAACTTACACAGAAGTGATTAAAACGTACTAATTTCCCATGTCTTTAGTGAAGCACAAATTCAACATTCTCTTTACAGACATTGCAGCCTTACAAAGATAAGGAGAAGTGGAAGTTGAGAGTATTTTGGTGGCATTTTGAGGTGGCAAGGAAGCAAACCATTACAACAGAACATGCTCAACCTACACTAGAGAAGTCAAGTGGAGCAATGTGAATTATTTTGGTCACTTTTTATTTTGATACTCTTCTTTCTTCCTTAGTTTATCACTTACCTCCTGTTTTTGATTAACAACAGCCATCCAGCTTTTTCCATTTTGCTTATACAGTATACATTATAGTTCTTTCACTCTGGTTTATACAGGACACATAGGCTTTTTGCATCACAATATTCTCAAACATAATTAATCCAATTCAGAGTCAGAAAGAGGCCAGAACAGGCACCGGTTCATTCAACCAACACATACAAACATACCTGCACTCACATAATGCAATTTAACATGACCAATTAATCAAACAAGCACACATTTGGGATGTCTGATGAAAAACAAAACTATCTAAGGAAAAATTAACACACACTGGGAGAATGTACAAACTCACTTGATATGAATGAGGCATGAGATTCAAATCCAAGTCTTAAACAGCTCTGATTAAAGGATAGATTTTACTATTTCCACTGCCCACATGTGGAAACAGCCTGGTTCCCTACATGTACCAAATTTGGTTGATCCTTCTCCTTCTTCATTTTTATTGAGTTTATTTAAATCAAGTCAAATTCCATACAAACAAGTCAAATTTTAACAAAACTAAATTCAATTCAACCCCCACCCATGAGAAAGACAGGAAGGCCAACAGCAAGTATAAAATTTGAACAGACCAGAAAAGAGGGAAGAGAATCCGTTTTCTAAATGAGCATCCCCTAAAATGACTTAATGTGCCCCAGAGTTAATGAAAGATAAGTTTTCATACATGTGTATTTGAGCCGGTTTGTTGGCAAAAACAGTCCACAAGGTAACAGAAAATTGCTTCATTGACAAGGTCCATTTTCTTCATAATACTACAGCTGTTATACAGTATAGTGTATTTAACACTTCAACAATAAAGCCAAGCCAAATAGGGCCAACCCAAAAAGACAAAAGACGAAAAAATACTGTTTAAAAATTAAATTTGACATTATCTTAATTAAGCAAAAAACGTGAAAACAAAAGTATATTCCATGAAATGTTTGGATTACTTAATTGGAAAACAAGTAAAGAAAAGGAAAATGTAAGTTGATAAGAGCATGTCTGGGGTGTGGGAATTTAACCATTCAGGAAAACCTCATAAAAATACTCCCGATATTTAATTTCTGCTTATTTGTTATTATAAAAGGTTTTTTTTTGTTTAAGAGATATACTTAAATATGGAGAATATCAACAATAATCAAAGTGTCCTTAATCAGATAAATACATTATGGCTCATTTCCTTGTTTATTTTATCACTTATTCAGATTTGACAGGATGCCTCTGACTTCTCAGCAGAGGTGGAGAGCTGTAAAATTTTAAAACAAATAATACAATATAATCAAGAAAGCAGTATATGGGAGATCCTAAAGTCACTTCAGAAGTGATAGATGGGAAACTTTGGTAAGTCAGAATGAAATAATGTATTGCTAGTTCAACATAATCCCAATGTAGAGTACAAAGTCCTATGGTTTACTACACAAATAGCACTCTTGGAAGCCTAACGTTTATTTAAATGCTCCATCTTTTTGTTACTCATTTATGTTACAGTGCAAAAAGTATAATCCAACAGCATAATCTACATGATTTGTGGCCAAAAATATCATGCTCCTTTTTTATTCTTCACTTATCACTCTTCAAAGTAAGTACAGGTTGAGCCAAAAAAAGTACCAGATTTCAAACATTTATTCTATAAAAACACTACAAGAAAAAATACATTTCGACACAAGAAAGGGTATACAAAATAGATTTTTTCACTGTGTTTTAAAAATGATATCTTCAATGTGGTGGCCACAATTAGTGATACACTCTTCGAGACGATTTATGAACGCTCACATGACTTGTTCGGCCATTTCAAGGGGAATAGCGTTGATTTCATGGTGAATAGCATTCTTGAAAGCTTTAAGGTTTTGAGGTCAGTGTGTGTATACCTTCGACTTGAGATAGCCCCACAAGAAGAAATCATACGGAGCGAGATCAGGCAAACGTGAATCCCACCTGACATCGCCGAACAGGAAGATCAGCTTCCCCGGAAACATCTTCCGCAAAACTTTCATGGATCTCCACGCTGTATGAGCTGTTGTCCCATCCTGTTGAAACCAGGCATCCACCACATCCATTCCTTCCAGTTGGGGCCACAAAAAGTTCTCTAGCATTTCAATGTAATTATCTGAAGTGACGGCGACTGTTGCTCCCCCTCCTCAAAAAAGTAAGGGTCTACAATGACAAATTCTGCAACGCTGCACCAAACTGTTACAGACTCACTGTGCAGGGGTCTCTAAAGTTCACGAGGGTTGGTTTCAGCCCAATAGTGAAAGTTTTGTTTATTTATGCAACCATTCAACTGGAAATGTGCCTCGCCGCTGCACATGATGATGGCATCTCGATGAAAGGTTTGCAGAATGTTCACGCACGAATCTCTACGGCTCTACCAGTCTCTCTCAAAGAGTTCCTGCAGTACCATCATTTTATGTAGATGGAAATTAAGGTCCTCATGCAAAATCCTCCTCAAAGACGTGTTGGAAATGCCTAAGACAGAAGCATCTTTACGCACTGTGCCAGATGGCTGGGGGGACCCTACCCAACCGGGATGCCTGGACTGTCCACGTGAGGGACGGTACATCCCCTGGGCCACAAAAGGGCAGCCGACCGGGTCTGCTTGGGGGCCAGTGGAACGGAGCTGGGAAGCTCAACCCTGTGGGAGGACATGGCCACTGCCAGGGGGCTCCCGGACGGTTATGGAACCCTGGATAGCAGCACTGGTGTGGCGGAAGAAATCCCAGGGGCACCTGGAGGGCTTCTGGGTGCTCTCCTGACACTTCCGCCACACCAGGAAATGTCATCAGACAGAGAACCTGGAGCCTATCTACGTCATTTTATAAGGGGCCACCTCCCTCGAGTAGACAAGCTGGACTTGGGAGGAAGGAGATGGAGCTTGTGAGGAGGGGAGTGGAGGTCAGAGGAAGAGAGGGAGAGAAAAGAAAG
This sequence comes from Polypterus senegalus, assembly GCF_016835505.1. Classification (NCBI taxonomy): domain Eukaryota; kingdom Metazoa; phylum Chordata; class Cladistia; order Polypteriformes; family Polypteridae; genus Polypterus; species Polypterus senegalus. Next base: position 267,214,058 of record NC_053155.1, read on the forward strand.
AAAGAGAGATAGTTGTTGGTAACAAGGCATTGTGCAGCTGTGAAGAGAATAAAAGTGTGTGTTTTGGACATGTCTGCCTGTCTGTGTCCGGGGCCTGGCTTTCCACAGCACTTAACATCTAGTAGACTGCAAAATTCATGCCCTTACAGCTTGGATGTTTTCAGGCATTCATACAGTCCAGGGGCGTCCTGAACATTTTCTGTTCAATGTTGTACCTGTCTGTCTAAATTTAGCCATTCAATGAAAAAGTGTTTTCTGATTTGGCACGTCAACATTAGGAGGAATGCTGAAATGCGTTTGGAAGGTGCGCTGCATAGTGACGATGGATTTGTTGTTTTTGAAGAACACTTCGACAGCAAAAGCACAGTGTGCACTGGACCAAGGCATGTTGCCAACTGAAAACTACAAGGGATTGCCTATCAAAGGACACCCACCCCAACCCACTCGGCTGCCCCTACCTCACACAATGACCTTGAGAAATGTGGTACTTCATTTTGGCTCACCCTGTACAATGCACTCTTAGTTTTCTTTTAATGTATTTAACTTTCTCCCCTATATCCTTATAGGTTGTTTTTATTCTTTCTGTGGCTATTTTCTGCCATATCTTCTTTACAACTGTAAAAAAAGGCAGCAGGCCAAGACAGAAAAAGCAACATGGGGCATGAAGTAGGTTGGAAATCCACTGCAGATATATAAAACTGGTGCAAAGCAAATTGTCTTTTGGACGTACAACAAGGTGCTTGATGCCCAAAGTGATTCAGGAGTTGGGAAGTTTTTGTTGGGACAGCTCGTTTGCTAGCTTGGAAAACCAAAATATTATAGGGGCAAGAAGAAATGACTAATAATCAAGCTTCCAGTTTTAGATGGGGGAGATTGTATTTCTCTAATATGCTAGAATCCAATGAGGAATAAAGAAAAGAACTTGATCACTGTAATATATTCAATATTATTTAATTTTCAAAACCATTTGATAGGGTACCACATGAGAGGCTAGACTGACAGATATCTGGGTCAAACACAAAGCAAAGAGATTAGTGGGAGAAATTCTGAATTAAGCAATGGTAAAAGCAGTGTCCTCCAGTTGTCAATGCCAGGGCTACTGCCCTTTTTAATGTATACAAATGACTATGATAAATATGTAACTAATAAACTGATTAGGTTTGAGGGTGATACCAAACTAGAGGACATGCATGATATCCTATAGTCATCACAATCATTATGGATGAATCTGGACAGAATTCATATTTGAGTTGATACTGAATTATACTCAATGTAAATACATGAAAAGTATTATAATGAGGGGTCTGAAACTTAAAAGCACACTTTATAAGGAGGACTTAGGAGTCATAGTGGACACTTCAGTATTCACATACAGACTGTGAAAAAATAGAATTTTAAATTACATAGAATGATGTCAAGAGAAGGCAAGCATAAAGTCTTAACAATAACTAGCAATCCTTTCCCTAGCTAAATGACAACTGGATGTTTGCATTTTAAGTTTATCCAAAATCTTAGATGTCGAGTAATGGGCCCTACAATCTTAAACTGCATCAGCATGATGATGTCACATTAAATGCCAACATTTAATCATGGCAACTGATGTCAATGTCAACAAAATGTCTGTAGCCTTGAGAATAAAGGCAAAAATGGTGGCTCCCAAAAGAAAGCAGACACAAAATGATGCCATGATAATGTAAATAAAATAATGAAAAAAATTATTTATCATACTGATAAGGCAACAAATAGTGGAAAATGTGGTAATAACTCACTAATTGGTTATTTTTCTTGTGGAGAATTTGGATTGATTAGGTGAAAGAACAATTTTAACTATTTCTAATATTCTGTTCATAATGACATTGAAATATACATTGAAGAGTGAGGTAGCTAGATAAGAGATAGTAGCTAGTGACCAGGTAGTGATTGTTTCTTGGCTAGCATAAAGTAATTATGTTGGCCTAGTACCAGGACTATGTGAAAGAATATTCCAAACTGATTCCATAGGCGGATTTGATGAGCCAACCACAGGCCCGTGGATTAAGACGGATAAAAAAACTGTGAATATCAACATATCACAGTGATGTAGCAGATTTATGGTAGCAAAGCATTTGGTCAGTCATGGAAAAAAATCTGAAAAGTCTTGTAGGTAGTGGTTCCAACTGTACGCTTTTTTATTTATTTTGAAAGATGGCTTTCCATTTGGTTGATAGACAAGGTATACAAGTAAATCAGTTTGGAATCTTTTGGAGACTGAGGTTCTTGAGCTTTAAAAACTACTGTACTGTACTTACAGTGTATATCATTTCATTAAGCAAGGGACACATGCACCCAGGAAAAAAAATATTTCTCCTTATAGCCTAATGGTAGACTAAACAACCCATAACACACTCCTCAAAGTAGGAAGTAAAGAGAAAATAGTCAAATATTGGAGAGAAGTATCACTCTGCTAGTTCTGCTAATTTAACTTCTTGAAACAATAAGTTATGAAGGCAGGCAGCAACATCAACATCATGTCTCTGGTACGACAGTATTGTTGTCTTTCTCAGATCCAATATCTTGACTCTCCAGCTATGTCCAGGTAGCTTGGCTTAGAGAAATTTACCAAAATCTGGATGTCTAGACGACTTCTAAGATAGCACAATTATGCTAAACTATTGTAACTGACCGTCTGTAAGCAAGTGAGCAAGTAGTTCAATCTGTCTTAGATGCTCATTACCATCTTATTCAGATATGGTTTAAAAATAGGCAAGTACATTTTATACAGTACATTCACGATTTGGTGCCTTATCTTGAGCTATAACATTTTTTTGCTTCTAGATATTTACATTTTGGAAGGGCCATATTTTAAGGCTCATTTTGAGAGTGAAACTAAAATACTTCTATATTTGTTAGTATTGCAAACTACATCTATATGTAAATCTAGAAAAAAAATTTGCATAACCATACCAATGTCTTATTATATTTGCTGCAAACTACAGTACTTATGTACACTTTAGCCTGTAACTGTAACATGCAGTTGAAATATCTATTATTGATTGATGTATCCTTGTACAGTATACTAAGTAAAATACCTTGTGAGAGTGTACTCTTTGAATGGCATTATATTGGATAAAGACTGATTTATTGATCATGCTGAGTTGAATGAACAGTTTATCCACTCATACTGAGTTGTTTTGACATTATTGTGTTTCTACAAATACTGTACATGTCAGTCAGATTTGCAAAAATTCCATCTGGAGTTTCCAAGAAATTATATTATAGGTAGTTAAAAGTCAACATGGACAAAGGACAGGAGATATTAGCTGTGGAAGGATAGTGTTGGACCCTTTGACATTGGCTGGCGTCAGGTTGTTCCTGGCTGACATTACCCAGGAAATGTCAGGACTGTGCTCTCTTTTCCAAATGACTGATGAAAACATACCAGGCTGTTTGGATTCATAGAGAAGATGCATACTGATACCTGATGCACAAACTCTGAGAGTCTCTTTATTGTTACTAAACTTGGATCACTTCTGGACAATTAAAATCACTGATATAAACTGTTGCATGAATGTATATTGGGTCAATTTTGTTCTGGCACTTTTCACTTTGAGGTTTATAGACACTGCCTACTCATAAGCTACCTACTCTTATAACCATGTTGTGTCAATTGGCTACATTTGGCTAATGTTGTAGCATTAGACATTTCTTGTCAGACTTTGCAGCCTCTAATAAGGCATTCTCAGGGTCCTTTAGCTTTAATAATATTACATTTTAAATATCATTTTTAAAGGAAAATAGCTAAACCATTAAACCTGTCATTTTAAACAGGCAGGATAAAAAGAGAGGTACCTAACAATAATACCAAAAGTAAGTAGTTTAGATTTTTTAAGATGCATGTCAGGTTAGACTGGTAAATCAAAATTTGTCTATCCAGATCTGTTTATGATCCTACTCCAATGCTTCTAGACCTGTTCTCTCTTTGACGTACTTGAAAATATCAGGTTTTTAAAAATGGATGGATAAATATATAACAGTTTTAGAAACTGTTCAACCTACATTTTTCCTTCTTTAGTAAACGGGAATGATAAAAATGATAGCAGTCGTCTAAAGTTTCCATATGAAAACAAAGATAAAGAAAAAAGGACATACTACAAACTAATACTTCATTGAAATTGTAAATGTATGTTGAAAGGGCAAGAGTTTTGATTGTTTGAATTCCATTTTAAACCCTTTATTATATGCAAAGTTTAAAAATAGAAGGTGATGATTTAAAAAAAACATGACATCCAAAAAAGTGTGTGTATCTGCATCTGTTCATAGAAAGATCTTCTTGCGAAAACCCAGTGGGAATTAATGCACAAAAGAAAACCAAATGTTTGGTCTTTTTCCGAAGCTGACTGGATCTTCTAGCCAAAATATACTGTAGAATGCAACAGTCAAAATATTTTGCTTCAGTTCAAATTTGTCACAGAAAAAAAGAATAATAATAAATGGCTGTAGGGCCATACCTTATTCTTCCCTTTAATTATTTCAGACCTCTCAGTGATGCTCAGAATCCTGTTTCCTGACCGGCTGCTGTTTGTAGTCAGCTGAACAGGGGTTCTCTTAGTTGAAGCAGGTAGTTTGCACCTTTTGTGAAAAGCAATTAGAAAAAAGAAACATAACAGAATTGTTTAATACAGATGTGGTCATCTGATGCTCTAAAAATGAAACAATGCATCATTCCACTTGGTTCCCAAAAATCCCCAAAAAAAGGAAACATGGAAAAGAATTATCTATACTGCAAGATTAGGAAAGAGAATAAAATTTAAACTTAAGACTTCTGTTGAACTGCAGCTGAAAACAATCTTGTTTATTATTACTATCATAGAGAAGCTATTCTTTTAAAACAGTGTTCATTTTTAACAGTTTTAAAATTTCTATTAACCTTGTATGAAAAGTACAACTAAAGTTCTGAGAATAACTTGAAGAAGGCTAATGGCATTAATTTGATTTTTATTTTGTCAACAAAGCACTGGATAATCATATTTAAAATCAGAAATTTTTTAAATCTGCCCTTGAAATTACCAGAGGTAGATTACAATAATAATGAACTGTTAATTACTTCAACAGAACACTTGCATCCATTTGTTATCAAGACTGTTTAGATCAAATTCAAAAGTGTTGGAGACTGTCTTGGCAGTATTGGGAGGAAGGAAGGAAAAAATCCCAAACAGGGCATGAGTCCATACCCGGGAACTATTAGTTAATCTGTAACAGCTATGTGACAGACACAAACCAGCCTCAGAATGAAGGCCAGTATATCACGGATCACATTTAGACATGGATATATTTGGCTAAATTAAACTAGCCAATTAACCTAACCACACAACTTTGAGACGTGCAAGGGGAAAAACATCCTGAGTAAAACCTGCACAGACGCAATTCAAATAACGCTTGTAACTGCAAGTCCCATAACCTTGCACAATTAAGGTGCTATCCTATATTGACAATAATGAGTGACATGGATTATGTAAACAATTCAATAGTGTAATCTCAGTTTTTAAAACTAACACAGAACTTTAATTTATGCATTTTTTTTGTACAGTGAATACAGTCTTAACCTTAATTACATTAATTGTTTACATATATTTTACCAGATGTAATGTTCTGATCAGAAAGTGTGTTAATAGCTGAAAATGAACCAACAACCATGTAGTGTACAATTTAGCACCATAGTCAATACTGCCTGACACTTTCTCAAAGAAATTTAAGTATACTGTTTTGAAATAGAGAATAGATCCCCAGGTGTATATTTTAATACATTTTGTAAATATAAAATGAGTGAATATACAATGACTAAACTGTAAAGGTTTGCAGCATAAAGATAAACAGCTAAGTTTATTCAATTTTCACAATTTTTCATTAAGACAATGCACGAAAATTAGTCACTCTGAGCATCCTTCATTTAAGGTCATAAGTTAAAAATCAAGTTTGGTAAAGTCTTAATTTTGCAATATGATTATGACTTAGAACAGTGATCTATGGCCAAATACTGTGCATGTTGCTTTATTACACTCCCCACGCTCATACCCACACAATAGCACAATACATCTGGATTTTTCTGTTTTTTATTTTTTCAAGGAATTTAGGGCATGGACACCGACTATCACACAATTGTGGGGACCAAAAAACTAAAACCTACAACATAGATAATAATCTAACCATAATGACAAAAACAACAATTACAATACTACAACTAATAACAATAATTGTCTTACATTAAAACGTGTGTTAAAAGTTGGCAAATACTGTCCTTCTTTGTTCACTATCATCTATGACTTGATGGTTGACACTCTTCACATTTGCTCTTGGCACTCTAAAAAAAAAAATTCTCCGTAGTCGGTCTCTCTCTGGATGGTGATATAACACTCTTCGCTTACGTTGGCAAGGATACAATAAACAAGAATCATGGGTAAATGTTTAAAGATAATCATTTTCTTTGATTTCATTGCATTGTGTGATTACATTAGACCAGACAGTTTACTTCAGGGACCTAAAATTTAATTGATATGATTATGGATTATAGAACTGCATGGTAAGAGTATGATTGAGCTGTCAAAATTACCACTAGCGGATTAAACAGCTAAGATTTTAAAAATCTGTTTATACACAGTGGTGCCTTTTTCCCCCCATGTAACACTTATTCAATGTTTTTTTGGGAAAAAAGAGAAATGCAAAAAAAAAAAAAATGAAAACCTGCCAATACAGACAAATTATTACACATATTCTGAATTTCAGTGTGTATTTTTCCAGGAGAGCCTTGTAGAGTAGCTCCTCCTCTGTTGTGTCCACAGCTTTTTATGTACAGAGCCATTAGCAATAATTCTTTTCAGAGCATCTTTGAGCACTTTCCATTATGAGTTGATGAATTTGCAACCTTCCTGCACTGTAAACTATTAGAAGTCAACATGTCAGCAGTTAGCATGTAGCTGGTGTTCTTTGTTGTCTACTAGGTTCCATCTGTCTGATTAATTCATTTAAATTTATTTTGCGGATTCAGGATTGATATAGGTACACAGTAATATTGGATCTGAATTGACTGCAAAATTAATTTGTACATATGGTTCACATTTTGGCTTCACTCTCCCAGGGCCCAGGGTTTTACTGCAGACCTCTTTGATTGTCTCAGAGTACTCCAGTTTTATTTCGCATTGGAAAGACATGCATGCTCAGTTTTAAAAATGAAATAGCCTAATATGAATGGATATGAGTGTGTATAAGAGTGCCCATGAAGGTGTTGAGCCCTTTTAGGTGCCATTTTCTGCTTTGCAGAGCCGACTCTCTGCAACACTGTGATAAAAAATGAGGGTTGAGAAAATGGATGGCTGGATGGATATAAATGGTTATCGGGTTAAAAAAAGAAACATATAGAATGTGTATCTCCAAATACATTAGATATTCATTTCCAGGATGAGACATCTAGTGATTACTCACTTGAAGGAAGACCAATATTTATTTAGCCGCACCTTATTAAAAAAAGAAGAAAAAAAAAGATCTTTTTGAGGAACACAGGATCAAAGTTTGGAGTTTTATGGGAAATAATACATGATTAAAAGTTTATTATAGCCCCTAAGACTTAGTTAACTTTCAGTGTAATTGAAATACATGTTCTTATTTAAAATGGCAAATAAGGCCATTATTTTAAAAACTCATATTTTTGGTTGTGATATTTTTAAAAATACTGTGTGGTTTTATTTTCTTTCACTGCCTATTTAGCTGTTAGCTTACTGGCTAAAACAGGGTGAACTGGATTCCTATGTTTAGCTGTGCTCCTGTTGCTTTTCCTTTGGGAGACTGTACCTTGATGTTTATATTAGTAGCCTGTTTAGGAATACACAAACCAACAGCCTAAACAAATACTGTACATTGTATTCTGTTAGTTCTCAGCCACAACCCAGGATGAAAAGACATATTTTGGTTACACCTTTGGTGAGACCAAGGAAATCCTCCTTGGCAGGACATGCAACAAAACAAAATAAGGATGGAAATGCTCTGAGCAACAAGTGGTCATGCTCAGTTACAGAACATATATCTGACTATTGCAAGCGTGGAACATTATAATTTTTACTTTGCGGAGTACGGATTGCCTTTTTCAATTCACCAGAAGGCACAGATGTTTTAGACACTTTTTCTGACATATGGATTCTAGGGTGAGCATGTGCTACTGTCCTGTTGCGTAACCTTCACAGATATTCAAGTTTGGCAAATTGCATTGTTGCCAAAAACATGGAGCTTTGATTTTTACAAGCCATTCATTTTTAAGTACATTTAATTAGTTGATACATATATACACTGAGTATACTTTTGTCTATAAAATTGTAAACTTTTTATTTGCTTCAATTTTTGGCCTTTACTAATCATGTATATATGTTTTACATTATGCGTGGATTTCCACTCAAAAGTCACAATAATACATAATGAAAAACAAATACGATTTTGCTTTTTGCTTGTGGCATGCCTTAAAGACAACTTAAAAAATTCTATTGTTCCAAGTTGTAACGTATTCCCATGGGATTTATTCTTGTGTATTAAAGGCAATGCCAATTGTGTTTTTTTTTTTAAACTAAAATTGGCCTAAGTAGGGAGGAAGTAAGATTCTTCAAGTGATAAATCCATTTTGACAGCCCAGGTCACATTTTAAGATATTACTGAATACAAAAAAAGCATACTGCAGTGTAATAAACAAGTTGCTAAAGTTCCACTTGGATTTTTACAGAGCAACAAATAATGTGCTCGGAAATACTGTTCCTTTGTTTAAGTTGTTTTAATTATGAACATCTTTGTTCAATTTTTTCATACTTTAAATAAGCAAAATTGCCAGTTCTGCTGCAGTAATGCTATTTTTAAAGTACTGTGTCTTTCTTTTGCTCTCATATAATATTAGGTTGATTTTAGGCTGCAGAATAATTTTGCTCTTTTGTGGTGCACATGTGAACTGGGTTTTAACAACTATTTCATATTTTATAATGTTTACAGTAATTAAAATAATATTTTCCAAGGAAATGAAACTAAATTTAAGTGTTTAATGCAAACACTTAAAAATGTTTCATGTATTGAAAAAGTTTTGAGATTTGGTAATTCTGTCATTGCAAAAATACATGTACTTTTATGCAGCAACACCTTAACAAAGGCACCTTTTGGTCTTAATAACACATAGCATTAGTAAAGTGGTTATTAACCTCCGTGCAGGTTGACATGCTAAGAGCCTTTAAATTTGCTGGTAAAATTACTTGTGAATATGCAGGATTCACATGTTTTATACTGAAGTATGCAATATCAAGAGAAATGTGTCTCATTTAAGCCACCTTTGATCATTCCAAAGTGAAGTTGTTTTAGTAGGCCACTTTGCAAAGATGAATAACCACTTTAGTGTTTCTTTTAAGTGTGATTGAGATGTACGTTTTGCCCATATTGGTATGTAAACAGACATTTTTTCACTACCTAAACTAAAGTATTATCTAACTTTTTGCTTCTTTCAAGGTGAAGCTTATACAGTATTGTAAACACTAGTAAATATAACAGTTTGGAAGAGTGGAATGATTCTATTTTTAGAATGTAATAATGCTGGCTTTGTAATTGAACTCACTGTTAACAGAGGTCAGTGAGCATAGTTAGTGGAAAAGCTGCAGTGTTTTTTTTTTTTGTTTTTTACAGAATGTAAGCCTCATGCTGTTTTATTTTCAGGAAGAACAAAGAGAGAATAAAAAAAAACTCTTTTTGAATCAGTGCAAAAGTTTTTAATAGTTCTCTTTCATTACATCAACATTAGAAATAAACAATTATTTATAAATTTTAACAAAACAGTCATTTGGTTTTTAAATACATTTTAACAACCTGTTAATATTAACCTTAAGCCAATTCACTGTATGAAAAATCTTATTAAATACCCAATTTTATATATTATCTATTATGCTTTTTAATTTTTATTATAAAAAGTAATTTTACTTATATATAAAAATGGCATGCTGGAATTAATCTTTAGAGATAATATCTCCTTCAGAAGGGAATTCCAGAGATGAGCAGCAAACACGGACTGATTGCAAGTACAATACAATGCAACAAAAAATTAATTTTACACATTTATATAATAAAAAACACATACAATAGAAAATTATTTTGGAACAATGAAGACGTTAAATCAAGAAATCAAAGTTGGAGATTTTGCCTTCTTTCTACTAGCACATAACTAAACCATGTTAAATGCTTTCCCAAAAGAATAACAAAATGAAGCTACATGTAGGTTTTAGTAAAGTCCTGAGCTGCTTTACAACATACCAATTCCCCACACATCTCCTTACCCCATCACAAATAGTTAAAACACAACACTTAAAGATGAACACTATGCATGGCAAGCAATTTCATAATGTATTACAATAGTCAGATATTGCTTTATAAGACCCTGAGTTTTCTTTACGGATCAACAGCAATAAATACTATTAGTACAATTTTTTTTTTTTTTTTGCAGGAGGGATGCTTATACTAGTTATTTGTAGCATATAATGCTAGTACTAGTTTCACTTGAGGGCTGTTTCAATTTATTTTTCCAAACAATCAGAAAATGTTTCAGACTGCTTAAATAATAAAGTGTGCTTATGCCATACATTTTGATATTATATAAGCACCCACCAAATAATATAATTATTTAGTAAAAGATTTACAAATGTATTTATATAACCAAAATCCTGTTGTTCTAAACATACAATAAACATTACAATACTAAACTCCAGCTTTGAAAAGCTCACTTTGCCCCCTCAGTAAAACGAGTACTGCATTGTATACATTACACTTGCTTATTTTTTAAAATGTTAATCTGATTAACTCTCTGTAATAATACTTACTAAAATCAAACAGTGAAAATATAACACAATGGCCTTTAACACTTTATCACATTTAGCATATCAAGCTGCAATACCTTCATTAGTTTAACATAGACATTATTTATCATAATGAAAAATAAGATGCATAGTTGATTGAATTCAATAACATATCTGTAAATCATAGGACTGACCTCTGAAAATGTCAGATATTACAAAACCAGGATATTAAAGCTTTTTTTTAACCACTGAGTAAGTACATAACAATATTTAGTGTAAAAATAAGTGTTCCAGAGTACCAAGTAGCAAACAATTGTTAGAAAATAAATCTCTCCTATACATTACTCTGTATATCCAGTAGCACAAGATAGTAAAAAATTTTATTTAAACTTCAGGCCAAAAATCTCTTTTACTTGAAAAACACTGGTTTGTATCCTGTTGTTTCTTATTCATTTTATCAGTAAGCCAGAAGTTGGGGGTCTCAAACAAAATGGCTTCTTCCCATTTTGAGAAATTCACACAGATTATTATGGCAACTTGTTTTAGCTGGTACAGGGATGTGCAACACTTCAGGTTCACAGCAAAGGCCATCACTGTCACACAAAGTTCAGAGCTGCTAAGATGTGTTGTGCCTGCAAATATGATTGTGTTTTTAAGACTGGAGTGGTGGTGGTGGGGGGGAGGTGGTTGGGGGTTTGGAGGAGGCTAGTAGGAATTTGGTCTCAAGAATAGATCAAGCTCTTAAGGAAGTAGATTGTGCCACGTTTGAAGAGCAAGAGACAATCATGTTGCTGGGAACCTCCTTATGTGAAGGAGGAAGCTGAACAAGAAGAGGAAAGTCGCGTTCACTCTGATTTCGCACAGGAAGCCAAGAGTACCTCCTGTCAAAGTGAGATAAGAAAGCTCCCATGGCCTGCTCAGGACAAGGCCATCAGTATCAGCTGTAGCTTTTTACTTTCCTCACACGCTGCATAGAGTTTTGGTCTCTTGTTACAGCATGGGTATTAGAAAGGGATAATAAAACTATTTAAAGATAAAAGATATATCAGAATGTAATAGAATAGCTGAAAACATTTATTACTGTTTTATACAAAGACCAAAAATTACAGAAAGGGAGGTATTTTCACATAACTGTCTATGCAAAAGGGAAAAGGCAGAAATCAATGCTCGGCAACAAAAAAAATATCTCCACGGAATACGTGCAGGAAAGTGCTATTTCTTTTTTGTAATTCACTGACATTTGTTACAGAATGCCAACAACAGATAATTAATTAAGTGTCAGGTACCAAGAGTGTTATGTGTATTCCATTTATTCTTTTACAATCAGTTGACACTTGTAATTAAACATATATTGTTTGGCCTATGTTACAGATTGAATGTAACTGTATATAGCAGCTATCTTTTGTAAATCAAGCAGAATACAAATTATTTGAACTAAAATATGTAGGAAAGGTATTAAATCAGTGTCAAATCTTTGATGAAGTATGTGCAGGATTAATTAAGAGTGCAAAGCTATTTAATGTAGACCTTATGTCTTCAACTTGTATCCTGATGTACTATAACATTTCAAAGGCTAGGCAATGCTCTTACTTTTAAAGGGGTTTTTAAAGTTAAAAGAAAAATCTACCACTTGCCTCAGATTATTTTATAGGCCTATAAATACCTCCTGTCAATACCTGGCACATGATAAAAAAATATTTAAGCTGAATACTAGGTACAAATTCTAACCATGATAATCACTGTTTACCCTCAATTTTAAACTCATCATTACATATATATAGTGCATGTCTGTATATAAAGAAGGACAATGCAAACATGCCATCATAAATAAATAAATTAAAACTAACTAGCCATTTATCATATATGTTAATTTCACCTGCCCACATTTGCATTAATCATTAGAATGACAGCAATCCACAACAAGTTAAGGGGAATGATGAATGTGAATTTCTGTTTTGAGGTAACAGGCTTATATACTAGAAATAATTGCTCCACAATTTTTCAGCGTTGGAAACATCAGTAAAGTCTGTTGGAGAAAACTTGTTATTTTCAAGAGACTCTTACATGGGAGAACACCCATCCACTTCGAAATATGCGGCATCAAAAAAATCCACATAGAAATGCAGCCCAAAGTACATGTTCAGTAAATGCTACTGGCTGAAACAGGGTACAAATTCAAACACTGTAAATGTCCATCTTCATGTAAAAATTCAGAAACTCGAGCATTGCGCTTGCTAACTAAACGAAGTCCAGCTGCAAAAATGCAGATGTGTATCTATTTTTTTCAGTCCTGGATTGTACAAAAAAATACCATAATCGTCGTAATAAAATGCTCGGTCTGGATCCTCCAGAATAACAAGTCACAGTATCACCACTACTGCATCGCAGTAGATTCATGGTTAAACATTCATATAAAAACAGGAAGATGAGCAGCAAAACTCAAAGCACTTACAGTCCTTTAGAGTTATTCCTAGTGCATGGATGCCAACCCCACTGGATTCTGGGTGGAGGAGAGCCATAGGCGGTACAAATCAGAGTTTGCTTGCTGCCCACTAAGTAGATTCCAGGATCATGAAATGAAACTGCTTTTTCTCCAATTTGTGGCTTCACTAAAAGCGGGAAAATGAAAGAAAAAGAAATAAACTATAGTTGATGCTTTATTTAGACATTATTTTATAATTATTATTTATAGTTAAGAACCTTTTAAATGTTATAATATTGCAATCAGTTGCCTGGTGTACACATATGCACTACATACTGTGATATTATATTTTATTAGCTAAATAGTATTCCACAGCACTGTGAAAAGTGAACCTAAAAAACCTCACTTAATCAAAAGCAACAACAGGCTATAATATAGCCAGTGTTGGGATGAATCTCAACAATAAAATTTAGTGTATATTCAAATTTTCTGCAAAAATTAACCATAGAAATAAATCCTATGGAAATCACATATACATTTCAACGTAAATTACAAGTAAAAACTTAATTTTGTTTTGTGGTATTTTTTTTAATATCATATGTTTCTAAAGCAAGCTACTATATCACACTACCTCAAAATTGCTTGTTTAGGGCACACAGTTAATATACTGTAATCAAGATTTGACTTGAGTGTTATAAGTGTTAGGCTGTTATCAAAAATATGAAAATGTATTTGTTTTCTTAATACATTTTTTTAAATTTAGATCTGAATATTCATGTTCATTATAAAATGTTGCTTTAAAGCCAAAGTCTATGATTAATTATAATATCTTCGTATCAAAGAGAGGTGGGAGGGGGAGGGGAAAGCTTTAATCTACTATTCCAAACCACAAATTCATAATGGTTATACCAATAATGACCTTTCAGACTTGGAAGTCACTGCAATGCATTTTTATAAGCTTGTGTGTCCTGCATATGTCATTCCACTGGCATTAATCAATTTATCATTGATCATCTTCATATATATCAGATACTGACCACTGCAGTAACTATGTATATTGTGACAGTTGTGCAAACTGACATGACAACAATTGGTCGGATTGTCACCAGTTTGATTATATAACCAAAGTTAAATACAAGGATAGAACATTGTAGATAGAACATTGATAGTACCTTAATTTACAAAGTCAATTTCCAATAAGAAAAAACTTTAAACTAAGACAGTACAAAAAATACACACATATATAGAGCAATTCAAAATGAAAGAGCAGATTTCAAAAATGTATTTCAAACAAACTGTATAAGACAGAAACACATTCCATACATCACTAATTAGAGGAAAGTTCAAAGTTTGGTTCTATGGTCCTTGAGGTTGCATGCACTCAACACGAGCACCATGTGTAGCGTGACAAACATCAAAACAGTAGACCATTTCTTGCCACACACAAGTCAAATGGTCCCTAGTTACTGAATTCACAGCTTCCTCAATTCGATGTCGCAAATTTTGAAGATTAGCGGGCATAGGTGGAACAAACACTTTTTCTTTAATGTACCCCCATAGATAAAAATCACAAGAGGTAAGGTCTGGAGACCTGGGAGGCCATAGACGATGAGCAAGATCTTGTTGTCCACCTCTTCCAATCCATCGTCCTGGAATGGTGTCATTTAGGTAACGCTAGACCTCCAAATGGAAATGAGGCGGGGCACCATCTTGCATGAAAATGAAGTCATTCAAATCTTCTTGAAGTTGAATTTTTAAACTTTGAACTTTCCTCTATCCAGTGATGTGCAGAATGTGTTTCTGTCTTATACAGTTTGTTTGAAATACATTTTGAAATCTGCTCTTTCATTTTGAATAGCCTGATATTTTAGCAATATTTTAGGTGGTAGCTGTAGTAACACAAAAACAGCAATAGAACTCAGGAATTTAAAAAATATCGAGACAGTGGAAGTTCTAAGCAAATCTCAATGGGGAATATGTAACTTTGGAAAGCCTGAATAATTTCTAAATACAGCATGAATAGCAAAATCAAGATAACAAATTGTCTTTTTCACTTTAGATTTTTTATAAAAAAATTGATGCATATAGCAAAACAGTATTATTTACATTCCACACATTACAGATTATAAATATATGTACAGTACATTTAGAGTACACGCTATAAAGTGAGTAATCAACATCTGTATTCATTCAAGTGGAACTAAAAAGTTAAGACTTCCCTTTTCACAGGAACATCATTAACACTTATTTATTACAGTATGGTTGTGAGGAGAACAATAATAACAATAATCAAAGCAGTTGTTCTCAAGTTCAGTTTTGAGATGCAAATATCATCTCAATCAATTTCTGCTTTTAATTGGATTCTTAGCTAAATCAAACAAATTTTGTCAACACAGAAATGATAAAACTAGGTTTTCTAAATGTATTGTATCCTAATGTATTTAAATGTAATAGGTATTTACAATATGTATATCACAAGGGGGTAACAGTTTGCTTTAAATCTTCTTTTTTTCCATATTCATCATCATAATCGTCATGTTTTTTTACAATTTTTTCAGGTGTTTTCAATTTTTAAGTCAAGAGGAGGTGACAGAGCTCATTTACCATACCTAAAGCTTTTCTGACTAGTATTTTCCAACAGTAAATATCAATAATAACAACAGATAGTTGCAACTGACCAAACAACCAACATCATTCTCTGTGCTTTGAAAGCCTTAATATTTGAATGAATGGAGCAAAACTAAAAAAAAAAAAACTACCAGTGATATGTGATCCTGTGGACAAAACCAGCTTGTGGATAAAAGGGTCAAAAGAAAATGGTGAGAATAGTATAAAACAACAGACAAGTCACAGACATGCAAATCAAATCAAAATGGTCTCTCAAAATTGACTACTTATTTACTACTGACTGCTATAGCCAACTTAAGATGAAAACCGTGAAAGCACAAGTTAACTGGGCACAGAAGCTTTAAAACTGGACTGTTGAGGAGTAGAAAAAAATTCTTGATCAGAAGAATCTAGGTTTCTTTTGCATCATATTGATAAATGATCAAAAATTGGCAAAAGCAACATGAGCCCACAGTGTCAACATTACAGAAAGTAGCAGTGGGATGGTGGCTCCTGATAATCACTGAAGAAAGACTCATCAAAAAGGTGTATTTGAACATAACCATTCATCAAGTTAATCTCTTCACGTATGCAGTTTTATCTGCACTTAAATGGACAATTCCCAACATGATAATGTAGCATGTAACAATGCATGTATCGTGACCAAATGATTTGGGGAGCATTACAATATATTTTTTTTTTTATTTCAGTGGACTGCGTGGTTCACAGATCTCCACCCTAATGTACATCTTTGAGAAGAGGTGAAAAGGGTTGGTCACAACAAGGCTGTCCAGCCATTCAAATTTCAGCAATTTCACAATGTAATAATTTCTACATGGATTCTTGAGAAATCCATCCATTAATATACTCGTAAAATCCATGCACAGGCAAACTCATGCTGTTATGAAGATGAAAGATGGCATAACACACTACTAGATACTTGTATCTAATAAACTGGCAACATAGTTTACCACAGTAATAAAAGCTTAGAAATTAAAATTTTCAACTAATATGGACAGAAGTTAATACAAAAAAACTGTCATTAAAACATACATCCATTTTCTACTAGTTTTTATTACCTAATCCGGAGTTGTGGGGGGTACTGCCCATGCAGGCAACAATGGGGACAAAGTGGGAATGAGCACTGAATGGGGATCCTATTCATCACAGGGCATACTTATGTGCGCATCTCAAACTCTCTCGTACTAGGACACATTTCAGTTGCTAGTTATTAAAATTTCTTAAACTTAGGTTAGATTGTTGTGTCTGACATAAAGTACTTCTAACAGACTACATCACTGATTAAGCAGAACTACAAATGAAAAAGTAACATTTATGTTGTGATTAACAGATGTATTAAAATAAAAAGCTGCTTTTCATATTTTCCACACTCAAGAAAAGTGACATTTTCGAAGAAAAAAAAAAATGATTTCAAGTAAGGATATGCTAATAATAGACAACAATAATTAAAAAGAAAGCCTCTAGCATCAAGCAAATAACCACACTCGTAAACTAGTAGTAGTTGTCAGAAATTCACTTCCTGGCAGAATTCTTTCATTTAAGTAGTGAATCACATACTTTGGTACACTAGCGGAAATTAAAGGGAAGTGTATTTAAGGCAGAAGGCAGGAAACACTTCTTCACAAAAGAATCATAAGAATATGGAACAAACTATTGAGCCATTTAGCCTAAACGACGATGTTGACAGCTTTCAAAAACAACTGGGATGAGACATTAGGGCAACTTAGCTTCCACCTAGGTTCAGGGATCTGGAAGAATAAGTGGCTTCCTTTTGTTTTTAAAACTTCTTATGTTCTAACTGTGTCAAAAAGCATTTCAGTGCTCAATGTCTATTGGTGCATTTTTACAATATGTTTTGATCAATGTCACACACTATCCTATAATCGGGTATGAAACACCCGAATGAGATGAGAACACTGAAAAAGGAATTTATAGCTGGTAGAATGTGGAACTTGTCAACTGATCAGCAATTCTGTGACAAGAAACTCAACGATCCTGCACTCTAATTGATAAATAAATATGAAAACATTTATTTTTTAGTGTTTTAGATATTAATTCCAACTGTCGATGATATTAAATTTGCACTGCATTGTAGCAATAAAATATAGAATATACCGTACTTTTTTTCTGGCTGCAAATTAAATGTATAGAAATGTTGCAACTGAAAGGCAAACAATGGTAAACAAAGAAGAAAAACACCAAATCTAAAAGCATACATGGCAAAAATATCAAAGAATCTATTCTAAAACTAATAATGTTTGAATTCACACAATTTTATCTTTTTAGTTAAATACAGTACTGAAAAGTCTGAAAGCTTCACCATCTGTCTACAACTGAACATTGCAGCAAATTAAAAAAAAATATTGATTTTAATTTGACAATAAGCATACAACCCAAACATTTGTTTTTATTCAAAAGAGCTACAAGTGCACAAGTAATCACATTATTAAAATAAGAATAAATATTTTTGCCATCCATTCATTTTCTATTCTGTTTATCGAGTTCATGGTCACAAGGGGGCTGGTGCAACACAGCAGTAGGGCTGCCCTATGTTTTACATGAATGTATCATATACATGCATTTATTCTGTTATTTTATTGTTGCTTGAAATCTCAATTACTGGACACTGCACATTTTACTGAACTTTTTATTTGACACTACCAACAATTAGACTGTTAAAATACAGTAGTAATTGGTGCTTACAATTATACATGAATGTTAGAATTTAAACAGAGTTTGTATTCTATTTCACATTTACTTTTGCGTTCAATGACATGGTTGTGTGTGTATTTAGGAGTCTGGTACAATGTCTAATTAAATTCTGTTAATTTTGCTTTGCACCCTCCCCCACCATAAGCTATCACTATGGGGAAGAAGTGAAAACTTTAGATTCGTCAAAAATTTCAATCTCCGGTTTTCAACAGATCTCAACACTTTAGGGTCCCCTTATACCAAAAACATCAATATCTCAAAGATGGGTATGTGTCTGTCTGTGTGTGTGTGTGTATCTGTGTGTCACAGTTTCTTGAGGGCGGTCTAGAGCTAAAACGGCTGGACAGAAAAATACCAAACTTTAAACTTCAGCCTGTTATGAAATGATGATGTGCCGATTAGTTTTTGAGCCAAATCATCCAAGAGAAAGTGGCACTCTAGAGGAACCCACAAATACCATAATTCTGCAATTAATTATAAATTCTCCTCATCAATTGCTATTGGAATGTCCTATTTTATGATCAGAAAAATCAGCATCAGAGCAGTAAATATTGACTAAACTGTTATAGAATTGTTCAGGTAACTTGGTTCCTAGTGTGCAAAACCTACGCTCACGTTTGAAGTTTTTGATTGAGTTTTCACTTGATTAAAAATAATTTCTGTTAATTCCATTGTAACATGCCATAGTTTTGTTTTTATAAGAGTGCTGCTATTTTGTGAACTGTTAATTTTTTGTTGCTACCTTGATTACTACCATGTAACAACTGAAAGTGTTCAACATGTAATGTCAGAATTGCCTTAATATAAAAGTCAGTGTTATGCACTTCCTGGTTGTTCAAGATCATGTATAATTTTCATTTATTTTAAATTAAGGGTTAATGATCTTTTGGTAATATATGTTTTAACTCTAGTTTCTGTTTAGTGTTTATGGTTTGGTGATCAGTATGTTTCTGAAACTTACACAGTTCATAAACATCTTTTTACTACAAATTTTTTTAACATTTAGGATTTTGATACACAGTTTTAATCTTTCGGTTCTGACCCTTTAACCAATTTATCAGCAGTGTTTTCATTTCTTGGTTCTTTATTATTACTTTACATTAGTATAATGGAAAGATAGTAAAAATGTAAAAATAATTAAGGAGAAATTTAACTCTGGTTTAATTTAAATAACTAATCATACAATTGTGAATGGTTCGTTTCAGAAAAAAAAACAGGCAGAAAATCACTTCTGATACTGTATGTGCCTCACTTACCATTAACTGCAAGGGAGACTGTTAGGTTTTTGTAAATTTTGTATTGATGAAGCTCCAACAAAATGGTGTAATTCCCAGCATCTTCTTCTGTAACGTCTCTGATGATTAAGGAATATCCATCAGTCTTGTATCGTGCACATTTTTCATCAGCAGCTATGCCATCTTTAAACCTTTTTAGATAATATGAAATAGGTAAAACAAAATTAGGATGAACACATTATTGTGAAATTAATAGGCACTGTATTAACAAATACTGTATTTTAGTGAACTCAAATGAAAACCAGGCAAATAGTTACTAGTCAATCACAAATAACTACTTTTCATAACTTAACTTAACGTTTCAATTAAGTAAAATCGTGAGATTTTTAATTTTGAAAAGGAGACGAGAGAATGTGTTCTATTTACTCAGTGAGAACACTTGTCACCCTCTTTGGGACAGCATATTTTAACATATTGTAACAATGATTTCACGTGACAGGAGAAACTCAGATCCAGAAGTATGAATGCAGATTCTATTCTGGGGCATGGAACAGTAAACTAATTTTATATCTTTCCGTTAATATTTGAGAATTCTTGGAGACTGCCAGTCCCTTTTGAATGTGTTTAAGAACTTGTGATCAATCGATAGATAGATAGATAGATAGATAGATAGATAGATAGATAGATAGATAGATAGATAGATAGATAGATAGATAGATAGATAGATACTTTATTGATCCTGAGGGAAAGTTAAGGATGCTTATGGAAGATACTACAAGAGTATGTTATTGTATCCCTGTTTTCTGAAGGTAAGAGATTGTGTTAAGTAAACTAGGTGTCAAAAATAACAGAACATTTCTTGCAGGTCGAGGAGGAGACTAAGAAGTTATATTTGATAATTAAGAATTCAGAGGAACCTGGATTATTTACAGTATGTAGCCTATGATCTGGCAGTAATAGTGCTTTAAGTAATGCATGCAAAAATGGCAGGCATATGCAAAAATAAGGTTACATTTGCAGCAGATGCCAAAACTGCTGGAACCTGACATTATTAACAACATATGATTTAGAATGTTAAATAGCATGTTGTGGGTCAAAAACAAAGGACCCCCAACTAAAATTGTTGCTACAGAACTTTTTGCACGACTTTTAGGTTCTAGTTAACACTCTACTTTCTTCATGTCAAAAAAATAACATTACTGCTAGTGGACTTTTTGCACACCCTTTAGGTTCTTTGACCACACACCTGACAAAGAATCATGCAAGAACATTATTAACATGGAAAAAGGTGTACTGCCCTGGCACTGTTAAGTATGAATAATAAAATCCCATTAAATTCCTAAGAGTGTCAATTAAGATCTCATGCAGTTTATCTGAGAAAAAAATGTGTAACCTTATTTGTGTAAAAGAGGTGAAAATATATGATTTGATAGAGTAAATAGTTAAATGAAAAGTTAATGTGATATGCTTGAAATTAGGCCAACTAGCATATACAGCAAGTGCTAACTGGTGTTCATTCAATAAATAAGAAAACAATTTTTTTTAACTTGGGTGGTTTTTACATAATTTTATATTTTGTCCAAAACGTGTTTTGCATCATATTACTTGTAATACAAGAGGAAATCAAAAATGAGCAAATACTTTTTCATATCACTGTTTATAAATATACGTTTTGAAGGTATTTAAAAAAAGGTTAACATTTCACAACATTGAGAGAGGTGTAAATCATTATTTAAAATGTTAAATACATAATATAACTAATCAATAATTGATACAAGATGCCCGTATTTTTAAAGAAGCTTCTGTGGCAAGATTGATCTTAAGTCCTGGAAATACTTAGATACATTCTATTACCATCAATTCCTTTTTTTTGAAGTTGAAGGTATTTTTACCTGAATAAAATTAAATAGAAGCTCTACTCTTGCAACAGACAGCTTAAAAAGAAACAAGTTACTAAATAAAATCTAGCCGTTATTACCAGCTCTTACATTCTGTACCTATCTTATCTTTGGCAGGGTTGCAGCAATTCTTTCAGACCCAGCACAAGTCAGATACTTTTCTGATTCACAATGATAATCATAGACGACAAAAAATTAATCTTTTTAGGCCACAAAAATACATGAAATACATGTATTAGAGTAATCAGGACAATAAAACAAATGCTAGTTTTGTTAAAAAAGGAGCAAATAGGAGCAGCAACAACCCAATCCCAAAATAAGTTTTAGGTCAGAAATGTATTGGAGCATATAAATAATTTAATGCAAACATAGTGTATATATTTGGATATGTTTTGCTCTTCTAGTGGGAGTTACTTTTATGCAAATTACAATTACGGTGGCAGTTTTAACTGTTCCAGGAAAATTTTTTCTTGTAATGCTACAGTGAGTGCTTTTACAGATTCAGGAAATGGATAGTTAGATGGGTTTTTGTCAGTGCTAGATAACCATGCTTTCTTCAGTAATCTAATTTTGGATAATGACAGTTTGCGTGATGTCTTTTAATCTATCACTCCATGAAAGAATAATGCTTTCAAATATCTATTGGAGACAAAACACTTCCCAATTTAATATGCATTCTGTATTGTTAACTTAATGCTAATTACAGTAAATTCTCTTGCAGTTCAGCTCATATAGAAGAAACATATGTGGTCCAGGTAAATCACCAGTGACTACTGGGATATACATAGTTATTTCTTACAATTACTCATGTTACACAATATGATACCAATCACAGAAAAACAGTGCCCATTTCTTCTGCCAAGTGAGTCATGTACCCTAGCTTGTCTGGCACAGTTTAGTTGGAATTACCATAAAGAGGAAGAATAGATTCACTAAAAACAAAATGCAAAAATAGAAACTGAAAGACCTATGAATCAGAATAGGCTATAGTGGTATAATACTCTGCACCTGGGCCGGCATATTACTTGGCCAAAGTAAAAATCTATTAGCTTAAATAGATACTGAACCAGTACACATAAGGCTACCATTCCCTGTCGATACAGCCCAGCTGACCAAACACAGAAGCTTAGAAAGTATAGAGTGCACCACCAGTGTATCCCATTAGCAAAACCTGGAGCAGGCACAGGGGGAGTAGCACCTTTTACTCTGCTGCTCCAAATACAAAAAAAACAACAGGAATTTCAGAAACAAAAATAAACAACTCACTTAAATTTATTTTAATTAAGCACACTTCCACTTATGAAGAATACTAGAAGACAGAAAAAACTACAGCCAGACATACTGTATTACTTCTTGCAAGAAATTCATAAAGAACAAAATTATAGGTCAAAATTAGTACAATTTATTCTACTATATCAGTATATAATAAGACACGTAAAATGATAGTGACACTGTGTGACCATGAGCAAGTCACTTGACCTGTCTGTGCTCCAATTGGAAAACCAAAAGTAATGTAACCAATTGTATCATAAATGTTGTAAGTTTCCTTGGATAAAGGCATCTTCCAAATAAGTAAATGTAAATAATACAATATATGAATGCATATATTTATGTATATATTATGCATAGGAGTACAAAATGCTATGGTAAACTATGTAACACTGCCTATGCCAGTAAAACAATTTGGATTTCTGTGGAGACAATATGATGAAGTAGTGGTCAGCTACCGGCCTTGTAACTATCTATGTGGTGTTTCCATGCTCATGTTGTGTTTCTGAGTATTTCAGTTTTCTCTCACATCCAAAAGAAATGCTGGTTAGGTTAAATATTAATTCTAAATTAGCCTGGTTTTATGTAAGTGGATGTGAGCATTAAGGTGTAAGGTGCTCTTTTGATACACTGGCATCATGTTTGGGGTTACTAAATTGTTCTGCCTCTGGCTCTTAAATGGTGCATATTTAAACTGATAGATATTTATCATCAAATTTTAAATGAATAAACTGAAATTCCTGTTTTGTGTTGACGTACTAATAACATTGGTTATTAGCATTATTAGTTAATAAAATAAATGTTCTGGTTGTAGCAAATATACCACAAATAATATTAATGTTTTTTAGCCATATAACATTCACTTAAGAAAGTAACACTGCAACAACTATAAGCACGGTTGTAAAATAATCAGTTAAAAAATAGCAAAGATACATTTTTGTGTTTCAATAAACCTGGTAGTAATATTCACATATAGATAACCTTTGACATTTGTGAAAACATTTGTAGACTTACAAAGTAATTTGATGTCATTTTAAATGTTCTGCTAATAAGGTCTATAAATAATGTTAAAGGGAAGGCAAACTCTAACATAACTCTAATTCAGGTATGTTTTTCACATTATAAATTGTATGCTCAAGGACAATTTTGCTTACAAACAAAATATGAATTTAGTTCACATGTGGTTCTGTAAAGCAAGTTTAGAAAAGCTGATAAATGGATGGTTTTCTAGGGTTTTCTTGGACCATAAAAAAGCCTATACAATGCACAAGGAATAGCTAAGTGACATGACAGCTTCAACAGCCTCCACGCTGACTAAATCTATACTTAGAGCAATCAATACTTGGAAGATTCTACTGTTCAGTATTCCATCCAAGCTCAGATAGATAGACAGATAGATTTGAAAGGCACTATGTAATAGATAGAAACAACTCTTTTCCAGGGGGAAATCTGTCTTTTTACAGAGGTTCTTAACTAAATAAATACTGTACATAAATAGGAAGATAAAAAACAAATATATACATAGAGAGTATGACTAAAAAGGAAGAAAATTTAAAAAGAAATCTTCAGATTTGTCAGTCACAGTCATAGTGTGCCATTATGCAGGCATACTGTTGTTGGTATAAAGGAGTCAGAGTAGCTTTTCCTGACACACTTCTGCTGAATGATTCATTGGCTTAAGGTACTCAGTGTTAGTGTGTCAGAGAAAGCATATACAGCATTGTTCATAATGGTGCTCAGTTTTTTTAAATTCTCTCTTTTGCTACTACCTCCCGGGGGACCAGAGTGCATCCCAAAACTGAGCTTGCCCATTAAATTAGCTTGTTGATTCAGTGGGCCTCTCTTAAAGTAATGTTACCATGCCAGCACACTACAGCATAGAAAATTGTAGTGGCCATCATAGAGTTGTAGAAGATGTGAACGATGTCACTTTCTACATTAAAGGAATGCAGTCTTCCAAGGAAAAAATAGCCTGCTCTGTCCTCTTATTTAGTTCCTCTGTGTTCTGAGACCAGTCCAACCTGTCATTAATCTACAACACAAATACTTGTACGAGTGGTCCACCTCTACATCCACTCCTAGAATAATGACCAGACACAGAGTCTCTCTGGTGCATCCTCCTTTAACATGTGGGGTTGCTTTCAGCCATACAATATCTAAGACCGTTTATAATTTGTGTGTCTCTTCTTATGTCATAAAGTATCATACTCCAGTCAACTGTGCTCAGTCTCAGTTACTCATCTTTTAAAAAGACAGTCCACATGAATCCTATTCCTGGCTATATTAAAAAATTATGCGTTTATGTAATTTTTTCAACCAAATACAGTCCACACAAGGTTATCAGTGCATTTATTATGACATTAGTTTAATGATAATTAAGTTTCCTGTTTATTCCTTTTTATTAAAGAGCATTGGTCAAACATACCATTTAACTGTTGGTGTTGGAAAGGCTTTAGCTTTCACTGATATTCTGTATGATTCTTCACCAGCAACAACTTCTATTGCAGGCTTCTCTTTAAATTTCAGATTAATAAATGGCTTTTCTAATAGGGGAAAAAAAAAGTATTAGCTGAAGATCTGTTAATGTCACAAGGTTTTTTCAGTATGCAAATATATTAAAAAGTATTTTCTTAAATAAAGAGCAGAACTATCAGAGCACAGCTTAAAACATTGGTACTGGAGGGGTACAGTGGTTGTAGATTTCTGATCAATTCACTCTCTTAATTAGAACCTGATTCTTGTTAATAATGACTGTGCCATTTAATTATGTAGAAGTCATTCTGTATGTTTTAAAAATTCTATCTTTGGTTGTTTTGCATTAAGTTTCTAAAACAATCAACAAATGAATTAGAGAAAATAAATACTGCTCAATCAGTTAAATGTTATCACTTTTTTCTTACTAAAGGTTGTATTGTATTCAAAGAGTGGCACAGTCATGTGGTGGTAGCTCAAAGCTCAGTTCTCGGGTGTTCCCTGCATATAGTTTGCATGTCCTCCCTCTGTCCAAGTGGGTTTGCTCTGGGTTCCTCCTACAGTCCAAAGACATGCAGGTTAAGTGGATTATCTATGCTGAATTTAAATACTGATGTGTGTATGTGTTTGTTCACCCTACGATGGGCTGCCGCCCTGTCCAAGGATTGTTCTTGCTGTATCTGATGCTTGCTGGTAAATGCTCCAGCTTCCGTGTGACCCTGCTTAGAAGATGGATGATGTGGAAATTACGTTATAATGATCACCCTAAGATGGAACCTGTATCTACTAAGCTGATCTAATGCCTTGTTATTTACTAACACCACATCATACCAAAGAATTAGCAAGCATTTAACAAATTACCTTAAAAGTCACTATTATAACGATTATACATGACACATGGAAATATCTAAGAGAGTATTTTCATTAACAGCAATGGCAGGCTTCTTGTCATTTAAGACTTATTTTTGACATTAACCTGAACTATGTTATATGCTTTAATGAACATTAGATATTTTTTAGGTATTTTGCTACTAGTATAACCCTAAAGCGTTTCTGTATTACTGTATGCATGAAAATTCTTGCAACTCTGTAAAAATAAATGAGCTGATCCTACTCTTTAGAAAGCTTTCAAGCAGATTTTTATTTTAACATTTAATGCCCTTAGACATTTATAGAATAAATGATACTACTCTGAAACACTATAGAGTGTATTTGAATAATTAAAATAATAAGGAGTCAGAAGATAAACAAACTGCTGCATTGTTAGTATGCTGGTGAATGCTACAGTATTTTGTTTTACCAACTTCAGTGGACTAATGTCATTGACACTAAGTATCATAGATTGTATTGTTGAAATAAATGCATATACTGCATTGAATAAAATGTTGACAAGAAGGATTTATAATTAATTGCATAATTAGAGCATTTGAGGGTTCTTCTAGCGTGCCTCTTTCTCTTGCACGATTTGGCTCAAAAACTAATCAGCACATCATCATCTCATAACAGGCTTAAGTTTTGAGTTTGGTATTTTTCTGTTTAGCCATTTTAGCTTTAGACCCTCATCAAGAAACTGCGACACACAGACACACATACCCATCATCAAGATATTAATGTTTTTGTTATCAGGGGACCACAAAACGTTGAGATGCATCAAAAATCAGAGATCAAAATTTTTGATGAATCTAAAGCTTTAGCTCGTCTCCCATAGATGATAGGTTATGGTGGCGAAGGCACAAAGTAATAACAAGTAAAACTCTTAGAAAATATATGACAACTATTTTGTGGCAAACTTATTTGGGTGAATTAAATGTCTATCACGTTTTGCTGATATGAGAAAGAAGTGTGTTAGCATTATAAGTACAAACTAAGCTGAAGAAATCTGCTATGAGTATACTACGTAATCAAAGACTGGATACTGATTAACCTAGAATTGCTATTCAAATGGTAGCATGTTTAACAAAATAATGTCTGTAGGACAACAGAAAGCTGTAGGATTTATTTAGATTTGTTTAAAATGCAATTAATGGATATGTTATAAGCACTACAACTAGTTGTTGCATTTTGATTCTTCAAAAAATGATTAGTATATATTCTGACATTTTGGCAAAAAATAAGATCTACTGGAAGATGGTCTTCTGGAATATAAAATGTTTAGAAACTGATCTTTTCAACTATATTGTACAAAAATTACAATTATAGTTCCTTTAAAATGACAAAATGAAGTCACCTTACCATAAACAAAAACTGTTGTGTTTTTTTTCCTGGTCATTGTCCCACCTTCAACATTGCAGGTATATACTCCTTTGTCTATACTGTTGGTCTCACTAATATAAAGAACACTAGAGATGACATTTTTGACAGTCTGGTCAATTCTATTGGAGATTAATGCTGTGTTGTTTGCCTTAAAGAAAGAAAATCATCAAAATAAAGTCATTTATTGTTTAATTAAACACTCCTTTGTTGTTAAGTCATGTCTTGACAAAGGTAATGCAGAACCATCAGTAAAAGCTACATCTGTAAAACTAGAGCAGGTTGATGCTATGACATTGTCTATGTTCTTCAACATGAAGCACAGTTACTTCCTAAGTAACATAAACTCTGCTATTAAAACTAATTACCTCAAGCTTTAACCAAATCAGTTATGAAACCATATTAATCTCCCTTCCCATTCATTAATGGTAATATGGAAAATCACTATATGTATATAACTAAATCTTATTCCAATGTATTTTAAGAATTCTCTCACCTTTCCAGGGTAGTCCCAAGTGATCACAACTCTGGCATTCCACTCCAATTTGACTATGCAGCTTAAAGCCAGTGACTGCCCTTTCAGTAGCCTCACGGGACTGGTGACATTCAGACTAACATCATAGATTGTATTTGCTAAAATAAAATAAATTAATTTTGTACAACTGTTATAATCACCAACCGCACGATAAGTAGAACTAAATCTAATTATATGAAACTGTATATTAAAATTTACAAACCTTGTCTATGAGTTAGGTAATTGTTACTGTAGAACACATTGTTCACTGTGGTCTCACAAGACAAGAGGCCAATATGAGTGTAGTTTGCATTCATTATGATAAATCCCTTCTTATTGTTCCAGATAATATTTTTTCCATCTGGAGTTAGTTTTTTTCCAGGGAACTGAAAAAAAATGAAGTGAAAAGCAATATTACATTTTAATTTCCAGAGTGTATTTATGAATAACAAAATATAGTATTTCCTTGCTACATTGATCCATTTTTTAAAGTAACCCATAATAAGTGAAGAATCAAGTACACGTTCTAACATAGGTCTATCTGTTATCACACATGGACATATGAAAACGTGTGTCTCAATCAGAGTCTAGCAGTCAATCAGGGTCACCTCCTAATCTAATCAAATAACACAAAATCAGTGTAACTGGCAATGGTTAAATCTGTGAACATCAGTAGTATGCACATTCCTACAGCAGAAATACTTATTTCACTTTTTAATCATGCCCTATACAGATTACACATTTGCATCATGTGCAGTACATCAATGCGTAAAGTGTTAGTAAAACAGAGTGAATAACATGAACAGGTAAGCCAATGGTTTCCAGGGATAGTCCAGACCCTTGTGGTTGCAAGTATGTATTCCAAGCAATTTCACAGCCAGTGAGTCATTTTACTTCCGATTTCATTGTTCGATTAGTTGGTACTATTTCTCTTCTCATATTCAGTACTTCTAGTAGCAGTAGTGTGCAATTTACATTGATTAAAAATGTAGAAATATTCTTATTTTGCAATAGCATTCAGTTCTCTCTTTTGCCATTTTTGTATCACTTCATGATTTATGCATAGTTTGACCACCCTCCCCCCAATTGTTTCCTAATAAGGGCTATTAACAACAAATACATACTGTATGTATTTCAAAAAGAAATTAAATACTCTATTTTTATACTGTGATATAAATAGTGGCTAATATGGCTAAAAGCAAGTAAGAAATGGGACATTTCTCATGACACAAGACAATTACTACATTCATTTTAATTTAGCTTTCTGTGAAACTAACTGATTTTTAAATTAGAGGTGTAGGCCCAAGCTAACCAGACAAATCACAAATGTTTATTTCTTTATACAAATTACAGTAATATACTAACAACCACTGGCTTTAAGAGTATGTTGGTAGCCAAACTGTTCATTTACACTGTTCTACCCTAGACTATGTAATGTGAAATTAAAGTTTATGTAGCTAACGAACTATGCAATGTAAACTGTAAAAAGAAAAAATATATACAAAAGGCCTTTTGGGGAGAGGTCTAAAGATGATTTAATTTTAATGTGTGAAACGTGACTTGGTAACTATCTTTGTAGTAGGACAGACACAATGACTCTAAGCTTCCCAGTTAATTAGATTATGTAGAGTAGGGCAGGGCAGGAAAACGACTATGCATACTTAGCCTGAAGTGAAAGTGCAACTGTAGTTGGGAATATAAGCACCTTCATTTAAATAAACCATTAAAAACTTCCAGACAGTGATGAAATTAATTTTTCACAAAAAGAATGAACAATAATATGTTAGATGTTTGTTCAAACACTGCCACAAAAGAATACTCTCCTAAACCGTTTTAATATTAAGAATAATGCTAGCCAGCCACATAACTTACATAAGACATTATATGAAAATGACTACCAAAACTATATATATTGTGATATAACGAAGAATATCTGTTCTTGTGCTCGTGGAAATATACTGTAATATAACATACTTCTAAATATTGCAATGTCCATTTAACAGGTGATACTGTATAACAAAATGTGGCTTTTGGTTCTACAGTTCACATCCTATTTTGAACTGCAGTAAACTTCACAATGAAGTAACATTCATTGCATCTTTGGAGGCACAAAAAGAATTATTTTGGACTTGGTGATGATTTTTATTTCTACATTAGGTGTCCCTGTCCCATCCATTGATAAGATGGATTATGCTCTCCATATTACCTATTGTGTTTTGTGCCCCAGCCAACCATAGTTTCACTTTGATTTGCGTTATATATGAAGAAACTACAAAGATAAAACAATTTGCATGGTTCTATTGCCTTACTTTAGCCAGTATTTTTAAAAAGCTTGGTAAACATGTACAATTACAGTATTTATCCATCTATTTATTATGGAAGCTGCTTAGTCCAGTTTAGTGTCCCTGGGCTCAGAGTCTCTTAAAAGGGCATTAGTCCAATGCAAGAAAAATTGACTCATATTCCACCAATTTGGAGTTGGCAACTTAACCTAACTTGCTTGTCTATTGATTGTGGGAGAGAAAACTAGAGACTAAACTTAGAAAAAAAAATGATGAAACAAAGAAAACAGGCAAGCTTCACAAAGCCAATATCTGGGTTGGAATTTGAACCAAATACTCTTTTACCCAGCAATTCCATCTACAATGTTACAGTAACACTTAATTTTTTTTTAAATCTGAATAATGTAAATAGTAATATACTATACATAAATATGGACATTTTTCTAAAACTTCTGTGGCCAGCTGCCAAGGGAATAAAGAAAAAAGCAAAATTCCTTTCTATAACAGATTCCAGAGGTGTAACAACATAGCTATTCTCCAGTCATATCCCAAGCTGTGGATTAATAAATTAGAGAAAACAAAGCCAAGTGAATTTGTGCTCATGTTTATTCCTTTTCAGAGAACTTGGTTAAAAAAATAAAGTACAGTAAATATACTGCAACTATTGTCCCTGTTGTGAGGAGACATTAAGTAAGAATTTCATTTTAATGTATTCACTATATACATATGCCAATAAACTTGAACAAGACAATATGTATAATACTGCTTTTGAAAGAAAAGCATTGATAGGGATTTTTCTCCTTACACCTCATATATTACTAAAAAGGACAAATGTCTGAAACTGAGAAACAATCAAAGTTGGTTTAACCCACTACTGGCTTTTTAAAGGATTTTTAGGTGGCTACTAATTTAAAAAGTCTCGCTCTAGCTCTGTTATGCATTTCACATAAAAAGCTGTAAGGAGGCTTCGGGGGTGCAGTGCCATGAATCGCTTATTGTCTGGATGGAAGAATCACTGCAACCTCCACTAAAAACTGAATTTTAAATAAGTAAAAGCACAAAAGATTAAGACAGTAAAATGTCAAATAAGCCTAATTCTCTTTATAAAATAACATATTTTCACAGTTATTGTTAAGCCCGCATTGCGGTCTCCATCTCAGTTCTGGAGGCTGAAAGTTTTTGCTCCACCCAATTTTACAGTAAGCGAGAAGTTTTACCTTTAATTGATCTCAGATTATCTTTCTGTTCGTTGTCTCATTTTGCATTAGGAGGAGCAGTGCGACACCCACTAAATTCAGAAATATCTATTTTTGCTGTAGCTCGTTCTCTTTGTTGATGGGCCCGCTCGACTGCTATACGATTTCAATTGGCAAAATGAAGGCGAAACGCTTCCGTTTTTTGATGTCTTCAAGATCTTTCCTGAATATGAATCATTATGTATGAGCGACGTTTTGGCACTCTTTAATGCGCACTTTTCTTTTATGACATTTCTGTATTCACTACTACTAAAGGAGCTCCCGGAGCTTCTCTGTTTTTGGGACTATACTTCGGAACGAAAAGTAGCCTGTGGTGTTCCCCTAATACAACGGCGTGGATGTGCATACCGGATAAAGGCACATTCTGCTTATAAATTAGAAAAGGAACTGTAAGCTGATGTTTTGTTGGACTTGCAAGGGTCACGTCCTTTTACACAAAACGCATTTAAACACCACATTTAAAAAGACAGGCTGTATCAACAGCATGCATAAAAACTGATAGACATGTACCTGCCTGCTGTCAAAACTGATGAGGCTGAAAAAGCGTGCCGACACCGGGGGACCGCCTGACCTGTTCGCGGCTGTTGCCCGGATGGGCGGGTAATGACGGCAGCGGGCGGCGTTACAACTGAGTGTAATTGCAGACCGCAGTGCCTATCAGGCCAGTCATGTGATGCCCCAACATCACGAAACGCCCTTGCGTGTGAGGTGAGTCCACGGCAGGCATGAGCTGCTGCTGCGGCTGCGGGAGGTGATGTTACCCACAGACAAAAACACGTACGATGTTGAAGAGAAACGCTGAGAACGTCATAAGATCTGGGCTGCTAAAAGACTGCCTGTAACATAGTATTGTTGAAAAAAAAATCTGAATTTCAGACTGAGCCGGGCATAATAGGTATGTTAAGCAATATTTAAAACATTTAACTAGTTTAACAAAATAAACTTATTTCATGGGAAATATATTTTATGGAACAAATTTTCCACCTTGGAGTTTGATATTGAATCAAAGACGCACTGCCTGGAACAATTCAAGTGTAGCTCATTTGACATTACCTGATTATTTGAATTATTATTTATTATTGAATCTTGATTATTCTTTGCTAATGTGTTATTTAATTATTTCTCATTTTTCATATTTGGAAAAAAGTATGAGTTAAGGAGTTTAGACCTCTTGAGGAAAAAAATAGTCACTAAAGCATCTTGCAGATAACCTCAGCAGTGCAATGCTCATACAAATGACTACAGGTTTGTAAGACCAATATTAAAACGGCACAAAAAAGGAAATCCCATTAATTCCTTGTCTTCTTTACAAACACTGTTGTGCTGACAAAACTGGAAACTTCTTCAAATTCCTGTCCACATCCTTGGTTTGAATCTTGCACTTTGTCAGTGCAGGGTTTGCATGTTCTCCATGTGACTGCTAAGACTGTAGTTCCAGATCTCCAAAGACAGGGACTTTTGGATAACTGGCAATTCCAATTTGACTGACATGAGGGTTGCTGGCCATACTCAGTGCAGGGCTGTGTTCTACCTTACACCCAATGTTGCTGGGAGAAACTCCTCCAGAACACAACCCTTGTTTGGACTTCATGGGTTGATGTTATGTTATTTTCTGTTAACGAGAAGTCATTTTCATACCCCCTCTTGATACTGTATGGTAGGGTCTGTACCTTGTACCTTGTGTTCTTGTACCTACTTTTCTCAGCATAAAATAAACAACTGCAAGAAAATCCACAAAGCAGAATATAGTCATGCGTAAGAGTCCAGTTCTTTACAGAAAAAAACATGTCCTTGACTATAGATGAATTGGAAAGGATATAAGAAAAATATAATTAATTTTAATTATGACTGTAAGAATGACTCCTTTTTAAAGTTATAAAGTATATATGCAAAAGCAGTATATTCATTTATACATTCTACAAACCATGGTTTCCATTACATTGTTTAGAGGATATAGGGTCATTTTCGGTAACTATTGACATGAAGTAGGAACTAACCCTAAATGGGATGCCATTCATTCATTTTGTTTATGCAAAATAATTCATATCAGACTATTTTACAGAAACCAAACATTCTAAGTATGTTTTTGGACCTGTGGTTCATGAACTGTGAAGTGGCAATATTTCCTAATATGGAAATGTCACACATGTAATGAAGTGTTAATTTATTTCTTTAAATGTGATGTTCATGAGATTATTCAGAAAAGGTCATTATTTTTCAGATGCACCTTTTATTTTTTAAGAAAATGATACATATAATACGATGTGTGCTGTATAAATAATTCGCTTGAACAGAATGTCCTGGATATGACAAGCTGTTTAGAACCGATATCATGAAACTGCTAATGATTATTAGTTTTGATTCTACCTCTGGAGTTTAAAGAAATAAAACAAATCACATCCAAACAAGATACTGTTGTCAATTGACAGATAGATTTATTGATATGGATAATTCAGTTTTTAGTACTCTCATCACAAATACCGAATTTAAAAATGTATATTTGATTTATTTATTTATATTTTCCCCAACTGTTTCTATCCTGAGCCTGACAGCAGCAAGTACGGCTAAAAGTCCAATCCAGGACAAAATGACAATATATAACAATATACCCATTCACATACTGGCACAGTTTTGAGTTGACAATCAAGCTAACATGCATGCCTTTAAAATGCAGTAGAAAACCAGTGGAATGTGTTAACTGCACCAAATGACCTGAACTCAAAACAAGGTTCTTTAAACTTTAAAACAGTGGTACTAATAGTCATAGTGCTTCCCAACTTATTATTCTATTATTTTACTATCGGTCTTGAACCAAAGACATGCCATATTTTGTCATATGTCTAGTGTCAGTAAACAACTCACAAACCTAAGATTTTTTACAGCATATTTTAAGATGCTTATTGAGTCCAAACAAATAATGTTACAAGTTATAACAGTAACTGAGACCTGAGAGCACTGTATGTCTATGTACAAAACAGCTGTCAGCAAAATAAGTGTGTTTGTCGGTTGTTGCACTTGAAAACTTAATTTTATATGCAATCCCAGGTCACTAGTAATGACTGAGCTGTATTGTAGCTGAAATGCTGGCCAAATAAGAAAGTTGTTTAAAATTAAAAATTAAAATTGGTAGCGTTTGTGTATTTTGTTCAAAGTCATAATTTACATACCTACTGATTTTAAGGTTTTCCACTGATAAAATGAATACTTCTAGGAGAACATTTCTGTTTTTTTAATTTCAACATATGTGGAAGAATGTTGAAAAGCATTATATCTGCTAAACATCTGTTGCTGAATTGCCCATTCTCCAATAGACATGTTTTTGTGTTTTAAAATGACATCAGAACGCATGAAGAGGTGATGAGACTGTCCAATCCACCAAGCTCATTTGGTTAGCTAATATCTGCATTGTCCCAATATCTCATCAAAATATATTATTTAAAAGTTGTCAAAGTTTCTGCACAATTTAGTAGTTTGTTCCAGATACCTACGACCTTTTCCACATTTGAGACAGTAATCAGGAAAGCACGTCTTCACCCAAAGGGTAGTAGTACCAAAAAATGATTCATACAATCAGTTAAAACCAGAAATCAGCAGTTTCTTTAGTGATGCTTAGTCTGGGGTCATTTTATAAATATTGCTTTGAATTTCTTGTAAAATGTAAATTTTACCTTAAAGAGTTCTGTATATAGAAACAATTGTATGTGTAAAGGTGACAAGCAAAAGACTAAGCTGTGATATCTAACACATTGCTAAAATGTCAGATACTAAGGTACAGGCATTTTGTTTTAGGTTGTTGAGTTTTTTCTCAGGGTTCTAGACCCTTCAACTGTGCAGTTTTAGCACTTTAATTCCTCATTACTAGTAGCCAAACTTTGGTTGCAGTCAGTATTTTGTATTTTGTATTTTTTCTGGTGTTTTAACTTTGTTTTCTTACCTTTTATACTATGACTAATGTTTTTCAAGGATATCACACTTCTAAACATTTGAGGCTATAGGCTGAGGATTAGGGTTTTTGAACTGAGAAAAGTCGGTATAATGCTTTCACACTTACTCTAGTAATCTGGGACTAAACAAAATCATCTTAGTAAAAGTGTTACGTCATGGAGACCATTCTAAAAAGTGGATTTGGTTATCTGATTAGGTTCCTTGGAGTTAAGCATTGGTCATTATCAAATGATTTAAGCAGTTGCTAAGGGTCTGTAATCATGACACTAAGGAAATTACAAGAGTGTATTCACACTGAGTGTGTTTAATTCCCCTTTTTTGATGATTAGAGTAATATTCTTAGTGTTGTTTTATATACTGCTCAAAAAAAATTGAAGGAAAACTTATTAATCAGAGTATGTTTCTCAGCCGTCTGGAGTTTTTTTTTTTCTGTTCTCCCTGGCCATTGGACCTTACTTAACTTACTGTTAATTAATATTGCCTAATTTTATCTTTTTTCTATTTCTTCATCCTGTAAAGCACTTTGACCTACATCATTGTATTAAAATGTGCTACA
This sequence comes from Polypterus senegalus, assembly GCF_016835505.1. Classification (NCBI taxonomy): domain Eukaryota; kingdom Metazoa; phylum Chordata; class Cladistia; order Polypteriformes; family Polypteridae; genus Polypterus; species Polypterus senegalus. The sequence continues at coordinate 267,250,332 of NC_053155.1, forward strand.
TAAATAAATGTTGTTGTTTTATAGCATCAAGTCAATTAAACTTCTGGGCTATTCATCTGGTCAGTTAAGTAGCAGAGTGGGTTGTTAATCAGTTTCAGCTGCTTTGGTGTTAATGAAATTAACCACAGGTGCACTAGAGGGGCAACATTGAGATGACCCCCATAACAGGAATGGTTTAACAGATGCAGGCCACTGACATTTTTCTGTACTCATCTTTTCTGACTGTTTTTTTCACTAGTTTTGCATTTGGCTACAGTCAGTGTCACTACTGGTAGCATGAGGCGATACCTGGACCCTACAGAGGTTGCACAGGTAGTCCAACTTCTCCAGGATGGCACATCAATACGTGTCATTGCCAGAAGGTTTGCAGTGTCTCCCAGCACAGTCTCAAGGACATGGAGGAGATTCCAGGAGACAGGCAGTTACTCTAGGAGAGCTGGAGAGGGACACAGAAGGTCCTTAACCCATCAGCAGGACTGGTATCTGCTCCTTTAGGCAAGGAGGAACAGGATGAGCACTGCCAGAGCCATACAAAATGACCTCCAGTAGGCCACTGGTGTGAATGTCTATGACCAAACAATCAGAAACTGACTTCATGAAGGTGGCCTGAGGGCCTGACATCCACTAATGGGCCCTGTGCTCACTGCTCGCCACCGTGGAGCTTGATTGACATTTGCCATAGAATACCAGAATTGAAAGGTCCATCACTGGTGCCCTGTACTTTTCATACATGAGAACAGGTTCACCCTGAACACATGTGACAGCCATGAAAGGGTCTGGAGAAGCCACGGAAAACGTTATGCTGCCTGTAACATCGTTCAGCATCACCAGTGTGGTGATGGGTCAATGATGGTCAGGGGAGGCATATCCGTGGAGGGGTGCACAGACCTCTACAGGCTAGGAAAAGGCACCTTGACTGCCATTAGGTATGAGGATGAAATCCTTGGACCCATTGTCAGACCCTGGGCTGGTGCAGTGGGTCCTGCATTCTTCCTGGTGCACGAAAATGCCTGGTCTTATATGGTGAGAGTATGCAAGCAGTTCCTGGAGGATGAAGGAATTGATATCATTGACTGGCCCCCTCATTCACCTTACCAAAGTCCAACAGAACACCTCTGGGACATTATGTTTCAGTCCATCTGACGCTGTCATGTTGCACCTCAGACTGTCCAGGAGCACAGTGATGCCCTGGTCCAGATCTGGAAGGAGATCCCCCAGGACACCATCCATCGTCTCATTAGGAGCATGCCCAGACTATGTCAGGCATGCATAGAAGCACGTGGGGGCATACAAACTACTGAGTATGATTTTGAGTTGCTGCCGTGAAATTGTCGCTGCATCATTTTTTCACTTTGATTTTCGAGGTGTCTTTGAATTCAGCCTTCTGTAGGTTGACAGTTTTTATTTCCATCAAATGATATGGCATCCTTTCATTTCTAACACATTACCCAGTCTATATCAGTATAGATATCCAGCATGATTTTATTTCCCATTGAGATCTGATGTGTTTTCAAAGTGTTCCTTTAATTTTTTTGAGCAGTTTAGTATAGGGTATGTTGCCATGAGTGTTTTATGTATTTTCTATTTGTTATGCCTCTTTCTTTTTAGTTTCTTGTATTTAAGCACAGAGAAGATAAGTCAATGCACTTGAAAGGTAATACTGCAAGAAAATGGTCCTAAAAAGGCTATGAAATCAGGAATGTATATATGTATATATAGTCATTCCAGTAGTCACTACATTAGACCTCATACTTCATAGCTTTGAGACAAGTCATATCATCTAATCATGAGCTCTTAAGTATTTTTATGACTTCAGATGTTTCTTATGGTGTGCAGTATTGTATATTGTGCTTTTTAAATTATAAAAAAACTGTTCTGTGTTGACACATCACTAATGGAACTACATTGAAATGCATACCTCCTAGGCAAGGTATGTGTATTAAACAGATTGTGAATTTTTACATAGTGATTATTACTCAGATGATAAATATAGTTAAGTAATGAGGGATCTGGGGTTTCAAACCTCATGTCAATTAAACTGTACAGAACTACTATGGAGCTAATGTGACAAAGACCAACTAATGGCTTTCAAAGTGTCTTTATATTTTATTAAACTGAGCTTCCTCTGAAACCTCTAAGGCTGTTAAAAGTCTCTAATTAAGGAAGGAACACAACCACAATGAGGCAAACTCGGAAAGAGAAGAATGATTCAGTTTTACCCTTGTGGTAACAAAACTTCCTACCTGTTTCTTCTTCTGTGTGCTTTCCTCTTTATTCAAAGACAGGGTTGGGAGGGGTGGTGGCGGGGAACTTGGCATTCAGACTTCATGAATGACAACCTCAGTGTTAAGACTATACTAACAAGAGTGCTGTCAACAGGAATCATTATATTCACTTGCAATACAGGGTAGCCGTCTATTCTATTAAATATTCTAACATTTTTTTTTTTACAAAATCAGGAAACTGAAGTCCCAAACTGAAAGCGTACTTCTGGATAAATGGAAAATCTGTCATTACAAAAATTTACTGTAATTGCTTGTGAATGCAAAAGGATGTTTAGCAATATAAGGCATTGTGATGTTGCATCCATTGTGTAAATCATTAAGTTCACAGCACCGTCTTAGAGGATGTGTCTGCAAAATGTATTGTAAGTGAAAGACTTCCTGACTTTGCCAGCAGTCTGTCCAGAGGGTACTTCCGATTTAGAGAAAGTAGACATTCCGGATTCCTGTCTCCATTCCCAGATTTGTCAGCAGAGAAGAGGAAGATCTGATGAGATGTGATAATCAGCTAAGAAAGGTCTCTGCTTTGGCAGCAAAAGCAGACACAAGAGAAAATACCAATACCAAAGGAAAGGTGATTAATTGGTTTTTTTTCCCATCTCCTCTTATTTGTGTTATAAATTGTTTACTTTTCAGCATATAAATCATTCAAGAGAAATACTTTGTGTTTGCATATTGTAAAATAAATATATTTTATAGTATTTTTGCAGGGAAATATGTATTCCCTTTTCCAAATTTAAATGAATTAATTCAAACTGCTATATATTTTCAAATAACTACATAATATTTTTTAAAAGTAAAAAGGAAATAATTCTCATTCAGATAATTTTTTTTTTTTTTACTTAGGAAAGGTTTAAAGTAAAAAACATTTTAGTGAACTAGGTGAAATACCTTCAACACAGATATGCCAGAGTAATAAACACTTCATTAAAATGGTAGGTAATTTTTAAAATGTTTGTGCTTCAAAACTAATCTTAAACCAACATCCTCATGGTAATTGTGTTTTTACAAAATCTTCACAAAAGCACCTACCTTGATTAAAGAAACTGTGATGTCAGGTGATGTCACTCTGCATGGAACAACCAGCTGAGTGCCTTCAGTCATATACAAAACCTCTGGAATGTTTTTGTGAATCTCAACAAATGGTTTCTGCATATCTTCAAAAAAGAATAAAAAAAGATTAAATAAATAAAGTTCTCAAAGATTTTATTTACCCCCAAACATTGTGAAAGGTAATTCTCATAAGATACCATTCAATAATATTTTGGCATAGTAGTACAAAGACACAAGAATGTTTAAATATAAATTAGCATTTCCTAATACTCGTATTAATACAAATTTATATATATATATATATATATATATATATATATATATATATATATATATATATTAAATTGGTTACATAGTAATATTGTTAATTCAGTAATTTGTTTATTTTAACATAATTTATCTAGCTTCTTCATTTGTATAACTTGCTCACTATACTCTAATATTAAAACCTGGTTAGCATGGCTAATGTTCTTGCTGTATCTTTTTTTTTCTCCTCTCTCTTCTTAAGATGCTGTAACACCATTTAAGGTGGTGGGCGTTGTTAGGCCATTGTTTTTGGAAGCCAAAAAAAAAAGCTTGTAGATATAACAAAAGTACCCTAAGGACTATTTAATCCTGTATTTCCTTTACACTTTGATACGGAGGAAAGACTAAAATTGAACTCCCATTATCGTAACACAAACAGTTTACACACAGCTACGACTTGGAGATGAGGAAAAGGTCGGGGACCCTTAATAACCACTGCCAGTGAAACAAGTTACTGCTCCCCCGTGGCTCATTCGTTCTTGTCACGAAATACAGCTTCCAGGCTCAGCGTAGTAGAGCAATGCGATTTCCTCAGTCCGGGTGCAAAGGATCACCAAAGGTCCTTAAAAAGGACATGAAGGATTTGTGTCCGCAGACAGCTTGTCACCAGTTATTGCTGCCAAAATGATACCTGCATATCCAGATTCACTTACATAAACCCTGTTGACAGTTTAGTGAAAGGAAACTGGTACTTTGGCAAAGAAACACACATACATTTTGTTCCTGAGAGAAAAAAGCAGTTGTATATTCCTGTGAGGGTTTTTTTTTTAATCACCATCAAAGGTGTTTATTCTGGTGCCGGAAGACACCTAAAATAACTTGCTTGAATGATTCAGAACTAAATCTGTTTATTAAGAAAATTAACACTTAATGTTTTTAGGCCTTCTTGAAGCAGAATTATATCATCTAAGCTAGCTCACTATAAGTGATGATAAACATATTGGTAGATTGCCTTATGTCTGTATAACATATTATCAAAGAAAACTAGATTGGGTTTCACATTTTATATTTTCAAGTAAGGAACAGAACTCAGCCATCTCTTCATAAACTGTAAAAAAATATCAGGATTTAACGGCATACTGAATAAATTCTCAGGGGGAATTTATATGTGACTTTTAAAGCTACAATATTGCTACACCTCTCATTTGTCTTCTCCCTTGTTCAAAAGTGCAGTTGGAGGTGGAGGGCATCAAGGTGGTTGCAGGGTTTGAATATTTATTTATTTATTTTCAGAATTTAATTTTTTCTATATCTTATTCTTTACCTGTGAAACAATAACTGCAAGCTTACTATGCTCACTCTGCCCTTCCTGCGCAGCATAGCTCTGGCTCTCATCCAGAATAAAGGAGGAGTCTAGAAAAGTCACTAGTTGTAAAGCTACCAATCACTGCTGTCCCCCAAGACCTATTAAAATATATGTTATGTGTTGAACCCTTCAGCACATTTTAAAGAAAACAAAATTTTGAAATCCAAGATCTCATAAAAGCTACTCAGATTACACATTGTATATGTGTAAATTTACATGGGACATGAATATTGACATCTACGGATATTAATGAAATATATATTATACCATTTTGTATGTATTTAAGTCTGTGGTATACTATAAGCTATCAACAGAGTCTATGCATTTTTAGAAGTGAATCATGCCTTTAATACAATATCATACACCTGCTCTCTTTTGGTACTCTCTTAAAAAAAACCTTGTCGTTTTTAATGTGTATATTAATATCATATGTATAAATTACCAAAAACACAACCTTCCAGATGCAAAGATTTACTGAATGTTGTGTTTCTTTTATTTTCAGCATTTGATCATTCTGTGATTATAATTAACAAAAATTTCATTTTATTTTATTGACTAATGGTCACTGTTATTTATTCACATAAACAAGTAAAATAAACAATAGTAATATATGGTTATCAAACTTTGAAGACAGACACCATTTTCATTGTAATGTAAAAGGTTTTATTTGTGTTCATTTTTTATTTTTGGATAGAATGTATTTAAAACAATCCCATGTAAATCAATACAATTGAATACTTCATTACCTTCAATAGCCTATGATTTAAAAAAAGTAGGAGATGGCAAAAAGTTTATCCATTAGCTATGTTGTTTTAACTGGAAAACCTTTTTTAACAAAATAACAAGCTAGTTTTATACCATTCAGGCATCCTCTTCAAAGTCATACTTAATTATCCTTATTAAAATATTATACAGTATTATTATTATTAATAATACAATATTATTAATATTATATAATTTTAAGATGAGCTTTGCAAAATTCCATGTGCAGTATCTAATTTAACATCATGTACAATGCAGATATCATCTATGAATTAATGTACATCATTCCTTTGTGCGTTATAACATTCTGTTCACAGGTTAGATTTATGCAATAAAAAGATACATTTAGATCTGAAGAAATGCAACAAAGCACTTATTAATTCCAGTGAAAACAAATCTGATTTGTCACTGACATGTGGAAATTCGTAAAGAGTATTGTAAACAAGTTACAGTAAGTCTATCCTTCTGGAATTCTATTTCTACAACAAATTGAATTAAACAGATGAAGGCCATTTTAGAACTTCACTGAGATGGAGCTGCACACAAATGTTTGTAATCTCTGATAGTTCCCACTAAAATACAGCTCTTGACAGTTTTAAGTTAAACTGGAGTTGTGGTTTATTATCCATATTATCTGTTTTTGAGGTTTTCACAAGGCAAGTCCATAGTCAATTTGAGGTTTTCTTTCTTGGGTCAAATAGATATTTTTATTTGTTTAACTTAATACTGGAAAGAAGTGTCCTGAATCTTCAGAAACCCAATTTTGACTTGCAATAAAAGCAAATGCCTGCTAGAAAAAAATTAGAACCACTTCTCATATTTTTTCTTGGGACTGTGGTAGTCCTACTGTTAAATATATATATATATATATATATAGTGGCACAGAGAAGCGGGAAATTTTGGAACTAGGTGTTGGCGACTCTGGAGCATCAGCATTTGTTTGGGACCAATGTGACCTCATTTAGAACCCCTTGCCATTAGTTATAAAGGAGCAGTGAAGTGGTACGAAATGAGCTTTCTCTGGGAAAGCCTTTTATAAGAATGGTGAGAGTGTGACTGCTGCGCAAAGGGAATTTCGGCATCATTACTAGTTAGGACGTCATGATTGTGTCCTGTCTGCTTGTGCAATTACAACATGGGTGCGTAATTTCGAAGAAATTGATTCAGCATTAAAAACGAAGTTCCCAGATGAAGCCACTTCGTACATTGCCCGAAATTTGATGGCAGCTATTCAACGATTGTTTGTAAGACGCGTCATTTCCCGCAACTGTGACATTCAATGGCCTCCGAGATCCCCAGATCTCACTGTTTGTCATTTTTTTCTGTGGGGACATCTTAAAAGTCAAGTGTACCGCACACGTCCTGCAACCATTGCTGAACTAAAAAGGAGGATTGAAGAGGAAATTGCTGTCATTCCTCTTGATATGTTACGTCGAGAAATGCAGAATTTCCACAACAGGCTGTCAGAATGTGTACGGAAAAATGGACAACACCTTCATGATGTTTTCTTCAAAACATAAAATGAACATTGAATGAATATTGATTACCATCATTAATTGCATATCCTGTACAATACATTTTATCATTAAATGTATTTTGTATTGTGTTTATTGAAAATTTCCCCTTTCCCTGCACCACCCTGTGTATATATGTATATATAATGTTATTATTATTTTACTATGCTGTTATAAAATGTATAAAATAAATGCTCTTATTTTGGTATCACTGCATATTTACTAGTGAAAATAAAAAAACAGTTCTCACCTTTAATGTAAACATAAACAGAGGTCTGTCTTTTTCCCTTTTTAGAAGAATATCTGCACTTATATGGTCCTGTTTCTTGTGATACTGCATGGTCCAAAACAAGACTGCTGCAGTATAGCTGGTTCTTTTTCCCACATCTGTATTCTTTAATACTTGGTCTCCCTTTATCAGTCTTCACACTCTTTGGATATGTCCAGGAAAGAGCAAATTTCCCTCTGTAAAAAACACACATACACTGAAGCATCAAGTAATAATCAAATGCTTTGTTGAATATATATATATATATATATATATATATATATATATATATATATATATATATATATATATATATATATATATACAGTATATAACAATCTTTTAACCAGATATTTTATTCTTGATTTTCCTTCAAGTCAAAATTTCCATTACCTCCTAAAGAAAAACTGCAGCTTTTCCAATCACTCATCTCAGAAGCAAGATTTACTGGGCTTTGTATACAAAAGCTCAAGGGCTGCACTGCTAGATTTATGAATAAAGCACATAATGTGAGGATTTCCCACTTATATGAGATAGAATAAACAATAGAGTATACAACTCTGGAATGCAGAATGTTGCCTCAGTGAAGCAACACTTTAATACTGCTCTCCGTACAACAATGTGGGCTGTTGGTATTGTACATCCTCTTTGCTATACTGTGCTGTTTGGTCATCCCACTGTAAACGGAATGGTTAGAAAGCGAACAATATGGAGACCTACCAAGGGAACGTACACCACCCCACATATTTTATCTAGAAAGATTAAATAATATAAGTAAAAACCACATAAATCTTAATAAAGTTAAATGTATTTTATTTATTGTTGTTATGTCTGTTTTAGTGCCTGTTTCAGCCATACAGTAGTAAGAGCTGTGCTGTTAAGTAACATATTATCATTAATGATGCTAAACTATATATCCAGAGTGTGTTAACTGATCTTTGATCAAGCATCAACATTATTTTAGAGCCAAATAATTTAAGTCTTCTATGTTTTACCTCTCTCTCTCACTCAGTCACTCTGTTGTTTGTGAAATGGGAAATTTAAAAGAAAGTCCAGTCATCCATACCTTAACAACTGTAAATACGTATATTGGCTTTCCTGTCATGCATTGAGTGCGAGTCCAGCTACTGAATGCAAAGTAAAGTATGATACTGTGTATCAAAACATATCTTTCAAACATCGCTTAATATATCACAGCATATTGACTCACTTTCCTTCATGACACATTGGAAAACAATGACATTTCTTACTTGCACTGGAGCTCTAAGGTCTGGTTGGCCTTAATAATGTGCTGCTTGCCTTGTACACTCAGAGTTGGTGAATTCAGCTTAACACTTGAGGGTGATCCTGAAAAACAGATATTCTCTTTAACTGATGTGTTTTTCTGTGTAAATCCATACTGTTCTGCATCTTGTACAATTCATTTCTAGTTTTTGTTTGTCATCTTAAGAAAATTAAGCAAACAACCAAAGTGAGGAAGAGGGAAATAACAAATGAATATAATTACTGACCTGATCTTCCACTCTTTTTAAGTCTAGTTGCAGCAATCTGCTATCAATGGTGGTCTTTATTTCAAAAGAGTTTAATAGAAAATAATTAGCTCAATTATCAAAGTTTGATTTTGAGTAGTTTTTAAATTATGTTTCTCATTTCTGTTGTAGACTGCACAATTCATCTTTATTTGCATGCATGTAAAACAGAAGAGAGCAGACAAGGAGCTACAGTTGAAAACAAATCTCCTAATCAAATAAGTTAATTACATGATTTATTCAATGAATTGCTAGGTAACATCTTAAAAGCATTTTTTAAAGTATTTTGTATAGTACTCTTCAATAATTATACCATGTATCATTTACATACAAATTTGCTAAAATAAAGAAATATCAGTTTGAGTAACATAAACAAATCATGACAATATGAGCCCATTAGCTTAGTATTTGAAATATGACTACCGTAGTTAACAAATAAGAAGAGGAAAACAAAAACTCTAGTCAACAGCCTACTGTACCTTGAAAAACTAAACCTCTAGGGAATCCATTTCTAATTTGAACAGGCAAATTCATAGTTACGAAGGCCTAGGTCACCCCCTCCCCATCCTGTGCATCCTACAATAATATAAATCTGAGTTGGACAGTCTGATAAGAATATCATATTCTTTCATCTTCAGATTTCTAGGCATCCAATATCTCTGTTGTCTCTTCACAGGGCAGTAGTATTAGCTTGAACATATAGCAGTGGCACCAAATGCCACAGCAGTGTGCAAAGAAGAGAAGCAATGGAGGAAAGTTAGTAACTGTTTGATGACTGTCACTGGGCATTTAGGTAATGCCTGAACTTGCATAACCATAACTCATGGCACAACATTGATTCTGGGAATTTTGAGTTTTTCCACCAGCTCAGTACTACACCAGTGATGTCACCAGTCCACTCTTCTATAGTGATTTATATGAAAAAGTTGTGTCATTTCACGGTGCGATTTATTTTCAAAGCTAACGCATGAAAAAGTACCTTTAAGAGTTCTTAATGGTAGAAAATAGAACTTCACTTTTAAGAACAAGATTACACAGTTACTGTATATAGGACTTGTTAGTTCTACCAATGACTCTTCCAGCAGCTATGGCACTGTTGCTCAGAAAGAGAGACTGAAAATATTGAAAAGACCACCATACATGCAACAACCTTTCTTCTGTGCAGCAAAGTCAGTCTCCTTGCCATTTCAGTTAACTGAAAGGAAAAGAAGAAGAAATTCCCTTAAGTTTTTGAAGCACCACATCCACATTTGTACGCAAGAGTTTTTTGAGTGAAGTAGGAATGCCTGGTCCCATCATATCATTCAACGCAAGAGTTTCACTGGTAGGTCAGTAATTGTGTCTGTCTGGCTCCTCTATATAAATCAGATGTTAATAAATTCTATGTGCTAGCTTACTACTGCTTCATATGCATTATTGTATTTTGTATCATGCCTCAGTGTACTGTATGTATTCTTGTAGTAAGAGGTCTGTATAAGCCAATGTATTAAATGTGTGTGCACTGAAACAAACATTAGTGCAGAAAAATTATTTTGCATTAAGTGTACTTGGCTGCTACAGGCAAGAAGCGCATTTCACAACAGTTCTCAGTAGTCAAGCATAATTACACTATAACAGTAACTTCTGGAAGAATTGATTTTTCCAAAATAACATCTTCACTGTTTCTTAGCCTGAATTAAGTATTTTATTGTGAAAAATTCATTAATCATTTTCAATTCCATTTCCTTCTCTACTTTCAATTATTTAATGTGGTGAATAAAGTACAATGCATTTTAGCTGCTTGCTTAGATAGATAGATAGATAGATAGATAGATAGATAGATAGATAGATAGATAGATAGATAGATAGATAGATAGATAGATAGATAGATACTTTATTAATCCCAAGGGGAAATTCACATACTCCAGCAGCAGCATACTGATAAAAAACAATATTAAATTAAAGAGTGATAAAAATACTGGTATAACAGACAGTACCGGTAACTTTGTATAATGTTAACGTTTACCCCCCCAGGTGGAATTGAAGAGTCGCATAGTGTTGGGCAGGAACGATCTCCTTAGTCTTTCAGTGGAGCAGGACTGTCACTGAAGCTGCTCCTCTGTCTGGAGATGATAATGTTCAGTGGATGCAGTGGATTCTCCAAGATTGACAGGAGCCTGCTCAGCACCCGTCGCTCTGCCACGGATGTCAAACTGTCCAGCTCCGTGCCTACAATAGAGCCTGCTTTCCTCACCAGTTTGTCCAGGCGTGAGGTGTCCTTCTTCTTTATGCTGCCTCCCCAGCACACCACTACGTAGAAGAGGACGCTCGCCACAACTGTCTGATAGAACATTTGCAGCATCTTATTGCAGATGTTGAAAGACGCTAGCCTTCTAAGGATGTATAGTTGGCTCTGTCCTCTCTTGCACAGAGCATCAGTATTGACAGTCCAGTCCAATTTATCATCCAGCTGCACTCCCAGGTATTTATAGGTCTGTACCCTCTGCACACAGCCACCTCTGATGATCACAGGGTCCATGAGGGGCCTGGGCCTCCTAAAATCCACCACCAGCTCCTTGGTTTTGCTGGTGTTCAATTGTAGGTGGTTTGAGTTGCGCCATTTAACAAAGTCCTTGATTAGGTTCCTGTACTCCTCCTCCTGCCCACTCCTGATGCAGCCCACGATAGCAGTATCGTCAGCAAACTTTTGCACGAGCTTTTGTACAAACTTTGTACATGTTTTTATTTTAATATTGTTTTTACAATTGAATTTACTGCAGTTAGGCAATGGTACATATTATTATGGATTAATATTATTCTGTTGGTGGTTTTGCATAAAACAGTTGTGCAATTTTAATTAATTCAGACATGGTTGCAATGGATATTAGTCAAAAAGTAAGTCAGCTTTTTATTCAGAACCTAGTTTATCAGGAAGTATTTGGTTAATTGTGAAAGTAATAGTCACTGGTGGCTTAAATAAATGTACTGCCAGTATCTTCAAAATAGCAGGCCCTTGAGCCAGCCCACAAAAGATGATCCAGGCTCTCTGCCCTGATTAATTTTTGCAATTAGCTGCCATGACTGCAATATATTATTCTTGGTATGGACTTAACTAGTGTATATGTATGTGTGCATATACACAACCATACTAAACTTCTGTACTTGTAAAACAGGGAAATTAACTGTTATGTACTGTGAAATTCCCAAACACACTTAATGAATGATTTGTCATGTTTGAGATACTAGTATATATATATATATATATATATATATATATATATATATATATATATATATATATATATATATATATATGTGTGTGTTCCTGGAATTGCCTAAATCAGGACCAAGTCCATATATTAACTGTGTACTTAAGTGAAACAAAAAAAAATGGAATTGGAAAACTAATGGATGGGAGTACAATATACAGGTCCCAAAAAGTAAACCAAAAATGACTGTATAAAAAGCATACTTGACTTTTCATTGTTACACAGTTGACATATCAGGCATGTTTAGTTAAATGTTATCAATGAAATTTAAAGTAGTGCCCACCATGACATCAAAAAGCTTTTAACTAATTAGTAAGTAATAAACCTACATGCACATACAGAGTACAATACTGCTGAAAGAGGTGTGTACTATAAAGAAAAGGATACAGATATGTGTTCAACTGACTTTTATTTATGTCAGTATGAAATAGACCAATTGATCATAATTAGCTAAATTCACTGTCATTTAATGCTTAAGCTCATTCCTAACTAAAAATAATAAGGTATGTTTTATATACTGCTGTTCTCATTCACAAAGTGCTTTATTATATATGATGCAATGTACAGTAATTTACTTTCTGGACTTATTTAACTCATTGCTAAACGTCTGATCTCTACTGGTATATAGTAAGAGTTCTTGGATTGAACATGAAGAATGCTTAGGCAGATGGGAAATAAACTAATATTGGAAAAAATTACCCCTCATTAAATAAATAACACAATGTTTGGATATTTCTTAAATTAAGAATTATGAAATGTTTAATATATTAGGGAAACTCTACAAAACCTAATGTGGTAAACTATGTGATTAAACTCAATGATTGGTTATGTCACCTATAGCAGTAATAACAATGAAGATTTCCTGTAGTTTTTTAATGAATTTCTCACAGAAATGTTAGCTTACTTACTTACTCGGCTTACTTTTCCTTACAGAACTGCTTCACCTCACTGACTTTAGTTTTACATTTTTGGTGCTACCATAATATCTCATTTGGGCTCATGTCTGGACTTTGACTGGATCATTTCAAAGTCTATCAACCCTCATGATGCAGACTTTGTCTTGCTGTCTTTAATAAAAGGGGTGTACATCCAAATACAATATAATTTCCAAAACTGTTTCCAATTGTTAATGTAATGTGTTTTTTTATTATGGCATACAGTATTAGCTTTTTGTAGACACAATGGGACTAAAATCAGCAAAAAAGTTTTACTTTTGTCACATCTACTGTATTTGTCTTCCAGAACATAATTTGTGTATATTTTGACAACCTAGAGGCAAGCATTTGCATTTGTTTTACTTAGGAGTGGATTCTGCCTTGCTGCTCTTCTACTAATAATAATTTTATCCTTTGTCTTTTTTGATACTGGAGTTACACTAAAAAATAATCCTATCTATCTATCTATCTATCTATCTATCTATCTATCTATCTATCTATCTATCTATCTATCTATCTATCTATCTATCTAGTCATTGATTAATTCTGCTTTTGCACAAAGAGCTCTTGCTCTTTGAGAATAGTTATTTTCTAGAAGGATTACCCTCTATCTTAGACCTTTCTTATTTGGACAGTACAGCTATGAGTATGATTCACTGGAATTCTTTCCAGGCTGACACACATCAACAGTATTTTTCCGAAGAATTTTCATAATTATTCTAATTCCTTCTTACTTTGGCATAGTGACTATAGAGCCTGTATTATAACAACTTCACTGTGACAGAAACAGACAAATTTGGTTAAATTTATACTGGGTATTAGGTCTAAAGTTAGAATTGATTTCCAATCTGTATGCAAAGAGGTGACCCTAATTATAATTTTGTGTCAGGTTGTGTCTACTATGAGGGGTAAAAGCTTTCACATTTGATTACTGTGTATATTATTACTTTTCACACCAGACAAATAAAAGAAACATCTTTATGTTGACACTCTATCTTTTTTCTCTCTATCGATCCATAGAAATGTCACACTGAAAAAACTTTCACTGTGCTCTTTACAGCATGAATGCTAGTTGGAGATGACTACAGATATCCATATCTTTCAGTTTACTTATTGACCACTCAGCATACATGGTGGACAGTGGGTCTGCTTATTTCTTAATATAAAATATTGTCCCTGTTAACTTGTTTATATCAGTTTCAAAGTGCACTTCTGACCTCTTGAACCCAAATCAAAAGGTGATCCAAGTAAATCTTCTTCCAGTTTAAATGTAATCAAGTAATTATGGGTAAAAAGTAACACCATTTTCATCTAGTAGAAGCAGAGGAAAAAAGACCCTATTTTTCAGTCTTAGTCTAAGTAATCACAATTTATACTTTATTTCTCAAAAAAATATTTCTCTAATGAGTAAAGGTCAAGGCTCTCAGGATTTTTTTGTACTAACTTGATGTGGACTTAAATCTTGTTTCCGAAACCTAAAAAACATCTAAATTTTAGGCTTTCAGTTTCTGCAGCACAGACTGTACTGGCTACTGTAAATACATTTTTTTAAACATGCTTTAGGCTATAAAAGCCACTGTGTTCGTTTACATTAATTCTGTGTAAACTAGAAAAGATTTCTGATTTCCACTTTTTTGAGGACTGTTTCATTTATGTTAGGTAGATTGCCCAGAAGGGACTGGGCGGTCTCATGGCCTGGAATCCCTGCAGATTTTATTTTTTTTTTCTCCGGCCGTCTGGAGTTTTTTTTTTTTGTTTTTTCTGTCCCCCCTGGCCATTGGACCTTACTGTTATTCTATGTTAATTAATGTTGACTTATTGTATTTTATTACTGTGTCTCTTATTTTTCTATTCTTCATTATGTAAAGCACTTTGAGCTACATTTTTTTGTATGAAAATGTGCTATATAAATAAATGTTGTTGTTGTTGTTGTCCATCATTTATTCAATAGATAGACTATATTCTGGAGGTTTTGACATTTTGTTTGACACATTTTTCCATAATTCCACAGAAAATATAAAATATGGAGAAAAACAGTGTTTATCTTGTTTTTGCTCAGTCAGAGGTGAAAAAAATCAAACATTTTAAATACACATTAAAGATAAACCAAAATGATTTAGCTAGTTAAAATGCACTGATACATTTCTTTAAGAAGAAAAAAAAAAGTTTTCAGTGAATTACTTTAACTGTGTGCACCCAGGGATGAGCAAAGAAACTATGGTCCAAGACCTGCAGTAAATGAATAAGGTATGATGTACATAGATTTTTTAAAATATTTTATTGAATTTATTTTAAAAATCAAAAAACATTCCATGCAAGCAAGTCAAGTTTTACCAAACTAGGTTTGAATCAAATCAAACCCCACCCCTGAGAAAGAGAGCTAGGCCAACAGAGTAAAACTTTAATGGTAGGAAAAATAAATATAAATAGAATAAAAAAGACAAGGGAATCCACTTCCTCAATTTAAATGCTTATTATAAAATTTTATTGAGTAGATCCTACCAGGTTTTGAAAAAGTTTTGAACAGATCCTCTAAGTGCAAGTTTGATTTTTTCCAATTTAAGATAATATATCACGTCAGTTACCCACTGGCTTAGAATAGGAGAGTTTGGATTGTTCCAGTTGAGCAAGATAAGTCTAAGTGCTAATAGTGTAGTAAAGGTAATTACAGTTTGTTTGTCCTTCTCCCCTTTAAGCCCATCTGGAAGTACCCTAAACACAGCTGTTAGTGGATTAGGAGAGATTGTGGCACCAAGACTGTCTAAAGGCATTTAAAGATTTTGGTCCAGAATGATGTTAATTTGGTGCAGGCCCAAAACATGTGGCCCAATGAGGCTGGAACTTGACTGCAACGTTCACAGGTTGGATCTTGCCCTGGAAACATTTTGGATTATTTTAAATAAGACAGATGCACTCCACAGATTATTTGATATACATAGATTTTTGTATTTGCTTTATCTCTCTCTCGATACAGACAGATAACTAAACATACTTTAAAGTGGTCCACACAAATAAGAAGCTTTATATGCAGAAATGAAATCGGAGGTGCTGAAGTTGAGAATATAAAATGCCTTTCTGAGAATGTTATTACATTAATTATTTACAGTTGTTTTTCTTTTTGTTTTTGGTGATGTGGAATGTAAATGAAGAAATAGGCTTTGGGACCACATGGTAAATGTAAAGTTTTTACACACAAGTGTTCAAGCTAACTTTATTTTAAGTAAAACATAAGGATCAGTAAATAAAGAATAGGCAAGTTTGTTTATTCTGCTTAACTGGTAATGACAGATATGTTCTTTAAGACATATTAAATTGTGGTGCAGATTAGCAAAGACTCTCAAAGGTAGGAAGAGTTAGAGAAGCAGGAGAGGATAAGTGGTGTGTGGAATAGTCGTCTCCACTAACAGTACAATAAAAATAAATTAACTGGGGTCTTCTGTTTTTTTCATCTTATGTACATAGGAACATTTTATTTATTAATATAAATAACATACGGTATAGCTCTAGAGCCACGGGTACTTTATAACAAAGTTAAATGGACAGTGCACTGTGATGGCCAAAGACATTAGACTTTACACTCCAGTGCTCCTACTTCAATTTAGCTTCTCTAACAATGTATGACCCTAAACAAGTCACTTAACCTGCCTGTGCTCCAATAAAATTAAAAAAAAATAAAATAAGACAAAATAAAAAGCACATAAACAATTTTGCTAATCTTACATGTATATTTGGAGGATGGATTTGGCCATTATAGCAGTAGCAATAAAAGCATTGTGAGGTTTCCTCCTGGAAAAACTAACATGCTTTTTGGTAGCATTACATTTTATTAATCTTTTCTATTTTACCTTGTATTTCACATTGATGGGCTCATGTATTTCATAAAAGTTGAATGACCAATAAACTTTTAAGATATAAGTTCAAAATTATATTTTAATATGTTTTTCTATTCCACTTTGGCAATTATAAATTCATTTTCTTAACTTTTTAAAATAAAACTCTTTTATATTAATAATTTTACAGTACATTTTTGAATGACCTGTATAGGACAGATAGTATTTCGTGGTTCTTTAAAATGAATTACCATACAACCTTTGGCCAGATATTTATATCACATGACTGAAAAGGGAACCTAATTAAAGGCATGGTAAGACAGCACCCCCAAAAACGTACAGACAGCATGTTCAGAAAATGTTAAGCATAGTTTACTCAATTGTTCAATGTTAGCAATGTAAAATGTTTGTTTGATGCTAAGATTATTTAATGTGAGCTTTTATCAATCAATTATGTGTCAATATTATTTTTACCATAGACAAAGAATTAAGACTACAAATTACACACAAAATACTAAATCAGACCATCTAAAACTCTCGGTTTCAAGGTCTGTCTTTATTATTTTGATATCCATCAATTAATTTAAAAATAAAGCCACAGCTGAAGATGTATCCCTTATAAAGATTCTCTGCTTGCTAGAATTAAAGAAATATACAGAATTTGGGAATGTAAAGTTACATAGCTATAGCAATGCTATATATGTCATTTGGGAAATGATTGATAATATTTTGCAAAGCAAAGACTATTCAAATGCATTAAAACAGGTTACCATTAATTTTTGAAACGTCTCTCATATTAGACTTTTATAAGTGCAACACACTAGAATTATGTTAAACACATGGTGACAAGATCCAGAATCCTAAATTATGCTGTACATTGATAAAAATGGGAAAAGCAGCAACGATAAGAGCTAATGTTTAACAAGAAGATTTGTCCTGAAGTGCACTAGAAGTGCGTAAGTGTGCAATGCACAGTAAGAAGTAGAAGAGTGCAAAAGAAGAGTAGAACACAGTCAATATTCTTCACCGTGAATAAGGAATTCTGGAAAGGATTATGACAGTGTTATTGCACATACTGTGTTGATTAATTTTCTTTGAATGGTCATTTTATAGTTAAGCTGAATTTTTCAAGTACAAGAGCACAAATACTTGTTTACAAATATGACAGCAGTAATGTACTCGATGCCAATTGCACACATTATCACTTTAAAAATGAAAACAGAAATCAATTTTAATGGTTAAACATAAAATTCATGCTAATATAAACTACTGGTCACATACGAAGTCAACATGGCCAGTTGACTAAGGGAAGGGGAACACAAAAACTCAATTTAACATCATTCCTTACCTTACTGATCTAGACCTGCTTATCATATCCTCCTCCCTACCACTCTAATTACACTGAATCTGAGTTTACTGATAATTCATGATGATTGACAAACTTGGTTTTTGAGCAAATGACTGACCAACATAGCTGCAGTATAAACCACCTAATCGGTGACTCTTATAAGGATATGCTAGACTAAAGGAGTGAGTGTCAGGCCTGAATTTAATTACAGCAAGACAAGCGTGTATCTCTTGCATCAGCAGGTTTGAGCAAAGGTACACCTTCAGTACGTTGAAATGTATTTATTCTGAGAATGTACGCATTAATAGCCATTCAAAAATGTATAAGTAAGAAAAATGAAATTAGCTAAATGCAAACAAATACAAGGATGCCATAACAGGTATGTTATGGTCATACTTCTTTGTCCTGAGAATGACAATGTTGCAGCATTTTGAATTAATTAAACACTAAGACTTTAGGGACTTTCAAAACTCAACTTGATGTTTTTTTTGGAAGAAATAATTGGATAGGACTGGCGAGCTTTGTTGCGCTGAATGGCCTGTTCTTGTCTAGATTGTTCTAATGTACATGTTCATTAGATAAACTCTAGATTGTGAAAAAAGGTTTGTTCTCAATTTGACCTGGTTAAATTATAGTTATCTTGCATATTAAAGTAAAAAATTCTACCGTTCCTGTATTTCCGTTATGTAAAAAGCAGATTTTGGATTGTGCAAAAGTGTAATTGTTAAAAGATAAATTGTTATTCATAATGCCAAAGTGATAATATTTAGGCTGTGAGTTAAACAAGTTAGAAAATGTATGTATGGCATAAACATTTTGTGTGTTTGGGGACGTACTGATTTGACAGTTGGAGCATTTTACACTTTTTCATTACTTTATAAAGTCAGTTATCAAATTTTTGTTTAATAAATATTTTTGTAACAATTGCTCATACTCAAAAATAATGGTGATACTAGACCACACTTATAACACTGTTATTAGGCTATATTACTAGACTATATATTAAATAAACACTTGAGTACTTTACAATATTATGTAGTTAAAAGCATAGTTCAAATAGGCTTGTGGTGACTTAATAACTTTCATAGTTAGCAGATTCAAATTTAAATAATGTGAAATCACAGTAATTGTTAGTGGAGGGTCTATGATCAACCATAGTTCACATTTCTTAAACATAACATTTTTGAAAGATGTACCCAAAAAGCTTTAGTGTTCAAGTCATAATATAAAACTGTCGGTTTCTTTGAATCCGTAATGAAGAGCAGTCTGGAGCTGTGATTTAATTTAGTTTAGTTTGCTTTAGTTTCAGACAAATACTGAATCATTATAATGTGCAGATAAAGTAGCAGTGAGGTTATTTTAGTATAAAACAGTGTGTATACAGAGTACATATTTGTTCACTCTATGCTTATGGAGCAACACTTACATAATTCCTGTCTTCTTACAGCCATTTCTAGATAAGTGACAAGTGCTTTTACACTTAATTTAATCAAGCACCATTAAGTGAGCTAGTGTAGGAAAAGTACAATGTGTGTGTGTGTGGCTCTCCCATTGTTTGAGTAAGTTTTATTGAGAATCTGTTTTGCCATCAGGAGCGACTGTCAGACGAGTAAAAGAGGAAAAATATAAAATATACAGGATGAAGTGAACTCTCTCAAAATTAATTTTCAACAGTAAACTAATCAAAGTTGCACACAAATTTTCCCAGTTTTAAGAGACATGAGTTTTCAAATTCAGAACTTTGATTTTCAATGGAAGATTTTACAATTTCCAGATTTTGTTTAGGGTGCTCAATGAAAACTGAACATTCTCAACATACTTCCTTGAAGAATAAGTGTGCCAAATTTTTAAAAAAATGGTTCCCTGAGTCCCAAGTTGTTTCATGCACACAGATAGACAAACATGGCGATTGCAGTAGGTGATTTTTGCATTATATTTGAACACACCTAAAAGTGGATATCCTTGTTACTGTTAGAAGCATTCTAAAAGTGCTCCACTAATTAATAGACCCTTTACTTTTGTGTTATTTAAAAATATCCAATTATTGATCAGACATGGTATCACTCATTGAAGCAACAAGAGAAATGTTATTGGATCTGAACAAAAGATAAAGTGGACTATTATACTAATCCTAAGAACTTAGAACTAATATTTATACAGAAATCTTACAAACGTAAACTATACTGAATATTGTAGTTTGCCCAACCTGTCTTTAGATATATAGTACTGGCACTCATTTTTCCCCTTTAGTGGTACAGTCAATGCTGTAGTTTATATGGAGACTGAATGTTCTCATAGTGTTTCCTCTATGTGTTTCAATGTCTCAAATAATATGTCTGTTAGATTCATTGTTTTACTTTACATTGGTTTCCCATCCACTTTTAGTTACTGCCTGGGCACCTGATACTGTACTGCAAAATTGTCTCAAGCTCCTTCCCACAAAAGGTTGGGAAAATGAATACATCTATTTATTCATCCATTTACTTAACCTGCTTGCCCTGAGCAGGACCGTGGGGAAGCTGAAGCCTACCCCAGCAAGCATCAAGTGATAGGAAGGAACAATCCCTGGACAGGGCACAGTCCCATCACAGGCTGAACACACTCACATACAATATGGCCTGTCTTTGTGGGAGAAAACTGGATCACCAAGAGGAAACCCAAATGAACACCGGGAAAACACGTAAACTCCATGCAAGATGAATCTGGGACGCAAACCCCGGTCTCCCTGTTGCCAGGCTGTAGTGTTACCACTGCGCCACCCTACTTTTGTACTGCCTGCTAATATAGAGAGGACTTAAAAACAATAATTGTTTTCCAGTACTATATAACTGAAAACAAACCTCACAGAAAGCTATTGTTTGGTTTTTGTTTTGCTAAAATATACCTCTTCTGTTTTTGAGGAGAATTTAGCAGTGATGGAGTGATTGGGTGAGTGAAATTTGTAGTTTGTCAATTAAATGGCATGAAAGATAATCATTAAAGGAAATTAGCAATTATATTTCACATAACTAATCAAATGTATGTTCAGTTATAAAAAAATCTTTGACCTTTATGAAGATAGTTGATAAGTTTGACACTTGCCCATACGACTATGATAATGCAATGACACCGGAAACAACAGTTGTATGAAGGATCCTTCCATCATTAAGAAATATTTGGGAAGCATAGACTAACATCATAATTGGTGGGAGGCAGTTTATTATTCAAAGGTGTGTAGACCCTGCAACAATGCTTCACACCATCATAAATATGTGATGTCCTCAGTGGATTGCAGAGTAACACCTTGGAACATGTGCTGTTGACTCTCAGAGGTGGGGTCTAAATTTACAGCATGCACTGCATTGTTAGCTTGCAGTCATTACATTTTCAGTGAAGCTGGTTAAAGCAGCATGAATGACAGTAGAATGGGTTTGAGCCATATGTGGCAATGAGTCAACTATTTATTGAGTGTAATTGCAACTAGATTTCCATGTGAAAATGCCATGGACAAACATATCATCTAGTGAATTATGCTGCATTTTACAAGACCTTATTATGGCACCACAGTGTACAGTCTTAACACCTGTTGGACAGTCTTTCCCTGCCTCTGCCAGATTATTGGTAGGATGTTCACAACTAATACAGCCCGTTCAACACTCTTCTCAAAGTATTGCTTGTACAGTGCATGGCTGAATGTGCAAAATATAATCACTCTGGTTCCACAAACCAGGTCTGCTTTCAATATAACTGAACCCTTTTGGTAAGGATAAATAGAGCATTTATATGCTTCACACTATGCAACTGTGTCAACCTACAGAATTCATTCTCATTTACCATGCATGTGAATATGAACATTTTAATTACATTTATTAAAAAATGAAAGTTCAGAGGGAGAAAAACTAGCAAAGAGAGGGACAAGACAAGACAGCCAGGGCACTGGAGCTGCTAGCTATGAGTTCTGAAAGTGGTGAGGTGCTTTCATTCATATTTTCATGTACTTGCCTCACAGTTGATTGCTGTTTTAGAATTAATCAAAGATGTGCTAATATGCACTGCATCTCAATGTATATTAAATGATGATTGAAGAGCCTGATTTTTATTTCTACATTTCTCAAGAGTTGTTCTCTATATATAGTTTGTTATTGGTTGCTGCCTTGCACTTGAAGCTGTCAGGAGAGATTATGGCTTTTGTTTGTAAATAATACTGCCAAACCCAAGGTTTTCTTTTTTCTAGGCATGATGTTAAATTGAGTTTTTGTGTTCCTCTTCCCTTAGTCAACTGGCCATGTTGCATTTCTGATGTGACCAGTAATTTATATTAGCATTAATTTTATTTTTAACCATTGAAATTGATTTCTATACAGTAAATGGAAGGAATAAATGTATTTTTATCTCAGATTAAATTGGTTAGTTTAAATAAATTACAGTCACAATTTTGAAACATTTAAAAAATGTCACTGGAGCTATTGTTTTTTAAAAGTAACCAAGTTTATTCTGATCTGTTCCTTTAATAGTAACCAGGGTAAAGAGTAGAAGCAATTTTGTGATGCAACCTTATGGATGCTGTTGAAACATTAAAACATGTTCACTTGTTCTTTGCACTAAAACTGAGACAAAATTTTGTTCACCTTACTTTCCAGATTACTATAATAAAACATGGCGTACTATAATAACTTGAAGTGGAAAAACCTTAGGCTTGAGAAGCCAGGTAGTCAACCTCACAGGTTCAGACAAATCGGTTTGATATCATCAGTGTAGTAGAGCAGGTACTGAATACAAGTTTTACAATGCAAAATAACATCATAATTATGATTGTGTTTCCTTAATGCAAAGTAATTAGTAAAATCTTAGCAAATTATGTTTTGCACAATCAAGGAAAGCCCACTTGCTTCAGTGAATCTTATTAATCAGCCTATCTCTGTGGTCCCCCTCACTAGCAGAGAAAATTCATATTTACCCTTAATGACTGTAATGAATCTCTAGCTGACTGAGGATAACTGAAAGTAAATAGTTTCACCATGGGAGACCCAGCTGATCACAGAAGTCACTGTTGAACATTCAATGAGCTAAAAAGAAGCTGACCTCTCTTTTTTAACCTCATCATTTAACCTTTTAAAAACTACATGCCCTATTGTTCCAGCCACAAGAATGACTTTTACTCTAATATGTTTCTTCTTACTTTAGGCTAGACATTTCTGTAGTTGAGATCTCTGACAGACCAAGGTAAAAATGTGAAAATAAATAAACAGGGTATCTAGATTATATTTTCTAAAAATAAAAATGTCTGACAGCTATATTAAAGCAGCATGAGTATGCTTTACACGTACATGCTGTATGTTTCTGTATATTTATGCTAAGCACACTGCCAAATTATCCAAAGTGTGCCGTAACTGTGATGTCAGTGGACCCCCAAATAATTGAGTTTTCATTGTTGAGACTGAGGTAGACTAATTCTCAATGGATTCAAAGAATGAGCCCTTAATCTGAGAGGCAGACAGTCCTAAAGCAAAGAAAGAAGTTCAAAATATTTCTATCAGGGGGCAAGAAGTCATTTTACTTCTGCACTGCCAAGACAGAGCAGTTGGCATTAGTGAAAGGAGAGAGAAAGATTTGATAGGTCTAATAGAAGCAAATTTTGAGGAAAAGTACTTATGCTTACAGACAAAATCAAAGAGAGAAGCTGGCTTATCTGTAACCAGAAAGAAAAGGCAGGAAGGCAGTGCCAGAACATATTAAGGAAGGCAATATGTGCAACATTGTTATAATTATCAGTGGAATCATTTGCTATAGCTAATATACAAGAGGCCTGTAAACATAGTTTTTAGCATTTCTAAATTGAGCACATAGAGTGGATCATTTAAACTTTATGCTTTTGTTATAAATTCAGTGTGATGTTAGTCTTTTCAAGCAGGTACAGTACATTTATTTTTTATTATTACACATAACTATTTATATCAGATCCACTCCAATGAGCATTTCTGCTGCGTTCTCAAGGCCAAAAGTTGTTAGGACGCATGCTTTCAAAGTACCAAGCCACTGTGCCATTTGTTATTGTTTTCTTTGTAAAAAATCTGCCAGAGCCACTTCATACATTACTGTATACAATATATTGTCCTTCAAAGTCAAGTTAAACCTTTAAAAAAATAAGGGAGAAAGTAAAGAAATTGGATGCTGTGAAAACCACATTCACGTCATTGTTTGCATCAGACCTATAAACAGAGATGCTTGTAGAAGCATCTCCAGCGTACTACGAACCTGTCAATGAACACAGAAGCAGGAAGGCTCACTCCTGCATCCTCTCATTGGCCAACTGCAGCACTAACTGAATACTACAGTGCTGTTGTGATTACACTATTTGCTTTTTATACACATTTCCAGATTCCACCAAACAGTGGATTATGCTTAATGCACTAAATCAAACAAGTGTGTCTGTGTATACACTGTATATGCTCACTTTTATAAAGTATTGGTCATATCAATTTACAGTTCTATTTCTGTATTTGAAGTACTACAGTTCTAATAAAGTTATATCAGAAGCAGAATAACACATATTTACATTACTGAAATGTAAAAACTAAGCAATTTATTTTTCTTTTTTCTTTCTTTGTTATAATTACTTATATGATGAAAGCTTATAGTGATTCATATTCTAAAAATATTAAAAGTCTGAAGTTGCCTTTCTTACAGTGCTATCTTCTCTTTCCACATTATAACAGTGTGTCGGAAAGCCATATTTACTTGGCATCTCTACTATTTTACACTAGGAAGGAAATTAAATTGCTTAGCAAGGTTCCAGACTGTAGGTGCCCTTAAAACACTGAGTCTGTAATGTATCCCTATTCAAATCTGTTGATGTTTCCCATGCATTTTCTCCACATGCTATGTTCACATTCATTTGTGTATACTTTCATTAAACTGCTTTGCCCAAAACAATCTTTTCACATATGGTGTATCGAGGGTGCTCTCTCTGCCTGTCTCAGACACCTAAAGCAAGTGTTTTTGGATGGTTGCCCGTTGCAGTGGGTGTGTTTCTTTTGCAGGCTTTCCTGCTTATGCGTGTCATTCCTTGGAGTCCGCTGTGTCTCCGTTCTGTGTTTTCCTAGTATTTTGACCAACCTTTTTAATCAGATGCTTATCTGTATCTTCTGTTAAAGATAGTTACATTTAGAGTTTGTCATTTATTAATTTTCGCAGTTTCTAGATTAGGAGTATTTTGAATCTTCATATTTCAGATTTTAATTAGAAGCTAATTCCTGTTTTGATCTGAACATTTAGCCAAATTAGACTGCTTGATTTTGTGCTTGTTGCAGTATGCCTGTTATTATTGTCTTATCCTTTGGACACAAACCTAGATTTGTTCTTCAAAGTGCTTGTGAGATATTTTACCCAAGTTAGAAATTATTTAAGAGGAAAAGGAGTCTTTACCTCTACATCAATTAAATTCTGAAATGTTTCACGGGGTGTGTGTTGTCTTTTTTTTTTTTGTTTTTTGTTTTTTGTTTTTAAAAATATAAATCTGTGCAATTGATCTGAGTCTGTCTTCAGAGGGAAGAGCTATTAATGACAAATGTGTTCAGAGATTTTTAATTTGAGAAAGACTGAGGTAAAACAGTTATTTCAGATAACAAAGATAGATGGTTTAAGGCAATGTAAATAATTAACTGATCATGACTTTGGAGACTGACGATGTGTTGCAAATTGAGTAGCACATGCAAGTAAGAATTTCAATGTACTCCATACACACAACAATAATGACCCCATAAACTCTAAAAATTAAATTTCAATTTGTTCTGCATTTCAAATCCAGGCACTTTCACTATGTTCCAGAATAATGAAAGCGTTCAACAATTGATTTTATTAAAGTTGTCTAGTCAACTACTAAATTCCTTAATTTCTAGATTTAAAAGCAGAAGTCTTTCCAAGGAAAAAGCATTGTCAGATTCTGAAAACACTAAAAAAGAAAAGGTAGTGTGATATGGATCACAATGTAATGATCTCAGAAGCTTCCTTCACTCACAACTTATTAAGTAGCAGTTGTTGTCTTATTACTTCAAAATAATATGAAAGTACAGTTTGCTTCTGTAATCATAATTGTGCTATATTATATACATTGCAAAAAATGTGTGCATAATATACAATTATATACTATCCATCCATCATCCAACCTGCTATATCCTAACTACAGGGTCACGGGGGTCTGCTGGAGCCAATCCCAGCCAACATAGGGTGCAAGGCAGGAAACAAACCCTGGGCAGGGTGCCAGCCCACCGCAGAGCACACACACACACACACACCAAGCACACACTAGGGACAATTTAGAATCGCCAATGCACCTAACCTGCATGTCTTTGGACTGTGGGAGGAAACCGGAGTACCCGGAGAACATGCAAACTCCACGCAGGGAGGACCTGGGAAGCCAACCCAGGTCTCCTAACTGCTACCCACTGCGCCACTGTGCTGCCCATTTATATACTAATATATTGAATATGCTAATAAAATATGACTGCCAATTAGGAATATATAATTTGATTTCATAAACTTTGTTAATACTTATTTGTTTTCTTTTGTAATAGCATGAGATCTTAAAGAAAACCTGATTATGTTTAGGGCAATTTTAGACATAATAGTCACTTTTTTGCTTATTGCCGTCATTTTTAATTTGCTTTATAAATAAGAAATTATCAATAGCTACCGGTTAGTGACTATGTTTGTATTAAGTACCAGGAGTGTCCTGTCTTTCAGTTTTGACTAACATTAAGTTATTTAACTGTAGGATGTTGGAAGGCACCACTAGTTGATTTATAAATACAGAAATCTAGCTAATTAATATTCGCTTTACTCTTATTATCTACTGCTTAACATTTCTGCAAGCAGAATACACATGAAGAATACTTTAAAAGACTCAGCATGCAACACAATGGCAGACACCCCTAGTGTCAATATTTACAAGGCAGGCAACCTCCACTCTGTCTGTGGGGAACATCCTTCCTTATGTCAAACCTTTTTCTTCCACAGGGTCAACATTGAAAAAATGTATTCATTCATCATGTCAGTCATTGAATGTATTCATTCTCTGTTCTCCATAAACTGAGTTTGATTATGCAGGAGGTCAATGATGTGAAAGTGGACCATGAGGTGAAAAAACAGTTAGATTTTAAAAGTGCTCTGTATAAAGCATCTTTGACTGAAAAAAAGACACTATGACTAAAACACTCATAAAATAAAATAAACTTGATGTTTAGCTATTAGAATGTATGGTATGATATTTACACATGCCTTGTACTAAATGTGGTTACAAGGCACTTGGTGTTCTCATAATACAGACATGGGTGAGAGAATTCATTGGTATACACTATCTGTCTATACATGCACTAAACATGCACAAGTGACTATGTGTAAAAACTAATTTAAAGTAGAAGAAGTGCATTCCACAAGAGGCAATGCTATTCTGTATTCTCTTATACTAAACAAGTGCTACTGTTTAAAAAACACATTTTATTGTGCATTGTACACAAATCCTTTATCTATATGCAGTTAAGAGGTCATTGGTTTCCAATTAAGTGGTTATCAATCACAGTACTATGATAGAGCAGAAGGGTCCAAATGAATGCATTTCAAGTCTCATTAGATAAATGTGCTATTGGGATTGACCAAAACCACTTGAAATTACTTTAAATAACAGGTTAACGGTGCATCTGTCAAATACTAATAAACTACACCTTTTTTTACCCATTTCTGCATTTTTCAAATTTGAAAAACTTTTTTTTTTTTTTTTTGCATGCAACTCATTTTTAGAGGTCCCCTGTGGTTTAGCCATCTAAAACTTTTCAGGCGATTTCCAGAACACGCTGAGTCCCTCATCGCCTCCTCCCCAACATTTAAACATTGTGCTGCTCACCATTTCCATTTGTAACTACAGACATCACAATAGCATAATAATACAGAACGTTGTCAATTGATGTCATTCCTATACTTCCGAAAAGAAGATTTTTTAAACTAACATGCTATTATTACCCTATTACTGGATGAGGCATGCTCAGTAAATTGAGTAATGAATATGCAGGCGTTCTTTGCTGTATTTAATAAAGAAAAAATCATCTGTTCAAACACAATGAAATGTTTCCTTGCAGAAGTAACAAAAAAGCAATTAACAACAGGTGCCTTATGGTCTAAACAATAACATTCAAAATGTCTAATAATAATAATAATAAACTTCAAGGGTCTAAATATTCACCCTATACTTTATATGTTATTTCTATTCCATTTAACATGAATTGACTTGTTTGACTTTTTTTCGATCATTCAATCATTTTACTTGTCAACCGATTTTAAAAACATGAAAACATAAGACAAGTATTTCCTTTAGATTAGATTTATGTTGCGTTTCTAAAATTGAACAGCAATATTTAATATTTTGGTAACTGAAAATTACTTTTATGACAATTTAATCTGTATGAAAACTTGATGTTTCACTTTAATCAGATTTGCTAGTTGAAGGAAACGATTATGTATATAGAATTTAGCATAAATACAGATAGGTGTTAACAATATGTGTAGTATTTTAAATAACTCAAGGTAAGTTTGCACAGTTGGATTAAGCAGGTCAGGACATGAATGGGTCGGTGGTAGGAAATATACACTACATGTACAGTAGTAAATGTTTCAGATAAATAAAAATGAGTATATGGAATTTATACAGGCTATTAAACAGCTAAAGTTATGAGCAAATCTTCTATGTGATTTTTACTTATAAGGCAGCACAGAAATATGGCTTTTTCCTGATATTTATAATTGTTCCCTAGTAGATATATTATTTATGTTAACCAAAACTATTTGCGCTACATTAATTCCATGGTAACTGTGATTCTCTAAAATTTAATATAAAATACCTACTTAAAAGGGGACTTGCAGCGAGTCTAGGCTGTACTATGGGTTGGATGACAACATGTTTCTGCAGTAGCAGATTATTTAGTTGTTTTTATTTATTTTATTCTGTTAAGGTAAAACAAAGTTCAACTAATATGTTGTGAGAAAATGGATCGTGATTAATGATCTTTTCGGATTACATATTAATACACCAAAACAACTACACAAATGATAAAAATAGCTGTAATAAAATTAAAGATGATAAATACGCCTAAAATTTGTTTTAGGCTTTTGGTTGAAGCATCAGCTGCATCATTACCAGGATGTTTGGAACCTGACTAAACTTTGGCTCCAGTAAATTCGGATTTATTAAAAAAATAACACTGGACTTTAAACTACCCTGCTTTCAAGGTCGGCTTATCTGTCCGCTGTCATGAACCATTCAGGGTTGAATCCTGCCTTGTTAGTAACGCTACCAGGACGATTCTGTTTCTCCAAAACTCAAATCACTTTTAAAGATGGATGCAGGGGTATGGAAATCGTATACATTTTACCTATTCAATTAATACGTCACAGCGTGGGCATGATATTTCGTTCAGGTTAAATTATTAATAATGGAATACTTAGTAGAACTGCATGGTGGCGTAATGGACAGCGCAGGGGCTTGTTCACCGCGCCAGCGTTCATGTTTAAATTCGTGTTCTTGTGGAGTTTTCACGTTCTCTCCACATTAACGTGTGCTTTTCTCAGAATATTCGAATTTCAAGTTCCTAGTAAAAAGGAAACAAGGATACCAGGGTAACACTGTATGTATCACTGGGCAAACACCCCCAAGCTCCTGGACAGGGGCACCAGACCAGCACAGGGCAAACACCCACACTAGGCACACACTCGGGCCAGTTTAGAGATGACAACGCAACTTGTGTGCCCTTGACGGATTTGGAAGAAGAACACACCACGATCGAGGCTGTTGAACCTGTGATGCGTGAATCCAGGCGACTGCAGAGCTACCTTCAGGCTCTTGTGTTTCCTTAATTTTAATTCATACGGCATTACAATGAAACTATGACACATTAGTTATAAACCTTTCGGGTATATTATTTATATTGTAAGCCCCCGTTTAAAGGATAAGATCACATAATGCAATTTCCTACGTGCTGACCAAATCATCGGCGAGTAGAATCGACTTGAAATAAGCATCTTAGTTAAAGAGAGTAAAGAGATTGTGTGTAGAAACCAAACTACTGCGTAGTTATAAAAGCGTCGGGGCATCAAGTATGGAGGAAGGAGGGATTTGTAACGCTTTAGCCTAGTCGGAAGCCAGAAGGCATAAGTACAAGCATTCTAAAACTAATGTTGTATCTGTAGTAATACTTTAATACATGTTTGGGGGGAGGGGGTTACAATTATTATGTAAAACATTTTCTAAAGAAATGACATTCAAACAGCACTGAAGGACCCTCAATGGATGTAGATGTTAAGTGCATAGTCACTGGCACCGTTATCTGAACGGTCTGCTCAGTTAAGCGGACTTGTCCATCGGTTCAACTCTTCCGTAGATGTATTTCATCTAAATCCGTTACGACGTAGTATGCATGTATGTGTGCTGCAGTTTAATATAAGCATTGCGGCACCCCAATTTATTCCAAAGTTTGCCCATTCACTCCTTTTTTACGCTTTTTTTTAAAATTACAATGGTGCTCGTAAGAAACAACACTTTATTTGTAGCACATTAAATATACTTTAAGTTTCATACGTCGTGGGAATTGCCTACAGCTATAAACTGCTGTTTGAATATGAGCGTTTTTCACTAGTAAAAACTCCATGTAATAATGTCCGCTACGGGAGGCGCTATTTGTAATGTAGTAGGCGACTGTGATTGATTCAAGTAAAATATATAATACCTGACCACAAACCAGACTGACATTTGTAACTGCTTTCGGCTGAAACCTCACAATATAAAAGAGCTGGCGTATTTTACTGCACTGCGCTGTTACACTACACTTTGCATT
This sequence comes from Polypterus senegalus, assembly GCF_016835505.1. NCBI lineage: Eukaryota > Metazoa > Chordata > Cladistia > Polypteriformes > Polypteridae > Polypterus > Polypterus senegalus. The sequence goes on from NC_053155.1 coordinate 267,281,570, forward strand.
TCAGACTATTACGTACTTTACATCTTTTTAACTATCGTCTTTTATATATTATATAAAAATGTCAGGCGATTACTGTCTAAAATTCTAGACTTTTAATTAATAGAATATGTTTCTCGAGAAAAAAGACGAAGAATGCGGCTCTGTCAGTTCCTAACTGGACAAGGGGTTCAGAAATTGCTTGGATGGACGGGTATTTTGATAGAATAATAATTTTGAACACTTGCAGGTTTTTATTTCGACCTCTTTATTTCCACGATATGTTTTCTTCTTAACTATTAAGAATTGTTACCTGTGACATTTAAATCTTGAGATTGGCTGGGTGATTAATGTGGTTTTTCAGTTAATCTGAACTGCACATTGAGGGTAAAAGGTGAAATATGAAACTCATTAAGTACAAATTCCGAGAGAAATTAGGTTTGTTTTTAATACACTTAACATTTTTCTTCAATATTATAAATTCGCGAATGCTTCGTCTTAGTTTGTCATTTAATTTGACTCATGTTGCCGCCTTGAACAACACACACATGCTAAATGTTAGCTTTTACAATTATTAAGCGCATTCTGTAAATAGTTTATAAAGGCGCACTTGTTCTAGACTTGCTGGAGTTTTCCTAACGAATGAAACATAGTAAATCTGAACCGTAGTGAATTGAAAATGTTTAATATGTTTATTATTTTAATATAAAGTATGGCTAAAACTTCATTTATCAATGCAGAAATTATAAAGATAGCATGTTCTTACCTTGTAACAGAACGTTTCCACAGAGCCCACAAACTATCATCAGTTCGTAATAATGCATTCTGTTCCGAAACGAGAGAGATGAAAAAAATCCAAAGGTGTATTACTTATTTGTTTTCTGTTTTGCCTTTTGGAGAAATCACAATCCGTTATATACTCGGTTTCCAGTCGTATTGCTAATGAGCTACAAAACCTTCGTTTAAAATGAAGTATTCTGAAGTTTAATGAGCAGCCGACAGATTACGCATGGCACAAACCCACAAGTTCTTCCTAAACTTCCAGTTTAGATGCCTCTGCGCGTATGTCACGCCCACCTGACGTGTTTTGTCGACACTCCTCCAGCACAAACTGAGTTTCATCCGAAGAGGTTGGGGACAAAAACGTGGTACAGCACTTCCATGGGCGGCACCACTCCGGAGGTGAGGCATCCAGTGGACTCCGAGAACACGCACGCGACGCACGAAGCCCTGAGAAATAGGAAGTCTGCTGAAACTGTTGGACCCTTTGCATTATACGCCGGGAAGTTCCGTTTAAGGGAAATTGCTTTTTATTATGATAAGCATTTATTTACCCATTAATGCATGTTGGGTTTTATCGCCCATTATATGTTCCTATCTAATTTCAACATATAACACGTAAAAAATGTTTTTTATGACAAACTGAAATCACGCCACCCGAAATAAGTAAGCCACAACTCAACTCAAATTTTCTTTTACGTTCGATCTTGCGGTACAAGCAAGATACTCGTGGGAGATTGGTCTAAGAGAGCAGACTAGACACATTGGCGGTTTTTTCTTCTCCAAAAAATGAAGTTACTTAGGGATTCCACGACCAGTGGGGTAACAATAGTTAGTGCTGGTAAGGCAGCGGAATCAGGGTCCACGAAGCTGTGGGGGATCAAAGGGTGACTACATGGTTGTTGTTTTGCAAGGCGTATTATTAACATACTCCTCTACCTGACATGTGAATGGAAAAAAAAACATAAATGGTGCTCTCATTCCCACAACTACATAAAGCTTAATTGTGACTATTGACCTTTTATGTAGCTTAATATCTTTGAGGTATCTCATGATGGTAATGTTGAATTAGATTAAGTTTAATTTCACACAAAGGGGGGCTCATTTATTTTTTGCCCAAGGATCCATGAAGTGACTATAAGACTAGAGACCCTGTGAAACCAGGCCTGTGGATTCTGCCTATAAACTGAGGTCATTTATGAGGCCTCATTGTACTCATCCTTGGGAGGCGTGATGGAGCAGAAGTCACAAAGCAAGAGAGAGTTTAGGTCACTCAGCTGCCAGGCTTACAATAGATCTAGTTAGACTTTTGCTTATGGAAAATGGCTCTCAGGATTAAATTCTATTTAAATGACATAAAAGTAGCCAAAAACGTCAGGATATTGAAAAATAGGGAATTTACATAGTCAGTCTCACCTCTATACTTATCATTGGCTGCAGAATCAGAGATCTGGTCTTTCACCTATCCTGAACTTGCCCCACTGTTTGTGGGCATGTATATAAACCTTAGGATTTGGTGCAGTTCAAGTTGGCACCAGTGGATGTGAGTAGCAGCGTAGAAAGTGTTTGCACATATGCATGCAGGCAACAGGTGTACTTGACCTCCTTACAGAAGAAAGATGCAGTATTTGAAGAACTTCTCACACTCTGACTCCGCAGTCGTCAATGTACCAGGTACCTCAGGCAAAAAGGTCTAATATAGACTTTGTAGTTTTGTCAACTGATGTGACATTCTAGGTTCTGGAGACATGGGACAAATGCAGATTGGATCAGATAGGTATGGTCTCAACTGGACAAGACCTACATGGATAATGATTGATAATAACAAGGGGACTTGTTTTTGGATGAAGTCAATTGTTACATTTGTACAAATATTGTCACATATCTCAGGAAAGGCAGGGATGTAAAGTTTATATGGACCCTGTTCAAGATCTTAGTAGTGTAGATTGCTGGAAGATGATGTGGACAAATGATGATGAAAGATAATATGAACAAATGGCGTTTGCTGCCTGTCACAGCAATTGGTGGACCTGTTGGAGGATACCAGACGAGAAGAAAACTGCCAAGTTACAGGTGGAGCAACTCATGTCATGTTATCCAAAGGATCTCTGGATTTGGTAAAGGCATCATAGGACAAGAAAGCAACACCTGTGGTACTGGCTGAAGGAAAGGAGTTTGGAAAAAGCTATACCTTTAGAAGGTTCTGGCAAGTCATTCCAAAACTCATGAAAATAAAGATGAAGATTGCCAAGAACTTTTTTTTTTTTTTTTAACGGGGAAACACAAATGGGTCTCTACTTAATATCTTTTTCAATGCTGCTAGGAGAGCAGAGATGAACAGTAACTCTGGATAGACAGCCTGAGATGGTGGTGCACATTTTCAAGCAGGGCACGAGCAGTTTTGTTTTAATTATTAGAGAATCAAACGCATTGCCAAAGTGCTGGGATGGAGAATACAGTGAGCAGTCAGACCTCATATTCACAAAAACGTAGGCAGGTTCAACTGGCTATGAGACAACTCATATCTCAGGGATTGTGGGAGTTTTTCAAATGCATTACCCCGTTTTCTGATTTCTTCAAAATGTTGGTATGTGGAAGTGAGATCTGTGACTGTGTTTTTAAACAATTTGTTAAACCACAATTCTTCAGTTATGCCATATAAAGAGGCAGACATTTTTTTCAGACCTGCTCTTGTTCTATTGGGGTAGAGGAGTGGATTGTGAGTCAACTGAAGCCAATGTTAAATATTTATTAGATAATTTTATATGTTACCCAATGAAAAAATCTCAATAGAGCACATAACACTTTCAAATATGCTGTATTATATGATTTTTTTAAATGAAATATGTAATTTATAGGGATTTAAAAGCCCAGACAAACGTGTAATTGATTTTCATGGAATACCATTTTCAAATGCTGTTAAAATGTCACGATTTACTATGTAATTCTTTATAATATGAATAAAGTTTAATGATACTAATAATGGAATGTTGTATTAGTAATACTGTTTAATGGTGTTGTAAGGGCAGTGTGGTGTGGTGGTTAGGGCATTGGACTTCAAACCCTGAGGTTGTGGGTTCAAATCCCACCACTGATGCTGTGTGACCCTAAACAAGTCACTTGACTTGCCTGTGCTCCAACTGGAAAACCAAAAAAGAAATGTTAGCAATTACTTGTGTTTGTGAATTTTATGAGACCATCGTGGTAGCGGACTACCAAACAAACATCTCAGCCATGGACATGAAGCACCAACACTCACTTCCAAGGGCATAATTCAGACTTACATGTCGTTTTTAATGACAACATCCAACAATTATTAGTATTCATTGTTTACAAATCATTGTTGAAAGTACATCATAAAATACAATGATAATATTTATGCATTTGTGTGAATAATTTTGTACTAATATTAACTGTAACCAAACGTGTACTCCCCAAGATGTTAATTTTTAATGTAATGTGTCCACAGGTTAGCGCAATTCGCGTATTATACAAAGCACACATAACAGCGGTGCCCAAACTCATTGATGATCGTGCAAGTACCTTAAGATTATCTTGCAGAATTCTTAAAACTCCTTTGTTTAAATCTGAAATGAGGGCGCAAGGATGTGGAGCCCCGCTGGAGTTGTCACAGATTAACAACAGGTATCGACTCACTTTATTCAATTGAGCAAAGGGAAAAAATACACGCAGCTTCTTGGTTCTCCGTCCTGACTGACGCCATTTCCCGCATTTTCTTTTTTTTCTTTTGTCTTTCTTATTATCCCGTCTTTTGACCTTTCAACCCTCAGAAAACTTCACTGAAACTGAACCTTTCTCTATATTGACAAACACAGATAAACAGAAAAGATACATTTCTGTAGTCTTTGTACTTAACGTATTTTAATATACAAATTACTTTTTTATTCATATCAAGAGTGGAAGAAGAAAAAAGTCGTTTACACAATTATTCCCTCGGAAAATTCGTGATGAATTCATTATTTAAAACGTTATATATATATATATATATATATATGTATGTATCCACCATTTTCATATAAGAGGCGGGCAGTCCGAAATTCGCACCTTCACGTTTCAACTGTTAAATGTTTTTCACTCTCAAAAGAACGATCAACGGGGCGAAATGCCCAATGCCAGTTTTTCCAAGCGTGCTCCCAGTAAATGAAAGGTGACAAGAAACTTATAAATCGTTCTTCCATGCAGCGTATGGGAAAATCAGGAGCCCCGACAGGCACTCCAATGCGTCGGTTTTCAATTCATTCACTGCGAATTTTTGTTAGCCGTAGGGGGGAAATGAAGCTTCCTGTGTGATGCAAACTGGTGCCAATGAGACTGAATCGGTTCTCTATTGTGCTTTTTAACAACGCTTTCCTGCGCCCAGAGAGCCGAAGGAGTGTTCTTTTTATAGAAAAGACTCCTGCGATTGTATCTGTGCCTCACTTACAGTGTCTACTAAGAAACAAGGTCAGCTCCCTTCAGCGCCTTACAAACCGACCTGAAGCGCCGCAGTCTCCCCACCCCCCTTTTGCCGGGTCGGCCGCGCAAGCGCGCTTTGTGTTTCGGTTGTGCTTAGGGTTGCCACCCGTCCTTTAAAATACGGAATCGTCCCGTATTTGAGAATGAAATTGCGCTTGGCCCCCAAGGGATGTGCCCCCCGCTGCAGTATGCGTCCCTTATTTTTTTGTAGCCTATTAAAAGTGGTAACCCTAGTTGTGCCCCTCGAGATTATTGGGTTCCGTAAAGTTACTTTGTATTTTAGTACAGTAATACGCTTTTTGCCCCCCCCCCAAAAAAAAAAAAAGATCGTGAGAGCAATGCATGCCATGCAGAAGAAGGGCTTCCTGTGATTTCAGCATCTCCCGATGACTGCGGAGTAATTTAGTTTAAAAAAAGACACGAAATATGCCCTTTATTTTATGTGTATGGATCTACAGTTTCACGATTAGGGAGATGTATGTATGGACAAAAAATCAAATACATTAACCAATATTTGCGCTTTATGTATGTTACTAGCTATCTTATCTACATGTAACTCTGTTACTGTGAACAAAATCATGATATATTTAAATAAAATAAAAAAATTGCATATGAAAGGAAAGGGAATGGTCATGTGTTTATAATGAGTATTGTGATAAAGGCCACACAGGTATACCCGTCTCAGCAGAAGTTAAAACAATCAGGCAAAGTAAGTCCTGAAAGGAACATGAGGAGGCTAATTTTCTACTTCTTTCTCACATGTTAAAATTAACCAAGTTTACAGCTCATGGTGTTGAATGACACATGTAAACCCTCCACCCCACCCATAATAGTTTCGTTTTGTTGGATTTTAAAGGTGCTGTAGTTGTCACTAATCGCTCCATTCATAAAAGCAGTTCAAGTGTTTTAGAAAAGAGCCATTCCACCTCACTCTACTGTAACCACCACCAAGTTCTGTCACCCTATTACAGCAGCAGTTTACTCAAAGACCACCACAAGCTTCTCCTTCAAAGACTCCATGCAACAGAGACATGAAACAGTGTATCCTTGTGATCTGGGACTGTCATCTAAGCTGTGTTCTCCTCTTTTGTCCCCAGCTCTCTTCATCTGATCCCATCTTTGAACTGTCCTCTTCCAGCTCAGCTCTTCAATTTGTCTGAGCCAGCTGTTTCACCTGCAAAAGCAAAAAACGTTTTCTTTCTAAGCACCATAACTGGCTGTGTCCTCTCCATGGAAATTGTCTTCTGGAGTCCTCTTTTTATAATTTAGAGGTTTTGAAGCTTCCTGCATCCCTTGGATGAAAGGGTCCTCCAGTGTCGCCATTGACAGGTGGTCAGTTGCAGCTCAGTTGGTGGTGGTGGGATGGCTGGGGTCCAATGACTTCCTGTCTCTCTCCCACCTCACCTCCCCCAAAACCCATTTTCTGTTCAGTTTTTCACAGGGTATTGTGGGATTGAGCTATATGTGTGCACTGGGGCTCTTTATACGATTTCTCATTTGTATCATTAGATTCACTATGTCTGTTACTTCACTGACTTTTACTTCTATTAAAAATTTGATCACATTTGAACTGGAAGGCATCTTCATGAAAAAAAAAAATGACTAATACGACAAACATACTGTATGAGGCAGATTCACGTCACATATTTTCAGAATGAAGCCTGCCTAGACCAGTTGAGGTCAGTTGGTTTAGGGTCACCAGTTGACCTCACATGGAACGTGGGAGAGAAACACCCACACAGACATCAAGAAAATGTGCAAATTCCACTCGGGCAGCAATCTTGGGAGCCACAGTATGTAGCAGAAGGGCTAACCAACGCCCTTGATTCAGATTCATTATTTTAAAAAGTTTAAAAACACATTTTAAAACACACTTCAGCAGATGGTGGGCTTATTTCTCAATTTAGTGTGAAACCTTTATTAGAATAACGTTTAAATTCTCCTTTGCATCACCATATATTTTTCGATGTGTAGGTAACTTGTAACACTTGTTCACAAATTTTGGAGGTGTCATTTTGTTTCACTGACATTACAAACCTCACTCCACTTCAGGCACGATTTACGCATTATATTTGTGGCAGATTTGTGTTAGATGAAATTTAATGTAAGAAGTGCATGACCAGGGGGCACTTACTGTACTTGCCTGCAAGTACTTGAGAGGCACTTCTCTACTGCTGACATCCAGTGACCTGCGGAAGTGGCCACCAAAAAGACACTGGAAGGGTCCTGGCACATTGAAGAGATGTGTTTTTAACAGATGTTTGAAATTAATACTAGACTTTTCCATGCGAAGGCTGAGAGGGAGAGAATTCCAGGTTTTATTTTGTATTCAGCCAAAATAACAGAACCAGGTTTTTTTAATTTACATGATTATATGAAATAGAAGTGGGATTTTCTATGGCTCAGTAGTTCGTGGAGCTGGGCTATCACTCTGAAAGCTCTGCCACCCTTTGTTACTAACCTGTATTTAGGTACAGTGAGTAAATTAGAAACTCACAACTCCACAGTTGCTCATCCTCGTCTGTGGTAGTTCAAGAAACAATTTACCAGCATGGCAGTCATGTGCACTGTGGGTGTTTACGGCTCCCTTTGGTGATGTGAACAAAAGACAATGAACGTAATGCACGGGCAGGAGTGTAGCGTCCAATGAACGTAATGCACGGGCAGGAGTGTAAGGAAGCAGCAGCTCAGACAGATAATGAGGGGCTAAACCATGAAGGGCCTTAAAAGTGAGAAGGTTAATTTTATATTTGATTCTTGAAGAAACCAGTGACCAATGTAACTCACAGAGGACAGGAGTGATGTGAGCAGATTTTTTAGTGTGTGTAAGTAAACAAGCAGCAGAATTCTGAACATATCGTAATCTGTTGAAATATTCAGTCGGGAGGCCATAAAACAAAGCATTGCGATAGTCCAGACGGGTAGTGATGAAAGCGTGAATGAGTGACTCAGTATCTTTCACACTGAGGAAAGAATGCAGATGAGCAATGTTGCGAAGATGAAAAAAGGCTGTCTGTACTATTGAGCTGATGTGTGATTGAAAAGTAAGAAGCTGATCAAAGATGACACGCAAATTATGGACTGATGCTGAGGGTTGAACCAGGATCCCATCAATGTCAATTTTTACCCCACGAAGGGTAGAGAGGTGCCAACTAATAAGATTTCTGTTTTATCAGGATTGAGTTGTAAAAAATGATCTGTCATCCAATGATTGATTTCCTGAATGCAATCAGTCAGTGCAACAGGTGAAGATGTTGCAGTTCCATCCACGCTTACATAAAGTTGTGTGCCATCGGCATAGCAGTGGAAGCTCAGACCATACCGACGGATAATCTCCCCTGATGGGAGCATATAGATGTTAAAGAAGATTAGACCGAGAACTGACCCTTGAGGGATACCCTGTGTGAATGAAGTAGTGGCAGATTTGGATTCCCTAATGAAGACGTAATACTGGCAATCACTGAGGTATGATGTGAACCGAGAAAGAGCGGGACCAGAGATACCAATAGCTGAGAGTCGGGACGGTAAAATGTCATGGTTAACTGTATCAAAGGCTGCACTCAAGTCAAGAAGAACTAGAATGGCGGCCATCCCAGAATCTGCAGTTATCAGTAAGTCATTGGCTACCTTAAGTAAAGCAGTTTCAGTGCTATGTAGGGCTCTGAATCCACATTGAAAAGGCTCAAGCAGGTTATGTAAATTTAAATAATCATTGAGTTGAGCAGCAACAACCTTTTCTAATATCTTAGTCATAAATGGAAGATTAGAAATTGGGTGCTAAAATTTTAGCTGTAAGGGATCTGAGCCAGGTGTTTTTTAAAACAGGGGTTACAGCAGCACTTGGAGCAACACAGGAAACTACAGTTGATAAAGTGAGAAAATGGAGGCAGAAAGTTTGGCAGTGCAAGCCTTAATCAGTAAAGTAGGTACAAGATCTAGGTGGCAGGTACAGTAGATTGATTTAATTTAGATATTACTTCAGCAATATAAGTTGGTGTAACGGGGTTAAATTTAGATAAATAAACTGTAGATTTAGAAGTATGATCAGTCGACAGAAATGAGGAATGATTAGTAGGGAAACTTTGATATATGGTCATAATTTTTGACTGAAAATAGTCCAAAAATAGGTTACAGTGCTCAACAGAGTTTTACCAGCAGGTTGACAAAGTGTGTTAACTGTATTAAAAAGGGATCTAGGGCGACAAGTACCAAAGTCAATAAGAGTGGAATAGTACTTTGAACGTGCAGCCGATAAGGCACATCTGTATTCCTTGAGGTGTTCAGTGTAAGCCAGGGCATGAACAGCCAAACCAGTCTTCTTAAAGAGCCTTTCCAGGTGGCGACCAAAATTGTTTCATGGTACACAATTCTGCTGTAAACCATGGAGATGACCAGGTAGTAGGAACATTCAAGGATTTAATAGATACATAATGATCCAAAATTTGTGACAATGTGGAATTATATAGAGATAAAATCTGTATAGGGCAAGACAACCAAGAGACATCGTGGAGACAGGAAGCACCAACAGACATAGAGAAGGATAACTGATCAATGTTCTTGATATTACGATAGGTTATTTTTGATTTTAGACTTATTTTAGTGAGGGGATAAGCGAAGCTAAATTCAATCAGCTTGTAATCGGAGATACCAATAACTGTACCAGATGTACAGACATTCTGCAGACCAGTAGAACATACAAGATCCGGAATATGGCCCTTAGCATGGGTTAAAAAACCAACATGCTGCACAAAACTGAAACAGTCTAGTACTGAACGTAGCTCACAAGCAGATGGACAGTCAGAATCCACATGAATATTAAGGTCAACAAGTAAAATATCAGCAGCAGACATGTCATAGACAAGAGTGAGTATTTCATAAAGTTCAGAGAAAAAATCCAGCTGAAGCTTAGGATGTCTGTAGATTAACACAATGTGCAGCGAAGCCTTCCCAGTGATTTTAACAACCAGGTATTCAAAGGGCGTAATGTTGTGAAAATCAACAGTGGTTGCTTTAAGACTGTCACGCTGAACCACTGCCAATCCACCACCTCGGACCGTCAGACGGGGTTTAGACAGGTAACTGTAACCAGCGGCGGTAAGCAGATTTAGTTGTAAGTAATCACCTGGATTTTGCCACTTTTCTACAAGGAACAACATGTCCAGTTTTTTAGAAGTTGATAAGTCATTAAGGAAAGTAGTGTTATTAGTTACTGGTCTGCAGTTAAGGAGCGCACAATGGAGAATTACGTCAGATTGTAATCCTTGGTTACTCCAGTCCGGCATTTGCGGCAGGTGTCTCAGCCAATTCGTCCGCCTACTCCATCGTCTTGCGGATTGTCTTTTTGAGAAAACAGGTCTAACAGACCAAATCGTGGCAATAGTGTCGGCAGTTGTAGAGGTGGTATTAAGATGACGCAGAGAGGAGCGGTGTAAATACCGCGGACAAGCAATGGCAAGCTCCCATCATAAGCCCTAAGTCACCGTATCTAGTCTGGAGTGCATACGGAAAGCGCATAATTGTGTTGGAGAGTAGATAATCATCTTCAGAAAAAGCAGTAACAGCTACCACCACGTTAGCCAGAACATAAACTAACTCCCAAAAACAAAAGATCATGCATCCTAAGAGAGAGAGAGTGTGCCATATTCTAAATAATTAATGAAATTTATTAGATTACCATGTTATTAAAAAAATGAGGAATCTAAGTTATTCAAAAAATCTAACAAGACAAAAAACAAATTGGAGAAAAATCCCTTTAATGAAATAAGAAACAAAATCTACCCTATATATATAAAATCCTAACCCTAAAAGTGCAACGATTTTATGTGACGTTTTAATTTCACGTTTTCTGTCACGCTTTAAATCGTGCTTATTTTCAAACCTACATATATATGTTTGGTATCATTCTTTTCAGAATTTATCGAACTTTAATATGATGTTGTTAGATTTTCAGATTCTTGTTACGTTTTTAAATTATAAACTAAAAAATATCAAGAACTCACATCCCGCGAGACGAGACTTTGTGTCAAGAGAATTAACCACACCCGGGGCCAGAAATAAAAGACAAAGAGTAGGACAGCTGCTGTACAGGCTTTTAAATGTTCGAAGCGTCGCAAGAGATGCAGATCACGTGGCACAGCAGCAGCGAGGCAGCAGCTGATTGAGCAAAGAGGAGGTAAAAAAAACAAAACTATTTGTTTCCCATTGTATCACCGTTTAAGAGAGGGTTTCAGAGGAGCGACTGCATCTCTTTGGGTTGTGTTCAGCCCCGCTCTTCACAACGCGAGCAGCAGAGAATCAGAGTGTCTGGCGCATAGTGCTTTGGGGGGTTGGCGAGCGAAGCAAGCATGGGGTAAGCCCCCTAGTATAGTAATAAAAAGAAAGGGGCTTTTAAGAAGAAAGTCAAAAGGAAGAAGTGACAAGTACTGAGACTGCCCTCCCTGGTGTCATTCTTAAAGCTTCAAACTTGGATGCGCCCTAGTAGCCACTGAGAATGCACTGCATTGTGGGTGCACCCAGCAGTATCTTGGACACTGCAGCCAATGATCCGGCATGGAGGAACATTTTAACAGCCGCATTTCTCTTATGTCTCCTGTGTCCTGTTTTGTAGAAGTACAGTTGGCTGGTTTCATTCAGGTGACACCTTCAATGTAAGTTACTCTCTATGCAGGACATCTTGTCATTTGAGATGAAAGTGAATATCCACCTCTTATTGAAGTCAGCTAATGGAGAGCTTGCTTTTTGGGAGTGACAATTTGGATTTTCATTTTGTAGCATGCTCAGACCAGGCCACTTTTGTCTTGATGCACCAATTTTTCCTTTCTCTTTTGCAATCTAAATGGCGGGAGGTTAGACATGAAAAGTAACGTTGGAACTGCGTAATCACACACTTAAGATAATCCTATCTGGATGCCTCAGCCATTGCCCGTCCTGCAGGTCATACTGGATGTAGATTCCAGACTTAGACAAACACAAGCACTCTGTGCCTTCACCAGGTTCCTTGTTTCACTCTAGAGGCTTATTTGATGGCCCGCACAGTTTAATTTGAGATGGACAGCCACTGATAATGCTGACAGAAAATCGAGGTCCACGATGCACTGCACTAGGAGACCATCTTCCCAGAGGTGACTTTGAGCTCAGTATTTCCAGCTCATGTTTGCCTGTCAAGCAGACCTCTCTGTTTGTTTCAATACTCTGTTTTGTGTTTCTCATATTATTTTAGGTCCAGGTTGCAGTTCTAGTCCTTGATATGACAGTAGGCAGAATGAAGAATTTCCCAGGGTAATTTCTGGCCAGTTTGGTATTGCTGTCATTCTGCTAACACAGTTTAATTATTCTGAAAACAGGCCTCTCTGCACTGCTGTGCGTCACTGCACATTAAACTCTGTAGCTCTTTTGTTTCCAAGGAAAACGTTTTAGGGTCACTGTGATATGTATTATATTATTTACAATAACAAACTGATTTTTAGTGTTTTAATGCATTATGTTAAATGGTAAAATGATGAAGCTTCTAAAGATAGGCTTCACCTCTGGCATCCTGACCCCAAACTCCAAGCCTAACATAGGGAACTGGCTTTTAAAACTGAATGTGAGACACAAGTTAAATATGCGTAATACTGCCATCTGGGGGATAGCCATAAATGTATTTATTTTTATTTATTTCGATGGCAACAGCTTGTGAAAAATGGTGCTATAAATAGACAGTTTGTAGTTATGTCATTGCAAAAAGGTATAAAGCTGCTGGTCTTTTGAAACATCTAAACTTACTGCAAGATTGATATTTTGATGATAATGACGGTGATCAAGATATTGACAATCAATTGGATGATGTGAAACCTGTAGACAGATAGTTGCCCCGAAAGCGTTTCTTCCTTACAAGGCATCCAACTCCTCCCAACTGTCAGGACGGCACTACTTGGACATTCTGATGGCCACTAAGCAGAAACTGTCACCACCTGCTAAATGTATTGTGTGGGCAGTGCTAAGAAGTGTTACATTTGTGGCACATCTAAGTGTTTCTTAGCCTGCACTCTGCGAGGTGTCATCCTTCAACTTCTTTTATACAAATGCAGAGCTTTAGTCATCTTGCTGCTAAAATAATTCAATTTCTTGACATTTTTGACAGAGTTACCATTGGTAATAAAACCGTTGCTTTCTATTGCATTTCTTTACATTTTTTATGAAGAGTTTTTTAACATATGTACAAAGACCAATACTGCAGCACCCTGATAATAAATGTTCCAGAATTGAATGTGTAGCATTGCTACAGTGTCAAAAACTCCATTTCCCAGCAGCCCAAGGGGGATTACCCGCATAGGATGACTGGAGCAGAAGTAGGGGCTGCTGGGGACGAAAGAGGCCAGTGGGAAAGTTGAAAAGGGGAGCCAGACGGAGCAACAAGAGATTGGTATTTTTGTGTATTTTGTCCAACGTGTCGTCTGAAAAGTTAATTTTGTCCTGTGTCGTTCCCTGTTAGGATGAATGGACTGTCTCGTGCCTGCCTGTCGTGTGTATAGTGGCGGATTAATCGTTGTGCGTCTTCAAAAGGAGCGCTCCTGGAAATCTCACCCCTTGCCACTCAGGTCTATTGGTAGGACTGTTTCACTCATTTTCTTCAGAAGCTGTTCTCAGAATCCTCATCTTCACACCAAACCATTTCACCTGCTTTTGCTGTTTTGGACTGTATAAGGATGTTGTCGTGAGTGTTCATTGTTGTGTTACAATTGTATCGCCGTAGTGGAAAGGGGAGATTTGTCTGATTGTTGTTGTTGTGTTTTAGGTTTTCATTTAATATATTATTTATTCATTTGTTAATTTTGTGTCTCTGGTTGTGAGTGTGTGCAGGCCGGGCCAAGGCTGGGTGCGTCCCTGGAATCTCCAGCAAAAATATAAAGAAATCACCGTCGGTGAATCTTAGTGGCACCAGACCGCTACAAATGTGTTAAAGATTAGAACACTCAAAATATAAACGAATCCATCAAAAATGCCCATTTGTGGAAAGGATACTGCAGACCTTTGGTTATAGAGAAAAATCCAAACAGGTATCTTTATATATATATTTTCAATAAACCAAAGCAAAAAATGGAAAAAAAAGGTTTGCATGAAAAGGCAATCCATGGCAAACACGTCCAGGCTTTCAGGGTGGCCCTGCCCCTTTGGGTTCCTCAAATAAAATTCAAGGAATCGATATAAAAAAGCACACACATCATACTTCTGAAGAAAATAATTAAATAACGCTATCAAAGAAAAACATAATTTGACATAAAGACAATCCAAAACCATAATTAACAAAAGATAGGAAATTATAAAACAGCAAAAAATCAAAAGAGCAAGAAATCAGCTTAATTTAGGCAATAACCCTATGTGAACCATAGCATAGGAGGTCAGGAATACCTAAATTATAGGCTACCCTGTAACTCCATTTTATTTCATTGTTAAATGGGAGGTCTGTTATCGCCTACCCTAACACCAATCTGAACCATAGCTCTTCAGTGCCGGCTTAACGTCTTACTCTGGTACTGACGAATACACAATTAGTCATGCAGAATACTATCACTTAGGAGGTCAATATCTGACAAAGTGCCTCACACGCTGATCTGTACTCTGACAACCAAAGGCACAGCACCTCATCTTTCTGACCAGCATCACGCAGACCAGTCGCTTTTTATGACACTTGTACAGAAAAGCAGAGGCTGCCGATTCACTTGCCACAGCGGTGCTAATGCTACCTTCAATGACGATAAAACGTTCAGTTGAAATTTCTTCATTTGGAACATTTTCTTTTTTCTGTTTGAACAGTAAATCCATAATTTACAAGTAGAGAACTTCAATTTTTTATTTCTTTTTTTAGGCTAAACTAAGCATCATTAACACTACCCTGCCACAGAACAGCACTGCAGCACAACTGTACTTGGTTATGAACATCGATGACAGAAGGACGCCATTTTCAAGGGGAAAACAGGCAAAATTAAACAGAAACACCACAGTCGTTGCCTTCTTCTGAATTTATATTTAAGCCCATTATCTCATAGGCCCTGCAATGGGCATGGTGTGATTTTTTTTTTTTATAATGTGTTTGTCTTGGACTTCCCATAATTTTGATTTTGTGGCTTTCAGGGACTCCAAATAAGTATATGCGGGTCCCAGACCCTCTGGGTGTGGTGGTGCAGGTTGGCGCCACGTTCTCAGTTACTATAGGGAGCCTCTTGAACCCACCACCATCTGTAACATACCCGAGGGATGAGCCTAGCAAATGAGGACACAAACATAGCAAGGGGTAGGCGCAAAAGTGCCTTGGTGCTTTTATTGAAACCATTATAAAAACAGTGTCCAAGTGGTGCAGTGCTCAAAATGTTCAATAACTAATCCAATGCAACAAGTGAATATTGGAGGTTAAAATCCAAATAAATCGTCCATTAAACCAAGGTTAAAAATCATAATGCAGGAAGCTGTCCTTAAAACTCAGTCCCCGGTATAACCCCATGAAATGGAAGTCATCTTAGCTTAAACCTAATCAGCCGTTCAGCCAAACTTCTCCTAGGCACAGACCCCTGCTGCCATCAGTGACCCCGGCAGGGCACCACACCAAGCCTCTGACTCCCGCTGCCAGGCCTGTGCCCCTACAGTCCATGGCACCACCTGCAGGATGCCTCACTGAGCCTTCGGTATCCCTGCAGCTCCCTCTGCCTTTCTCACGGCCTCAAGCAGAGTCCTTGATTGCTCACCTGGAGTGGCCCCCTTCAGCTCCTGAGGGTCCACCACACTCTCCTTCGGGGGTCTTCCTCCCAGCTGCTTACCTTCTCTCTCTCTCTATCTCATTTACCCATATTGACTTCCTCCACCTCCTGTTTTCTTCACTTCTTCCTTTAACCTCTTTTCTTTCGATGTGTCTTTCTTTTTCCTACTGATCAGTCTCCCTTTCTTCCTTTTCTCAAAGCCTCCATGCGTGCAGCGCCTCAATCACACATCACAGAAAGTCAATGAGGCAATTGAGACAGATTGCAGCCTCACTGGTGAGTGCGTGTTGCCCCAATTACCTTACCAGCCTCCCACAATTCTGCGAGGATGCACACATATGGAGACTGAGCCGGCCATTCAATTCTTTATTTATTTAAAAACAATCTCCTAATTTTTAAGCCACGGATCCACTATTCCACAACCAGGACCCTTTGTATTTCACTGCTGAATAGTGAGAATGTGCAGACTCTTCACAGATGGTAACTGCAGCCAAGATTTGCAACGGGAACATGCCGCACGGGAACATGCCACCATCATAAATCGCAAAATTGAAACATTTTACACACTCTCCAAGCTATGCTAAATTCTTCAAAAGATCCCATTTTGACTTGAACCTTTCAGAAACACTTAGCATTAGGGTGGCAGATGTTGTAAATCATTCTGTCTGCAACTGTCAGACATGCAGTGGGCTACAGAGTCTCAACATTTTAATAAAGCCAACACATAATATTTAGTATCTCTTTGTAGTAAACCCCTCCATGATGGCCAATATCACCATGAAACACTTGGAGAATGTTACTGTATGTTAATCCATTAAAGGTTCCGGGTAGTCACATCAGCAGCGGCCCAGTCCTGCATTCACGCTGAGGCAATCAGCCTGACAAGCCCATCTCTGTGACTTTGGGGGGACATGCAGATCCCACATGGACAACAACTACAAGTGGGAGTCCAACCCAGAATGCTGAATCTGTGAGGCAGCAGCAGTAACCCCTCTGTCACAAAGGTGAGCGTCCCTAAACTTAAAAAAAAGAAAGAAAAATGAATGATTCTCGGGTTTGTTCCACATTCTGGGATTATAAGTGTTATCCCGCTTGAGAGAGGAGCCAAGTGCAGTGTGGGTGGTCACAAATGACTGCGATGATGAGTAAAGACTCAAGTGACCAACTGCAACAGCTGCTCGTTTCTTAGAGGCCTATTAATGCATTGCTTGAATCAGACATATGTTAATGGTAGACCTTTGATAAGAAATTCTTTGAATGTAGTACAATATGTCAAGTAGTGCAAAAATGTACCACGTACCTTATTACTCACCGATTAGATCAAGTTAAAGAGAAGCTGAGGAGGAATGCTTTAAACTCATAAATTTTAAATATGACAAATTCATTTAGATTATATATTTCTATTCCTGGCACTTAATCTACCTTACTGACAGTGTGCATTTATTTCATGTGCTGTTGTTTCAGATAAAATAAGCAAGACACTTCCACACGAAAGAGCTGCGTAAGTGTATTAATTATTGACTTGCTAGGCAAGTGCTCCTTTTTTGTGATCAGTTTTCATAACCTGGGATTTTAATGCCAACAGCACCACCTTGTGAGTGTACAGCTGCTTGCTTTTATCCTGAAACCCAAGCAAAAATGGCAGCTAGCAAGGAAATGTCAGCACTGATAGGTGACGCCTGTTGACACCATTTCATTTCAAGCAGAATTTGAGTCTGAACAAATCCTTAAAAGTTTGTTAATACTCAATAAAACTCAACAAGCGTTACTACAATGCCTTTTAGAAGATGCTTAATCCACAAACAGATAATACATTAATCTTTTTATGAAAAAAAGCATAAAAAGATAGCACCCATAATATGAAACCTAAAAGCTAAGATTGCAGCTGCCATACCTTTCTGGATCTCCATCTTTAAGACTGGAAGTGAATTTCCTGCCGCATATCCGCTACATGCACACAGCAGAGAGTGTTGGTTTCTTTGTTAAACAAGTCAAATGAATGAATCAACCTTTATTTTAAAGATCTCTATGCACATTATACACCTTTATACACGCTACATATTATGCACACAAGCACATATATATCTTTAAAGCAGTTAAACATTCTGATGAGTAAAACTATTTCTAGAAAATTGAATTTGCAGCGAAACTTACAAGTTTTGCCTTGCAAAACAAATGGTGTTTCACCACAAGTCAAAGTTGCATCATTAGCACGTGTATTTTCGTTTCATCTTCAATTTTCTTTTTATTCCAGTGAAAGTGGTGGAAGTGGCGAGAGAGTCTCTGCTACCAAAAATTTCCTGTTGGATCAGATTAGAGTCGAGAAAGGTGAGTACAGAAGGTGTTACCTACTCTGACCCAAGAAAGATAAAGAGATAGAATGATAGAACTTTATTTCTCCCCAAGGGGAAATTTAGCTTTTTACAAATGCTCTTTAAATACATGATGGGGTAGACAAGTAAGTAAGTAAATAAATATATACACACACTATGGTCTGAACACAAACCAGAATGAATAAACAGCAAGAAACCATACTTGGCTGTCACAGTTACTGGGAGGCATTATTCAAACGTATTGCTGTTGGTATAAAGGAGCCCCAGGAGCGTTTCTTGACACACTTCTGCTGAATAATTCGTTGGTGGCTGAAAGTCCTCAGTGTTAGTGTGTCAATGTGCAGCTTTGTTCATAATGGCGCTCAGTTTTGTTTTCATCCTCTCCTTTGCTACGACCTCCCGGGGGACCAGAGAGTATCCCATAACTGAGCTGCCCTTTAAATTAGCTTGTTGATTCAGTAGGCCTCTGTTGAAATGATGTTACCAGCCCAGCACACCACAGCGTAGAAAACTGTAGTTGCCATCACAGAGTTGTAGAACCCGTGAAGGATGTTACTTCCCAGTCCCCTGAGGAAAAAGATCCTGCTCTGCCTGTTCCTATATAGTTCTTCTGTGTTCTGAGACGAATCCAACCTGTCATTAATGTGGACCCCCAAGTACTTGTAGGAGTGCACCAACCACATCCAGTCCTTGAATAGTGACTGAACACAGAGGCTCTTTGGTGTGGGGAAAGTCAATAAGCAGATCCTTAATTTTGCTGATTTTAAGATGCAGACAATTCTCTTTGCACCAAGAAAGAAATGTCTCCACCTGACTCCTACAGTCTATCTCATCCCCTTTATCAATACACCCATATGTGGAGAATCATCTGAGAATTTCTGCAAGTGACATGACCTGGTGTTATATTTATAGTCGGAGACAACACTTTTCCTTGTGCTGCAGTGTTGCTCACATCAGAAATACAGTCCTTGAGTCTCTCAAACCGTGGTCTGCTAGACAGATAGTCCATTATCCAGGACACCATAGGCTCCTCCACCTGCATATCCACCTCCACTTCCCCTTGAAGGCACTTGAAAAATCAAAAATCATACTCCTCATGGTGCTGCCAGCTTTGTTCAGGTAAGAACAAGCCTTGTGGAGCAGATAGATAATTTCACCCTCTACTCCAGCTTTGTCTGATATTCAAACTACAGTGGGTCCAGGTGGTCTACCACAAGGTCTCATACAATCCAGGGCCAGTCCCTCAAAGGTCTTCATGACGTGAGACATAAGTGCCACTGGTCTGTAGTCATTAGATGTAGAGGTGTCTGCCTTCTTTGGAACAGGAACAATGCAGGAGGTTTCCACAGCAGCAGAACTTCCTGAAGCCTTAGGGAAGACTGAACAGGTGACAGTGGACACCACAAAGTTGGTCAGCACAGGACTGACTCCATCTGATGCCACGGCTTTTCCTGTCATCAGTGTGCACTACAACAGGTGGTGTGTGTGTATAGGCAGGCAGTGCACAAGCCAGATGAGAGTGGAGATCCATGGAAGGAGCCCCAGAACAACTGGATGGCATTGGACGGTGGTCGAGGAATGAGAGCTCAGTTTTGGCTGTGACATTACTCTAAGAGAGCGATCTTCATTGCGCGGCATCCCAAAAATCTAATTTTACTGAGTTTTCTGTTGTGCAATTGTGAAATTGAGAGCAAAAATAATTTTAGGGGCAATTTTTCGAAACCATACAGTATGAGAAACTAAACTCTGCTGTTTCACACATCATCACCAACGGCACATCAAAATATGACAGGGTCCATTCTGAGATTTCATAGTTCTAGAAGGAGGAATCGAAGAGGTGGCTCTACAGTCTTAATTTAAAATGTCACACTGGATGGAAGCTCCTGAACAAAAAACTAGGTCTAGAAGTGCCATGGAGATACTGTAAAAGTTACTGATTTCCCTTGAGTAGGAATCACAAAACTAAAAGAAAATATACCAAGAGTTGAAAAAACATGATGGGAATTCTGAAAGGATGGTATCGTTAGCTTTGGGCGTTCATAACAGAGTTTTATGGATGAGTCTATACCTTTAGGTTTATGCCAGTGCACTTGAACCAAGGGAGTGGAAATGAGATGTCTGCACTTTATCAGTATCAGGACTCCAAATGGCGGAAAAAACAGTGTTAAAGTTAGAATAAAAGGTGGGAGGAAGCCGGCTCATAGTAGTTCTCTGCAATAGGTTTAACAAGAAATCATACAGAAGGTGAACAGCAATGGCATTTTTACTAACAAATTAAAATCAAGGGAGGGAAGCAAAAGGAGGAACACAAGTTCCTGGGCCTTTGATACACGCTAGCCTCTTTGCGGTTCTGCCGCTCGCGAATGGGGATGCAGATGTACAACATAATACGTCTTCTTTAATTGGGAACGTTAAGTGAGGAAAACGTTAAAATTTATAAGAGCTGAGAGAGCAGGAATTGTGTCTGTCCAACGCATTCACACGAATGAGAGGTGAGAGTACCGTGTGCGTGTGGTCGAATATGGTTGAGAGGAGGGTGGGACTTGAGAAAAATCTCATGAAAAATGTCTCGTCTCGTCCCAGGATTTTTTTTATAAAATAGAGAGATAAGATGTAGATGTTGCCATCAGCTTACAGTATCCCTGTTTTGTCTTTACTAAAAGGACTTCTGTTAACTTTCTTTCTTTCTCTTTCTTTGCCTGCTGTTTGACCAAGTTTCTGCATTGCCTTTTAAGTATGAATGATTACCGCTTTCCCAAAAAGAAAGAAGCACATGTAAACTACCAAGAGAAAGCCCTGCAACACTGGGAGCAATCATGGAGTCACAGACTATAAGAGCAGTGCCTAATGAACCCCTCTGTGTAGACAGAGACCTACAGTAAATTCATTAATAAATTATATAGTGTATCTACATAGATTTATTTACGGTGACATAGTGGTAGGGCTGAAAGTGCTGCTTTCTCACAATAGCTCCAGTGATCTTCACTCCGTTCCTAACTCAGTCACTACTGGTGTCCATGTTCTCCCTATGGGTTTCTCTGGTTATTGTCCTACTTTGTACATCAGATGTAGGAATCTAAGAATTGGTATGATGTGTAATGGACCAGTGACAAACTGGTAGTTGTTTAATACAAACTCCAGCTGCCTAACACGCAGAATTTGAAAAAATGAGGTTCAGAAAATGATTGGATGTGAATTTTTGAAGTTCCTGGTAGGATCTGTCTATGACGTCTTCCCCAGTTCATCTAAGCTCTGCCATTGGTGCAAGGCAGAAACTTCATAGTTTTACCTGTGTGGTAAACAAGGATCCTGGAGCATGTTCTTACCCAATGGCCTACTGCACTAGGGAAAAAGTGCTGCCTCTGCCACCATGACCAGGTGCTGAAAGAAAAAGCAAGTGCTATCTTCACCACCATCTTGCACCACAGGCACCACCACCCAATGTTATCATGTACTGTATAAGGTTTGGCTGGGGAAAAGCCAAAAAACATGGTCAAAGGCAACATCAGGTTTCCATAGAAGACCAGCAGGCTAGCAATTAAGAATCAACCTTGGCAGGCAACTTATATTTCCAGAGTGTATCACCAGTACCATGTTCAAGCCAGACACTGTCCAGCTGTCAGAAGCAACATGGCAGGTGGTTTTGTTAGAGCTTGGGAAGAATGTATTGATAAGGCCTTTGGGAAGCAAAGAGTGAAGTACCAGGAATTGGTAGAACCATAATGCAGAAAGGAGTGGCATGCCTGCCTCTTTGATATTTGATGCAGATGGCAAGCACAAGAAAAAAGCAATCAGAATGACCAGAGAAGCAGCAGAGAGGACCTCTGAGTAACTATGGTTTAGGAGGAGCAATCTATAGACAATCGCTACTTAGACACAACATAAGACTGATCAGCCCCAGCTGGGACGAATGGGTGTGTGATGTTGAAAGATCCACATTCCCTTATGACTCCAGGTACTGTATATCACTGACCTCAGCAGATACACCTTGTTAACTAATAATAAGCACTGGTTGTTGTCATGATTTGGGGATTTTGAAAATGCAGGATTTAATTCTCCATTTCATGTTTGTAACATTTTATTTACTTTGACTGCCAGTGGTTGCCATTTTGTGTATTTTTTAACACCCATAGCCTCATTGTTGTAGCAGTGACTTTCTTGTTGTTACCACATGGTTACCTGAATTGTGATACATGACATAATTGCACCAACAGTTTTTAAGATAGTGGTGCACTTCTTCCAGCATCCACATTTCTGAATATTACAAAAACGCTTTGTGGCGCTTTTAGTCTTTGAAAAACTTTTTAGGAAGTTAGAACTTTGCATGTTTTTTATGACTTGCACTTTGTTGTTGTATTTTGGGTAACTCTGATGGATGACCTTTTCCCTGTTCAGTCCTTTGCCTATTTCAGACTACATCTTTCATGTCCTGGTCCCAGTTTTGAAGTTTTTTGTAGTCTGCCTCATACTTTCAGATATTTTTTTATTTCAGATCAAGCCACTACATTTGAGGAGTTTGTTCATATTCTACATGTCCATGTGGAGTCCTTCATTTACCTTACACATTACACTAAGCGATGACACTAAATTATCTCTGAATGTGTGAAAAAGCACCCTGAGACAGGCTGGTTTCCTGCCCTGAACTGAACACCATGCTACTGTCTTTGGTTGCTTTAGAGTCTAGAAAAGAAACAGCAGATTTAGTAAATGAATGAATGGATGGACATTTATAGAACTATGTATTAATTCTGACAATTCAAGATAAGTGATAAGATAAGTCATGCATGGCTGTTTCTCTCATATTGTTTTGTCTGATAGATAGCCTTACATTTTTGTTCATGTTTGCTGGAGGAGTTTTGGATGGTGAAAGCAATGTCCAAGAGTAGTTATGTAATATCATAATGGCCGTTACTCGCAGGTAAGAATTTCACTCTACGCTTTCCATGTGGCAATACAACTTCTATAAAAGCATACCCAGTAGCTCCATTCTTCTGTTTGGAAAAGCAAGACTCTGTTAATCAGTTATTCAATTTTTTAGTTATTTCTGCTTCCTTGTTGTAAACATTTTGTACCCTGTTTCTGCAATTTTGATCACACTTCTTTTGTGCTTTACTTTTGCTTTTTGGCACCACGATATGTATTTGAGCTTAGTAAGAACTGTTTGATGTAGGCAGGTACACTGGTCTGACTTGGAACTGCCACAAGAGTACAGTAATCCCTTGTTGTCTCAATCATATGGCCTTTGGCTTTTAACTCCTTTTTCTAAGCTCATGTAAAGGGTCCTATAGAACCTTTTAGCCTCCACATGATTTTTAACCTCCCTGATAGCTGAAAGAAGACCAGGAGAGAGTGAAAACCAGAAACAAGTTGAAACCTAGAAGATGAAACTTTTGCACCAAGCCTAATTGCTAATCAGTAATCAAAGTCAAAGGGAAAACAGTAAGATCAAAACCCAAAAATTCAAGAAAGAAATTTGCAGCATGTTTGATTGTGTTTATTTCTGTTATGGACTGGGAGTCCCAAGCACTAAAGAATTCCAGAGCACACAGTCCCAAACACTTCTAATAATGCCCAATACAGGGAGGGTTTCACTGTCAAACAGTAACTACTAAAAAGGGCAAGCGTTGAATCTTTATAATATAAAAAGGTATATTTCACAAAATGCTCTGTACTGTAAATACATGAAGCTCCGTAAGCAAAAGGGAATTGCCAGAAAGCACGATCCTAGGTGAGCAAGGGGTGAAACCGAAATCCAAGACAAGGTCAAAAATCCACAGAAAAAGGGCCAAGAAATCATAAACACCAGAGCACATACAGAATGAAGAGCTAGGAACTGTCTAAGTGGGGAAGACCCTCCAGATTTATAGGGAAGAGGGCAGTTCCTGGTGGTGATTGACAAGTTGGGGACTACCCACAAAACACATGGAAGGTAGAAAAGGCAACTGATATACATAGACAAGCAAAAATACAGAATGATGTAGATAATCAAAATAAGTAGAAGAATCAAAAAATGAGCAAAAGAGACACTGTAGCGATCGTAATCGCTACGCTTCACTAAATTTATAGTGAAAATTTAACTACTGATTGCAGGTCAACCCCAAACTGTCTTCAGACCCCTTTTCATGGCGCCGAAAATGACATCCACTAATGAAAGTAATTTTCACAAAAAATGATCCAGAGAAAAGATGCAGCAAAAAAAAAATTAAATTAATATTTATTCTACAATCCCACAAACTCCCCATACATAAACCGATTCCGAAAACCACCCACCCTCTCCCAACATATACAGTAAACAAATGTCAAAAAATCATGTACCCCTAAAATATCCCACAACGTCAACTCAATTTAGCCTCTTTATCAGATTATCATATCTCCCCAAATTGCACTGGACTTTAGGTGCTCCACGAGAAACAATCTTTATCTTGGCCTTAGACAGGTCACGTCTCTACCCTCCGCCATAAAGCTCTTACTGCCTTTTCGCGCTCCTTTTCAATAGTGCGTCCGTTTCCATGGCACTCCCTGAAATCACAAGGACAGCCCCATTACTCACAAAGGTCCTCCCTATCGAACCTGCCCATCTTATGCTACAGTGTGCTCAGAGAGAAACAGGATTCACATAGAGAGACAAAAGACAAACCAGAAACATAAATTTATGTGGCAGTGCTACAACACAAAACATGAATATGAACCCCAGTTAGGGAAGGATCCCTGACTGAGACATCACAGTCTCTCGTTGATGATGTAAGATGTCTAAAACCACATTCTTTTCGAAACTGGGAGCAGTGTCCAGGTAACAGTAATCATAACCTGGTGGCACTCCTCTGCAGAACAAACTAATATCACAAACCCACACAATAAATAATCACGCTTTCCTAGAAACATAAAAAGGTTCCTGAGAAATAGAAACCCATATTCCCATCTATATCTTGGCTTAGAAAAATGTACCATAAGCGAAATCAATTTTAAAGTGAATAGCTCATAATACATATCACCACCAAAACCAAGACAATTCAGCATCAAATTATTTTCTTCCTGGAAAAAAACAAATTTCTTTTGTTTTTGTGTAGCTGTGTTACAGTGGTAAGTAAATGTATCTCTTTTTTTATTATTCAGAATCATATTAAACTTGCTACTAAATGTTACTCACTATGGGCTTTGTTATTTGAGGAGTTCACTTCACTTTATACTGTTTGTATTGCAAGCCATAAACAAGTTAGAATTCCACCAGATGTGCACTCATATTGCCACCCACACACTTCAGGCTGTACAGGCAAGTAAAAATGCAAAAAAAAAATGCTAAAACTTCAGTGAACGGGACTTTCTGAAACGGGTGTTTCTGTTCTGCATATGATGAGAAAAATCAATTGTATTGCACATTGCTCAGATTTCTGTGGTTTGCTTTATCCATTCTTGGAATTTGGTTAATCTGGTATAAACTCCAGGTCGGTGCCATCGAGCACAGCCTTCTCCCCAGCTGACAATTCCAGCAAGAAACCACCGTCCAGAGGGTTCTTCACAAACTAGAGGTCCTCCAGAATCTCCCTGTAATTCAAGAAAAACAATATTAGCTAAGGAGCACGACAAACAAGGATCACCCAATAGTTATTTAGATGTTACATCAGCCATTTTAACAAATGGACTGGATAGTTTAGAAATTTGTAAATGCTAAACATTTGCAACTGAGCTGTTAATCAATTTAAATGTTCTTCAAAGAAGTAGTTATGTTTTCTTAAGTTGTTAAAGTTGCTATAAATTACACTAATTTTCAAATTTTTTAAGTAGGGTGATTAATGCCCATAGTGGTGCAATTACAGGGTATACTGTCAAGTCCTTATGGCTAACATACAGTACATGAATGGAGAGGAGAGAATGTATGTTGACAACACAACACATAACTGCTCAGTAGTACAGAACAGCCATCCATTTTCTAAAACCATTTTATCCTGGGAAGGGCTGCAGGGAAGCAGGAACGTATCCTAGGAAGCATTGGTTGCACGGTAGGAACAATCCTTGGAAAGGGTGCCGGTCCATCACAGGGTGAGGACACAGACACACACACACACATACATACACGAGGGCCAATTTAGCACTGCTAGTCCACCTAGCCTTTATGTCCTTGGACTCTGAGAAGAAACCAGAGCACCTGGAGGAAAGTCACATTAACAGACAGTCTATGATAACTCCTCTAATTAGCTAATCTATTAGCTAAACAAGTGAACTCGATAGACTAAATAGTCTCCTCCCATTTGTTAAATTTCTTATTTTAATTACTGCACACAGTTCCTGCTCTGCCACCTGTCCTTTATAACGTTTATTTTTTTATGTGTATGCACAACAGCAACGTGTGTGGTGCTTCCTATGCAGAGATATTGCTGGATTCGGTCTTTATACAGTGCCTATAAAAAGTACCCCCCACCACTTTGGAAGTTTTCATGTTGTGAAGTGTAGGGAGTGGAAGCAGGGTTGGGGTGATGTCTTGGGGGAATGCACTTTGTGAGGGCTCTGGACATGTCCCTAGACAGAGCTGAGTGACCGGGGTCAGGGTTAATTGAGAGTTTGTCCGGGCAAAAGAAGTAGTGTATAGCTGGTGAGGAGAAGCATTGGAGTTGGTAGGATCAGGTTGAGAAGGGAGCGACTGGTTAAAGAGCTGACAGGACGAAGGCAACTTGTTTTTATTATTGTTGGAGGTGTCCCTGTGACCCAGACAACTGGCAGTGGTAAGGCATTGTTTATATCACAACATATCAAATAAAAAGTCAGTTGGCATTTGGAAAGCTCGCCTGGAAAAGCGGCTCCTGTATGTCTTATTCGACTGGCCGTCACAATATACTTTATTATTGGTGTACAACACTGAATCAGAGAGGACTTGTGTTTTGACACTGATCAATAGATAAAGACTTACTAATGTCAAAGTGAAAACATCTCTGCAAAGCAAAGTTAAGTTAATTTCAAATATAAACATAAAATAGTTGATTGCATAAGTATTCACTCTCTTAAATATGACACACTTAAATCATCGCTGGTGCAGCCAACTGGTCATAGAAGTCACAGTATTAGTTCACTGGAGATCAACTGTCTGGGGATTATTTCATTGCTGTACAGATGCATCTAATCTGGAAAGGCAACTCTGTGAAAATGATGATCTACATCCTAAACAAACTGAAACTGCAATGGGCTGTTTTATTTGCTTTTGTATATTTTCATTAACTTTAATAACATCACAATCTTTCTACTCAATGGGTTGCCATATACATGTGCCTAGGTAAAATGTAGATATACGAGTATACTGTATACAGTATTCCTATACAGTATATATTAATGAGATCTGGTTGTCCTTTCGTCATCCTTAATGTATAAATATTTGAATTAGAAAAACTTTTTTCTGATAAGAGTGAAGGTTTGTTTTGCACTTTAGTAGTTACATTTTGCTTAACAATACCTGGTTGATTTTGTATTTAGTATACTTACATTTCTTAGAAGTTACAGTATTTAATGTTAATTCAAGTAAATGTTGTATATCTTTGTTTGTGTTGATTATTCTGTGGAAAGCACCTTGAGTTGCATGTAAATGTATGATAAGGTGCTATATAACTGAAGTTATTATTATTATTGAACAGTACCAGTCAGGGGATGGAGATAATAAAATATCCAAGTCGCTGAATATCCCCTGAAGTCCAATTAAATCAATCATTAAGAAAAAAAGTGAGTATGGCAAAGCTGTAAACCTGCCTAGAGCAAGCTGTCCACAAAAGACTAGTTAGGGAGGCTGCTAAGTAACCTAAGATAACTCTGTGAAGGTTACAGACTATAGCAGACAACAACTGTTCCCCGGGTGCTTTACTAGTCACAGCTTTCTGGGAGAGTAGCAAAGAAAAGCCACTGCTGAAACAAACACTCATTGCATCTTGGCTAGAGTTTGCCAGACAGCACATGGGAGACTCTGACGTCATCTGAAAGAATGGTCTGGTGAGGCAAAATTGAGCTTTTTGGCAATCACATTAAGTGCCATTTTGAACACTGCACATTATCAAAAACACATCATTCTGATTGTGAAACATGGTGGTGGCAGCATTATGCTGTGAGGATGTTTCTCTGCAATAGGCTCTGGAAGGCAAGAGGGTAAATTGAATGGAGACAAATTCAGGGCGATCTTAGAGGAAAACCTGATGCAGTCTGCAAGAAACCTACACCCTGGGAGATGTGTTTTCCAGCAATGTAACAACTCCAAGAATAAAGCCAAAGCTACACAACAATAGATTAAAACAACAATGTTAATGTTCTCTGCGGTGGGTTGGCACCCTGCCCAGGATTGGTTCCTGCCTTGTGCCCTGTGTTGGCTGGGATTGGCTCCAGCAGACCCCCGTGACCCTGTATTCGGATTCAGCGGGTTAGAAAATGGTTGGTGGTTGGTTGTTAATGTTCTAGAGTTGCTATGTCAGAGTCCATATTCTAATCCAAATGAGAATTTGTGGATGGATTTGAAAAAAGCTGTTTACTCATGTTCTCCATGCAAAAACTGCAGTGACCAGATGTGCAACGCTGAGAGAAACCTGTACACTCAGACTTAAGGCTATCATGGCTTCCAGAGGAATACCTCTGAAATACTGACTTGAAAGGGGTGAATACTTAGATGATCAATTATTTTTGTGTTTTATATTAGTCATTATTTTGCAGACAACTGCTTTCTCTTTGATATTAGAATCTGTTTCTGTTGATCAATGTCAAAAAAGATAAATTAAATACAGGGTGTCCCAAAAAGAATATCAGAGTTTTCAGAGCAACCTAGTGGCGTCTTGAGGAATTAATCTAGTTTCATTTCGTATATAAAAATAGAATATTGGAGTTTCAAAGAGCTATATTTATTGAATTATACAAGCATATACAAAAACAGTTATATTCACGTTTCCCACATTGTCTATAAATGTTCTATGTGCCCCCCATGAGTAACTGTAACAATATCGAGGCAGTATTCAAATTCCTGCCAAACTCTCTCTAACATATCGGGATTGACGCTCTGAATAGTAGCCATTATATTCAACTTCATTTTGTCCAAAGTTGCAGGCATTGGTGGTTGGAACACTAGTCCTTTGACGTATCCTCAAAGGAAAAAGTCACACGGGATGATATCTGGGGATCTAGGAGGCCAATGGTGCAGTGACAAATCTTGATTCCCAGATCTTCCTATCCAACGTTGGGGATAGGTCTCATTTAGGAAATGCTGCACTGGAAGAGACCAGTGAGGTGGTGCCCGATCCTGTTGAAAAATGAAATTGGCTGGTTCTTGATCTTCTAATTGAGGAAACAGCCAATATTGCAGCATTTACAGATACACAGCCCTTGTTACTGTGGTTCCTTCAATAAAGTAAGGCCCGTAAACTTTCGACTTGGAAATCGCGCAAAAAAAACGTTAGTCTTGGGGGAGTGTTCGATAACTGCATGAGGGTTTTCTTCACCCCAAATTTGTACATTATGACGATTTACCTTCCCACTAATGTGAAACGTGGCCTCATCACTGAAGATAATCAAGGAACAAAAATCTTCATTGGTCTTCAAATTTTGCTGGACGAAAGTTGAAAACTCAACTCGACATGTCTTATCCCCTCGTCTAAGGGTCTAAACCAACTACAGACGATACAGTTCCATAACCAACCGGCGTCGGAGAATTCTCCATACACTTGACTTTGGTATCTGTAACTCATGACTTGCTCATCGAACTGATTTCAATGGGCTCAGAGTGAACGCAGTTTGCACTCGGGCGACATTCTCAGCAGAGGAAAAAGTTCGAGGTTGCCCGGTGGTTTTACCTTTGCAGATACACCCAGTATCCCAAAATTGCTGGTACCATCGACGGATGTTATTGTCATTCGGAGGGTCAGTCCCATATTTTTGACGAAATGCCCGCTGCACAGTAACAACCGATTGAGTTGTGGTGAATTCGCAAATGCGAAAATCTTTTTGTTGTGGCACAGCCATAACTGCAAACGTAACTAATCGAAACAACACACTGTTAGCTTTTTGATAAGCACTAGCACCATCTACCGGCAACGATATGAAACTAGATTAATTCCTCAAGACGCCACTAGGTTGCTCTGCAGTCTCCGTTGAATGGCCACCAAGCTACAGCTCTTTAAAACTCTGATATTCTTTTTGGGACACCCGGTACATTCTGATTCAATGTTGTATAATAATAAAAACTTCGAAGGGGTGAATACTTTTTGCAGACTTTGCAGCATGAGCTCTGAAATGGTGATACATTTGCAAATTCCCAAAAGTTAGCTGTGAAGTAGCAGCAAAATAACATAAAACCACTTTATTATTGCCTGGATCAGCTGGAATATCTATGGCTGCAGGTACATATGCAGTATGAAGTGAGAGACTGCTGTGTTGTTGTTTTGACTGACACCTGGCTCCATAACAACATCGCTGACATAGCAATCCAGGTGGACTGGCTAACATCCCTTTACACCGATAGGAATGCAGAGAGCTCCGGTAAGACCAGAGGTGGAGGACTATGTTTGTGTATATCAACAATGCGTGGCGCAGTAGATAGATAGATAGATAGATAGATAGATAGATAGATAGATAGATAGATAGATAGATAGATACTTTATTAATCCCAAGGGGAAATTCACATAATAATAATAAGTAACAGTGAAATTGTTACAACTCACTGTTTACATCTGGTGGAATATTTGATTGTGAAGTGCCAGCGTTTTTTACCAGCCATGGGAATTCACTGCCATTCAGATGGTGGGTGTGTACATTCCTCCCAGTGTTAGCACCCAGGAGGCCCTATGGCAGCTCTACAGTGCCATCAGTGAGCTAGAGAGTGCTCATCCAGACAGTTTTATTATGGTTGCTGAAGATTTCAATCATGCAAATTTAAAAACCTTTTCTGCCTAAATTGCATCAGTACGTCTACTTTCCAACTAGAGGAACTAACATGCTGGACTTGGTGTACACAAATGTCATAGAGTTTTACAAAGCAGCCCCTTGACCACATGTTGGAGATTCGGATCACATTTCTGCTATGCTTCTTCCAGCATACAAAGCAGTACTGAAATGCAATAAGGCTGTAAGACAGCAAATTAGAGTCTGGCCAGAGGGTGCAACCTCAGTACTTTAGGACTGTTTTGTATGCAGTGATTGGAGCATGTTCAGCGGAGTTGCCACATATGACGATTTTCACACAGATGTCAAGGAGCACACTGATTCTGTTCTTGGCTATATACAGAAATGCATGGGTGATGTCACAGTCATCAAATCCTTCACAACTCGGGCGAACCAGTAGCAGTGGATGACAGCAGAGGTCTGGAGAAGGTTGAGAATCAGGGATGTTGTTTTCAGATTGGGGGATAAAGTATCCATCAGGCTGGCAAGAACTGACCTATTCCGATCCATCAAGAAGGCTAGGCTGGAGTTTACAGGAAAAACTGGAAAATTTTGTGACTCCAGAGACACAAGGTGCATATGGCAGGGGATTCAGGCCACATACAGGTAGAGGTCATTGATGACTCCCTCCCTGAAAGGCTGAATGAGTTCTATGACAGGACTGAGGTACTGAATTAAACACCGGGAAAGAATAACACTCACATGATATGAGCAAGTGCTTAGACTAAGTACAGCTGATGTGAGGAGCACTGTCAATCCACATCCTGATAACGTACCTGGTTGGGTGTGCTGCTGAGTTAGAAGGTGTTTTTACAGACATCTTTAATATCATTGCTCTCTCCTACCTACACAGTTAAAGACTGCCACCATCATTAATGCGCCCAAGAAAACAAGTGTAACCTGCCTCAATGACTACTGGCCTGTGGCACTGACCTCCATCATAATAAAATGACTGGAACAACTAGTCATGGGTCACATTAAAGCTAACCCCCAACCTGCACTGGACCCCTTACAGTTTGCGTATCATGCCACTCAGTCCACAGATGAAGTGATCACACTTGTCCTACACACCATACTATTCCACCTGGAGAAAGAACAGCTATACCAGGATTTTATTTATTGACTTCGATTCAGCTTGTAATGTAATCATCCCAAAGAAGCTAATAGTAAAGCTTTCTATGCTCGGATTGAACACCTCACTTAATAACTCAATCTTGGACTTCTTGTCAGAAAGACAACAGACAGTACCTGCTGGCACTAAGGTACTGCACACGATCCTTCTGAGCACGTGGACCCCTGAGGGCTATGTGCTCAGTCCATTGCTCTTTACTCTGCTAACACATGACTGTCCTGCCAAATCTAGAACAAATCAACTCATTAAGTTGTCTGATGATACAACAGTAGTAGGAATTATCAGTAATGAAGATGAAACATCTTACAGAACACAGGTAGAACAGTTAGTCACTAACTGCACTGGCATGGGGACAACAATCCATCCTTTAATATCAATACGACAAAAGGGTTGATTGTGGACTTCAGAACAACATCCCCCACTGTGCATCAATGGCTTTCCTGTAGAGATGGCCAGCAGCACAAAATTCTTAGATGTCTACATCATTGAGGCTCTCTCCTTGACTTCCTTAGGAGGCTTAAGCAAGTGAGAATCCTTCCTCCCATCCTCACCACCTTCTACTGGGGCACTACTGAGAGTGTCCTGACGAGCCGTATCACGTCCTGGTTCGGAAAATGCAGTGTGTCTGACAGGAAGACTCATGTGGTGAGGATGGCTTTGAGGGTTATCAGGGTCTCTCTCCCCTTTATTGTGGACATTTTAAAGGACAGATGCAAGAAGAAAGCCTTCTGCATTGTAAGAAACTCCTCACATGCTGACATTACTCATGAACTATTTGATCTCTTGCCATCTTGTAAGAGATATTGCTCCATAAAACCAAGAACAGCCAGAATGTGCAATAGCTTCTTTCCACAGGCAATAAAAATGCTAAACTATCTGTAACATGCACATAACAAGCCAGTCTTTATACACATAATTATTTATTTTTAGCTATAATATTTGATTGACTATTTTACATAAGTATTGGCTGGACTTTGTGAATTTAGCACTGTCTTGCTTTACATTTTCGTGTTTTCTTTCCCGTTCCCTTTTTGCACATTTTCTGGTCTTGTGGAACATATAAAATCTTGAACTTGAACTTATGAAAATAATTCCAAAGTTTCACCATTTCTAGTCAGCCTTCTGCGTCACAATAGTGACACTAAAATTAATCTGGCTATGACCGGAGAATGTTGTACAGCAGGACCATCAGCTGTTCAAGATCAGTGCTGATACGGCATGAAAGAAAACCCAGAACTATTAGATTGCTATTAGCCTCGTGCTAGACATGGGAGGTTTCTAAAAAAAGAAACTTAAACTCCCCATATCTAAGTCACCCCAAACAGAAGATTTTTATAGAATTCAACAAGTCTTGGGAAGCACTGCCTCTTGTCAAAAGTAGATTGTAGTCCATTAGATTTATGCATCATAATGTGTCCATGCACCTAAGGATGTGACAATGCATTTGGAAATTTCAGAAGATTTTGTTATTTTGTAATAAAAAATAAAGAGAAAAAGTGAGCTGTTCAATAGATGGATGGTGAGTCACAGGAATAATATTAGTTTAAGCTTCCTGGTAAGAACCCACACACAGTGGTCATGAGTAAAACTTCAATCACCCCCAGAAGGTTTTTAACTCCTTTATACTATTTAGACAAGCCAAATGTTGAGCTGGGCTATTAAACTACTGAGGAGCAAGATCCTAGCTTAAAGATAGAGTGATAAGAGAGGTTATTGTGTAAAAGAAAGGGTATGTCAAACAGTCATACTCACGTTTTGTCAGGAAAAATGGCTCTGTGAATTAAGGTATTGATCCATTGATCCATTTACTTCACTAATTAAACAAAGTTCTGTTTTTTAGACTTACTTAGAAGTGTACTTATAATAATGTGCCAGCACTGCGTGACAGTTTTTTTTTTAAATGTAGGGGAATCAGCTCTTGACATTTATAAAAATCAGAAATACACAAAGAGAAAGGTTTAATGTTAAACTGCATTATCTACTGCATGTGTAGACTCCTTTCTATGACTGATAAATGCCTGTCTGCTGCAAAGCTGTTTTATGAATATGACTTTTCCAATGACATATTTTGTGCCAGAGAAGTTACACAATAATCCATGTGGCTGTTTAACTTTAAAAGTACTTTTAGTAATACTGAACATATCCACCCAATCTACAATACTGACCACAAACAAGTGACTAATGTGATGTGTCGGCATTGAAATTTCACTCTTAAAATTTGTCACTAGGACTTTTCTGCTATATAGCACATTTTCATGAGTCTTATCAACTAAAAAATATTTGTTTAACTGGAATAAAATCATACCTGGCAGGCATCAATTCCACCATTAAGATAGCCAGCACAAAGCATCCTTGCACTCAGGGATTTTCCCAAGTACATATTGCACACTGTCTGGTTGATGATTTTCACTTCTGCTTTTTGTAGTAATAATGGAAGTGCTCCTAAAAAAAGCACATAAAAATGAAAATATGCACATAGGTAGTCATTACAATATCACTTTCCTCTCAACTTGCAGTATGTACAGAGAGGACTGTTGTGTTGAAATATACAGAATACATTGGATTAACTATGAATAATGAACAAACCCAAAGTTGCAATTAGTCAAGATGAGTAATGATTTCAGCAATAGGTGCTTACTGTAAATATGTAGAAACAAAGCAGAACTGTGAAGATGGATAGTAAGTTGACATCTAATGAGATTCAGCAACCCACTAGTGCCATTGTGAGAATGCAGATCAGAATTAGAAGGCAAGATCAGAGCCTTGTAAAAAAAACTATTCCCGTTAAACACAAGTATACATCATACTGTATCTACATCCATGGATATTGTACTGGTACATCTCTGGGCATATGTCTTGTCCATCATAAGACACACCAGCCAGAATGCCTTCTGCCTGTTAGGAAATTGTGCTTGATTAATTCTTTTACTTTTCTTTTGTGTCTGTTTGCGTTCATTTTCTACTCCCATTTATTACTGCTTTTCATCATTATTCTCTCAGGACCCATTTTTTCCATAATCTATGTATTTTTAATTATATATCTGTGCAATGTGTGTGCGTGCTCCACTTGATTTTGCATTTTTATACTGTATTCTGCACATGTTGGACTGCACAATCGCTATGCTACATGCGTACTGACATATTTTAAAAATAAACATGAGGCAAGCTAGGCTTTGCTGCGTCTGGAGGTAACGCAAGATTCACTTCATTTGAGCATTCACTTAGTCATTTAAAATTAAATTATAAATCTGGAGATAGGGCCAAAAGAATGAAAAAATCAAGTGCCTGGAAAGGGACCGTATTCTAGTGCATAAAAGGAGAACATAAAATCAATGAGAAAAAACAACTTGAAATGGCCAGGGATAAAGTGTATCTAATATTCGTGAAAGGTCTATTTTGGTGCTATCCTAGACATTATTGTTTATGAGTTTGGTTCTTCTTTGGTTCAGACACCTTCATTTTGTCAAATAATTGGTAGGGTTTTTAATCTTGAATGGGAAATAAGTATTTTATATAGCATTAAATATACTACCGGTAATCTCAAACTCACAGGAATTAAAAATAACTGAATATTTTTAGATCATGTCAGAGGTTATCTGTCTCATGTGAAGTCTCTGTAATACAGAAGTCCTACTCTTTGTATTCTATTCTCAGTGCTTCTAAAGGCAATTACCGTCATGCTAAGGTGATGACCTTATCTGTTTCTCAGGTTTTAACTGTCCATAATCTTCAGTTTCATAGGTGTTCATGCTTATGTTGGGTTTCTTTTAACAAAGCATAATCTTAAACTACTACTAAAAGACTAATTTGTGAAATTAGCAACCTGTGTTCTCCAATCCAACAGGAAAAACAGACCATTCATTTAAAGTCTGACTCTGATTTTATCACTGAACACAAGAGTGTATTTCTATGGTAAGTTTATCATCAGCAGCATCATCTCCATTTTCATTCATCTTTTTTTGATGACACATCAAGGTGAACCAACCAGGCCTTCTTATTCCCAGTAGTTTTCTCCTACATTTCTTGGGGACTAACCAGACACTCTTAAGACAATTAAAAGATATAATCCCTCCAGTCTGTCCTCTACCAGTGACCATTGCCTGGTATATTTATCATAGGACATTGGCTTATTTCAATACGGTTCTTATTCTTCTTATTCCATCCATATTGCCAAGCTTTTCTCCTTGTCAAGGAGACTGAGCCCAGCCAACCTACACAGGAACCTCTGTTAACTGCTTCCTCCATGACTTATTTCTTGCTTAATCACAACGATCTTGGTACAAATGTTTTAAAACTCCTGCCACTGTATTCTCACTTGTGAACTAGGTACTTGAATTGTTTCCCTTGGGATAGCTGCTCAGCCCTTACATGTAAAGAGGACTTGTAAAGAGGAAACATTGCTCCTCCTGAATCTGAGATTCAGGTATTGGATGGCAAGGAAGGTAGTCCGGTGTAATGATTAAGGCTTTGGGCTTCAAACCCTGAGGCTGTGGATTCAAATCCTGGTACTGACACTTTGTAACCACGTGCAAGTCATTTCACCTGCATGTGCTTCAGTTGGAAAAAGAAATGTTGTAAGTTGCCTTGGATAAAGCACCAGCCAAATAAGTAATGTAAATGTCAGTGCTTCTTCAAGAAAGTAAGAAGTGTGACCCAGTCAGTAACTGGTACACACTCTCAATAAGGATCATCACCTCAGGATAGCCAGTCAAGAAGCCTGACGAGGCACGTTAGCCAACACACTCCCATACAGGGATCTCAGTATTTCCAGTGCAGTTTTATATACCCTTGTGGCTTTTTAAAATCACTATAGCAACATCAGCCACAAAGTTGGAAAGAACAAAAAGTAATACTTTTTTCACTGCCTCCTCCAACTGTTAATATCAACTGTGTTTAGGATACTCAAAGATTTTGTCCTGCCTCTCCATGATATTCCTTGGTTGAGGTCACGGTGTGAGTTAATGGCACTTCATAAAGTACAACTGTCTTAAGACTGTTTGACTTCTTTAAAGTATGGCTTCAACATGGTGATAGAAATATTT
The DNA here is from genome assembly GCF_016835505.1 of Polypterus senegalus. NCBI lineage: Eukaryota > Metazoa > Chordata > Cladistia > Polypteriformes > Polypteridae > Polypterus > Polypterus senegalus. The sequence continues at coordinate 267,318,933 of NC_053155.1, forward strand.
TGGTGGATACCATCTTGACAGAATCATAGAGTTCCTGCACATTTGTTTGCCACCATTTTCATGCTGCACAACCCATTTGTTCCACCTCATCACAAAAAAACACTTTTGGAATAAATTCTTTGTGGGCCATTTGGTTAATCTGAAATCAATATTAATGTGTAATGTGTACTTTAGGACAAAGTCCATTATCTTGCTAGAATTATACATTTGAATAAACTCTGACCAGATAGGGGTTCATGTAATCATCAAAAACACCTAAGTATGCATTGGTATTCAAATGACATTTTAATGTGTGTCAAGACTACTTCAATTTAGATTTGAAAAAAGTGAGTATTGATTCTGCTCAGTTCCGACACTACCATCTGACGAATCTCAGTTTTTGCTACTAACTTACAGACTTCTGCTGCTGTAGCACTTCTCCTTCCAATTCTAACATGTTGTGTATTCACAAATGACCTTCTGCAAACTACTGTTTCATAGTATTTGTGGCCTTCATTTAGTTTGAACATGCATGGTTATTCTACTCTATCCTCTCTTAGCAAGATTTTTTCACCTAAAAACACATTCACTCTCAGTATATTTTTTGTTTACTGCACTAAACTTTGTGTTTTGATTGTTTGTACTTACTATAGTTTATAATAAGGGTCACTTAGATCATACATTTTGCTCATTGCAATGTTTGGTCAAAGAACTAAACCTCTTGGCCATGTTTATTTGCCAAACATACTATATTAGATGTAGTCATGATTTGCTTTTAGAAGAAGCAGGCTGTTTGTAATAATGAATGTGTTATCTGCATGGAGTGGCCAGAAATATAATATACATAATATTAAAATAATTTTATAATTAAAACAATATAATATAGAATAGAAAAAACAAAAATAGAACAGAAACACTAGAAATTATACAATTAAGGTTATTGCAGGCTATTGATCTGTAGTGTCTAATGTTAACATGGTTGTACTGCAGCATCATTTTTTTTTTTTTTGTTCTGTACTATTAGAGGTACTAATGGTATAATATAATAAGTGTATTATATATACTCATAAGATGCATATAATTGAGCACCACATTTATACATAAAGCCAAATTCTTTCTTAAGTGATTAAATGTGATTTTAATTTTCAATCATATTCTGTCAGGTCAACAGCAGCTAGGAATGATTAAGTGTTGAACTGATAGTCAATATGTGTAATTAAAAAGTTGGCAGCCATAGTGGTGCATCATAGCTGAGTTTGGAAAAATCTAGCCGAAGTTGCTTAACTGTTGGATGTATTATAATCAGTCTGTTCTAGACCTGGAGCCAATCTGCAAGAAGTAAAATTGACACCTAATATGTCTGAGTGGTAACTATTATTCTAGTGAGCAGAATATACTTTACTATAAATAAACAAGGAAATCTTCCATTATTTTTTTGTTAAATGTTATCATAAGATAATTTTTGGCATAAAACCTACAGTTAAAGAGGTTAAGCCAATAATTCAGTCTTACCATCTTCTTTCAGTATTCCCCAGCCTGTGATAAAACAGCTTTGGCCAACAGGGAAAATGTGTGTTGCTGAAGGAAGGCATATTGACTGGATATAATTATTATACACCACAGGAGAATCAAGCTTCAGCAAAGCTATGTCATAGTCCAGGGAGACATCATTATACCGTTCATGAGCAATGATATGGTTAATTTTTCTCATGACTGGTTTAGAATCAGTCAATTGCTGAGATCGTGTCCCGATTATTGCAGTCCAAAGTGGTGACCAAGAGTATCTGAAATAAATAATTATAGTTTACAATAAACAGATAAAAAAAGTTAACAAGAGTCTCATTAATAAAAAAAACTTATGTCCAGTGGCAGCTTGGAAAAGTAGTCACCTCCTCATATTGAAAATAACAACTTGAAAATAATAAATGCAAAATATTTCACATATTCAGATATTACATGGGTTATGGAATAATGCATAATTCTATTAAAGAATGTGTTTGTTTTATAGCGTGTAATCATGATATGCCTGCGTCTAACCAATAGTTGGAAGTTTAGTTCAGAAAGGATGTCAATAATACATGCTCAAGGATTAAATCCTTGAATTACTATAGATTGTTTATATTTTAGTACAAATACAAGTGTTTGGGATGTTGTGACATTGAATTATGTGGCACAAGCAAGATGAGATTTTTTTCATAGATGTTTTTGTTATTGTAGTATAGATGCCTATTGTATTAGAAACTTTATTATTTTCATTCTCCAGGAAAACATGACATTAATTTTTTTTCTTGGCCAACACAACAAACTACCTGGGGTAAGTTACATATAAAAAAATATCATTTTTGGTTGAAATATTCCATTAAGTTAGTTAATTAACATCATCAAAAACTAACATCATCTCAAAGTTTAGTTTTTTTTAATACATTTGTAAGTATTCTTATGTATATTAATAAATTATTTAAAAAGATATTAATAAATTATTTAAAAAGTTTGATACACCTGTATTCTGAATTACATATAATGTTATTATACAAATATTACAAAGATCTAAAACACAAGTGGGTCATGCCACTACTTAATTTCTAATTCTACTACTGCAACATGAATATACAGTATGTGTGCCGACTCTGAAGGGGGAAAGGGAAAGAAATGAAAGTGTTTTGGTTTGGTTAGCTATGGGAAGGATTTTCTGTTACATTTCCTCTTTATCTGCTTTCTTCTGTGCATCTACTAATTTTATACCACTAACTGCTTTCAACCATCAACAACCTGGTGGTTCAACTCTCCCTCAGAATATGCTACACACTTTAATACCCCCTGCAATTCTGACACATAATCTCCTACTGGACTCGCAACTCCACCTATGGAGAGCAGGGTAGACCGAAACGCAGTCTCCAAGCTGAAGGTAAGGATCGACCTCGGTGTGTGTGTGGGGGGGCCATAAATGATATAAACCGAGATACAAAGAAAAACAATAGGGATATAAAGGTCCTAAATCCTAGCTCCTTTGTAAGTTCTGCCCATTCTTGGGGTTTTAACCATAGGAGCTTTTCAACGTGAACTTGCTGACTGATCGAATATTCCACAAACATCACCAAGTCGCACCATGCCAGGTGTATAGGATGGTAATATCTGCTTGTCATCCAGACATATAAGATTTCCTTACACGGTGGTTGAAATGTGAAACATGAAAGTGCAATTCACAACAATAAAATTGGAGCGGGTAGCTGAACGCACATTGCTATTGCAACTGCATTGGACAAGTTACACTAGCCAGGGATGAAATCACCAAAAGAATGAGCTGGCATTACATCAGTTACAGGTGCTTTTTCCAGCTAGTGTGGCAAAAGGCAAGCAGTTCTTTTAAAGATAGTGAATCACCTTAAATAGCCATGCAAAGAGCAGAGAATATATCTGTTGTGACTCCCTGTGCAATCGCTAAACTATAAAGGTGGCATCGGAGAATGAATTTGCTTATGTAAATAGAATGCATTTCCACTCTATTAATGTGCTGCTCCATAGCCCACTGAAAGTGTGTTGCATTGTGCAAACATGTACTTGAACAGATGTGCAATGATGAACCTGACCCTGATCCACCAACATTTTGCTGTCTGCATGGAAAAAATCAAACAAGACATGAATAGATGGTCTACCCTACACCCTACATTAGCAGGGAGAATCAACATTGTTAAGATGACCATCCTTCCCAAGCTGCTCTTCCTATTTCAAAGCATCCCCATATACATTAACAAATCCTTTTTTATGAAGTTAGACTTAACCATAACTTCATTTATTTGGAATTCAAAACATCCACGTATCCAAAGGGTGACTCTACAAGGATCTACAGCAGAAGGGGGCATGGCACTACGTAATTTTTAATCTTATTACTGAGCGGTAAATATACAAGCTATAAAGACCTGGGGCCTCATGTATAAACGGTGCATGAGCACAGAAATGTTGCGTAAGAACGTTTTCACGTTCAAATCACGATGTATAAAACCTAAACTTGGCGTAAAGCCACGCACATTTCCAGGGTACCTCATACCCTGTCGAACGCAAGTTCTGAGCTCGGTTTTGCAGAATGGTGGCACCCAGCGTCAAAGCAGTGCTACTGTTCCTGTGTGGTTACCCTTTATTTCTTAGATCCACATTCCTGACGCGGCTTTATAAATACACTGAAACTAACCGCATATTGTTTATTAGTGTAATACATCTGATTGTAATTAATTTGTAACAATATAATGGTCCAGGGAATAGCCATAGTATTCCAAATACCATAACTGCTTTAGCGTTGTTACTCTCACTGCACCAACTTTTTCTTCTTCTTTTTCTTCTTTCAGCTGCTCCCTTTAAGGGTTGCCACAGAGGATCATCTTTTTCCATATTACTCTCACTGCACGACTCGGAGTATTTATATCACTGTATCTGAGTGGGGAATTAAAGCAGCAGATGATCGGAAAGAGAATTATCGGTATACAGCATCGAGCACACGCTGCCTCAGCCACAGCAAAACATTTCAAAGCCTTTCCTGTAAGGACCTCGCGGTTCAGTAACAGTTTAATCCCAAGAACTATAAACGCACCCAATCAATTGCTCCTTGTAGAACTGTTTATACTTATAAATACAATCACCCCACTGTAAACTTGCACTACAGTTATAATATTGCACAACCTGTGCCACTTTATAAAGCGCGTATTTACATATGATGACAATATCATTTTTAAGATGAAATGCAGCAAAATAAGTTGATTATATTATACAGATAAAACTAACTTCATTTAAATAATCTGTATTGTTAATAATTAAACATGTGAGGACACGGTGCCGAAGCGCTAGCAAGTTCACGTATTGTTCCTGCCTCAAGCTGTTTATTTGCTGAGGCTGGCGCGACACTGGAAGGATAGATGGATAGAATAATTAAACACATACTATGAAGATATTTCAATGTTCCTTAAAAGTTTTGAAGAATCGTCGTTGTAAGCTTACAGATGGCTTAACGTCTATTACTGAGCTGATTGTGTGGTGATTGGGTATTTGGAGAAAGAAAAATAAGGACAGGAATTGGAGGTTAGTACGTTTGAAAGAGACAGTACTGCTACAATAAATTATTTCATCGAGGGTCGCACATGACGCAGCAGCATCTTGTGTGAGACATAAACAATCACTACGCCATCGTGTTCCCATGTTTAATAACATGCTTTCATTCCAATCATCATGAAAATGATATCACGTATACATCTCAGTATTTTAATTATTCAGAGAGCTGTAATATCACGAATGTAATGGATTCTGTGTTCTGTCGGAGAAAGAGAAAGAACGGAAGCACGTAGTGATTCACACACATAGAGCACATTAAAGATCAAATACAAAACAAAGCATTTAACGTGCTACTTTAGTTACGATGGGATTTGAAAAACTAGTAAATTAAATGATTTTAAGATGAAGTTTATGATGTTCTACTTTAATGACAAAATAAACTACGTGATTAAAGTGGAAATTTCGAGATTAAAGTTGACATTTCGTGCTTTTTTCCCACTGTGTGCCTATTTTTTTGTCTGTACCCTAATAAGCTTTCATATGACACTCAGACAGTGGGCTACAACTCGCCTTTTCACGGCGACTTTGATATGTGACTTCTTTTTTATTTTAGGCACTGTGCGACTTTGTGAACTTGAGCCTTTCGAGTTTCTCCAACACGCTATGTCACTCGATCAACTTCCTTTTGTTGATTATACCACGGTTTAAATCAACAAATAGATTATTTTTCCTTTGCCTCCACTTGGCATTCCCTGAAATTCTTATATTTTTCCCCATGCTTTTCCCATTGTCTTTTCACAGAATGCTGAGCTTAAGGGCTATTTATATTGATTTGCATATTCATAGAGGCGTAATTCTGGGAGGAATTGGGGCGTGACAGCACGCGCATGCACGGGCGTTACTTTTCAGGCTGACCAGGATTTATGTAGCGGAAGAACGTGAAAGTTGGAGTGCGTACAGATTCCTGCATCTGGATTTTTCTGTTCATAAGCACATTTCGGCTTTTGTGCTTATGTCATGTTATAGTGCAAATTCTACACACGCCGTTATGCATGAGGCCCCTGGACATCAACACAAATTGATGAATATACTGTACACAAGCCTAGTCTGCAACAGAAATAAAATCTTTCAGCACTTCTTTGTATATTCCCTGCTGTGTGCCCGATACAATACAAACTACTATCATTACACTAATCCAATTGCCCTTCATTCCCTCAGGATATGAAAACAATATAGGAAACACTTTAATACAGAGAAGCTTTTATCTGTTTGCACCTCTGCATGACAACCAGCTTTCTCCACCCTCAAATTTTGTAATTTATTTTTAATGGTATGTACTGTTAAAATGTGCAACATATTTACAGTGTAGCTGAGAGCTCTGTTTACACGGTATGTAAGGAGAATAACATGTAAAGTATTAATAAAAATACACTGAGAAGTAACAAAAAAATAAAAGGGCACTAGTATCTTAGAAACTTTATAATCATAAATGAGATCCTAAATGGCACACAGGAATTTGGTAAAAAAAGGGCTTATTAAAAATAGCTGATGTACTTCATATTCTACAAGCAGAGAAGTGCAGTTACAGGTAATGAAAACAAAAATTTGATACAAAGACTGTAAGAAAGGGGAAAATGAATAGGTGCAAAAAATTTAAAAAGAAATGCTTGGAGCAGGATAAAAAAGTGTCAGCAGAAAATGCAATACATCCATATACAGAGGACCAGATGATGAAGTATATAGAATTCTTCAAATTTGTTAATATGGTGAACAGAATTGTCACTATGGAAAATAAAATCTATCATTTTTAATTCTTATATTAATGAGTAACTTAAATATCATTCAAGCACAAACTCATGCTGAGAATAAATGATATAACAGTACATTATAGGTTTATAGTGTCGTCACATGTACAGAGAAAGTCTTACTTACATGTGCTAATCAACATGCATGCAGCTTGTCACAGGTGTCCAGTGCAATTATTAGTGAGTAGAACAATTTTACCTTCTGCCTTCCTTACATGAATTAACTGAGGGCATGAGGGTTGTGATGAGATTTTTTTTTTTGTAAAATTACAAATATTTTAAAATTCCAGAAAGAAGGATGTGAAAGAGTCTTCACTAATTCAGTTGTCTGTCTTTTACAGTAGAGGTCGCCTTTGCACACACCTGTTCAGTGCAGTGTCCTGGAAACAGTGAGCTGCAGATATGAGCCAGTTGTGACTGATTAGCGATGCCCCGCAGATATGTCCACGCTGATGGAAATGAAGGCTCACCTGCCAGGGCCATTCTCCAGGTTCCGCATCATGCCCTCCTACAATGCGGCTTTGCAGAAAAGGTCGAACGCCACAATCTGTAAGATAGTCAGAAGAGGAGAAGCTGTGTAAATTCATTTGGTAAAAAGAGTATATGAAGTCTTAGGATATAGATGTGTATTGGCTATGCAACCTGCTAAATTTATTATTTATTTATTTATGAAAATTCACAGATTTGTTTGTGAATCTCCGAGAACTAAAAACTGTTGGGTTTATTATAATGTAATTTTATGCAGTAGATGTAATTGAGGTACAGATTACTGTGAAATGCAAGTTCAAGAGAGATCACACTCTGCACTGGGGAAGGAGTGGGTTTGCCAGCCAGCAAAGCACAGTGTTTGAGGGCTGCCAGCTATTAAGATAAATCACAGTCAAATTCTGTAACCCCAGGAACTGGGCAAACAAAATAGAATAGTAATTAAAACATTAGTTCAAAACCAAAATGCAATCTAGCATCTGCCTACTTGATTTGAAGCTAACTACACTAAGGATTTGTTAGATTCTTTATCCAACAGGGGGATACGACATCACAGAACCACTGCCATATTTATACCATCACTACTACTGACATCAAAAATGGTCATGTAACATATATTTCACATCACTTAAACAAAGAACTGCTGAAGAAAATTTAAAAATAAACTTTGTGAAAATAAAAATAAAATTAGGAACTTTTAAAATTTTTTTCCATAATAAGATAAAACAAAATTCATGTATAAAGTATTATTAAAGATGAGTGTAACAAACACCAATAACAGTTATTTCTACAGCACATAAATAAAGGTGCCAGAGTGATTCTTCAGGGCAATGTCATAGGCAACCATTTTTGGTACCCAAAAAATCATCCACAAGAAGGTTCCTGAAAGAGCTTTTATAGATTTAGATCCATAGAAGGCTCCATAAATATCCATGAATGATCACAGATTTTTGTAATACCAATGGCTTCCTGATTTTAAACGTACTGCTTAATGCATGCTATAACACAGGCTCAGTTCAAGTTTTTTTGATCTGTAAGTATTATTCTAGGTCACCTTCTATACATTAAATATTTTTGTATTGACTAGGTATTTGGAACCTTTCAAAGCTCAAAGAACCAATTTCATACACAAAGAACCCTTTGCAGAATGAAATGGTTCTCTGCCAAGTAACATTTCTATAAGGAACCAAAAAAAACAGTAAAGTTCCATTAATGAACTGTTATTTTTAAGAGTGTAGCTTAAAGTGCTTTACAAAATGTTAAAGAAAAAAAATAGAAATAAATTAAAAATAAATAGGTATATTAATGAAAAATATAAATTAAATGGAAACAAAAATAAACCGATAAGCATCTACACAAAACAGATAAATGAGTAACAGATAAAGTAGTTTCTTTAAATCTGGAATATATTTCTAAACTCATTTTTCAAGACTCTAATGATTAACATTATGTGTGATGCTCTGGCCAGATGCGGAGGGAGAACATAAAAATGAAAACTCCACATTTGTTCTAAACCTATTTTTGTAAAACTTGACTTATTTGTATGGAATGTTGTTTGATTTTAATAATATCAGTAAAATCAAAATGGACACTGCTGCTGGCAAGATGCATTATGGCAATAGGATCATGTTATTGGGATGGTAATAATAAATATATAAGAAATCTTACTTCATCTGACTTTTATGCCGGGGAAAATAAATCTGCACGGGTTCTAAACAAAAGGCTAAAAGACCACACTGCCCCAAAAGGTCTTTCTACTAAACATAAATGTGATTAAGTGATTCCTTACTATTTTTTTTTTACTTGTCCTGCAAAATTCCATGCAGTGAAACTTGTCAATAGCTGGAGTAAACATTTATGTGATTTCATACCCTTTGAAGTGTTTGTATTAGATATTAAAACAGAAGTTACCACACTTTTATACTGATTGATAGACAAATTGGCCCATATTAATTATCTATGACTGAATTTGGCATCTTTTATTTAACTTCGCTATAAATTATAATCATTTAGATTTAATGGATGATTTTAATATTCACAGACACCTTTGGTAAATGTTTCCATATCTGCTAAACTTGGTAGAATTTTTCCAAATTGTTTAAGGTCCATCTTATTATCAGTTTCATATATTTGATCTATGTATTATTTCATATTTACTAGGGCCGAGTTCCTGGCCTAGTAAATACAAACACAGAAAACACTAAGAACAAAATTGCAACTCTACATGACAATTGGAGGATTTTGTGAGAAATGTAAACTTAATTCTAGAACACAATATTGATCACTTTACATATAATGTGTTTCTGAAAGAAACCTTAGATAGTCACACTCAAACCAGAAGTGATTACAGCAAAAAGAATCTTACTCTTGTTTTACTGAAAACTAGATTGTATATGGAGTGCAACACATTTACAGGCTTCCTAATCTGCAAAGACAGAAAATATTAAAAAGTGTAAAAAAAAAATGTAAGCATCATACAAGTGCCAGTAGGAGGATTCAATGTAATGGTATAATGTGTGCCAGTAGCTGACTGATGACTGCATGCATCCGAGGCCTGTCGATAGACAGGCAGCTGTTATAAAAACTGGAAGCCAGGAGAATTCCCTTTAATTCGTTTTTTATATTGAACGAGGACATGTCAAGGACACTGAGAACATGTGAGTTTATTCATGAACTAACTCTGGTGATTACCCTGTGACACTTGGTCATAAGCTATTTGAGCTTGAAGTCCAGATATTTATCAGGGCAAAGGCTTGACTGGCAGGCAGGATGATTACTATACAGAGACTTTAGAGGTGTATCATAATGTACTCTGTACACATAGCAACAAACATGAACCTGATCTTCAATTTGCACGTGTCAGGTTGCTTGGAGACTCTAAACTGGCCCAGTGTGGGTATGCATGTGAACTGTGATGTCAGTGTTGATTCTTGCATTGTACCCACTTGATGTAGAGACAGGCTAATAGGCAAGGTTTCATGCCATGCTCTAACCCACTTAATCCAGACCAGGCTGCAGGGGTAATGGAGCCTATTTCATGACTTTTATTGTAAATGTGTATCTCTATATATAATCGTAATTTGGATCTTGATCTTTGTTTGTATCTCTATATATAATCCTTGATCTTTGTTTGTCCGTGAATGAATTAGAAGAAGAAGCACTAGATGGCAGTAGAGAGACAGCTAAAACATAGGCATTGCATTAAGAATCTCCTCCAGGCTTATACTACTGAAGACTGTAGTACGCCAGTCAGACCTCAAAACACAGACATTCAAACTAAACAAATTGTTGTGCTTTAAATCAACTAACCAGATCTTCATTTAGATCTTGATCTTTGTTTGTCCACGAATTCCACTCATGCGTAGACCACCTTCCAGTTTAGTACATTGTTGTTACTCACGGATGTCAACAATGTGCCAGAATAACGAAAGGAGTGGTGGACAGTGTTACGCTGGTTAGCTCCTGAGGCCTGGTTAGACAATGAGATTGCCAAAGATAAAAGGTACATGCCTACGTAACATATGAATGAAAGAAAGACAATGGGTAAAATGAATGACAACGTAACAGCACGTTCCGGAAATTATTATTGTTACGTTGTAGCCGGCGAGTGCTGCGCGTCTCATATTTGTACCGTGGCTTGCTCACATGTCAGTGAAGTGATCCCTATTTATGCTTTAAAGAGCCTGGATACTTATGTGTCGCCCTTTTATAACCATTGCTCTGTGTATATTGCCTTACTCTTTGGATTGCCACAAAGCAACCTGCGAGATTGGAGAAAGGTTGAGAAGACATTGTGAGACGAAATGATAGCGTCGCGAAAACGAGACGGACTGTGAACGGACAGAAGCAGAAATGCTCCTACACCACCACATAATTACTATTTGGACAGTGATTCCGAGTAGGCCGTTCCTATCGAATCAATGTCCAAGGGTTTTCTTTTGTAATTTTGTTTCCCTTATAAAAAATCATGATGCTGTGCGACGAGGGGCCCAGTTCACGACTGGCAACCGCGTTTAAACAGGGAGCCCTTCACAGACAACTTTAACACGCGCAACGTAGTTGGGCGCACATGGCTAGTTTTAAATACAAATTTGAAATAATTAGATACACATAAAGTAGAAAAATTGGAATCCTGTAGATATAGTAGATAAACTGCAGTTTTGAATAATTTACTGCTCATCTTGCTACATTTACAGTTTTTGTTTTGGCTCTTTTCCTGGGATCACTGACCGCACAGCAAAGCCAGTTCTGGGCAGGGTGCCAGACCATTTTATGCACACTCACATATGCACATTCATACATGGACAATCTAATTGCAAGTTAACCTAACAAGGATCTCTTTGGAAATGTTTTGGACAATATTCAAAGTAAAACGTACAGACACAGGGGGAGCATGCAGATGACCAGGGGCCTCATGTATAAACGGTGCGTACGCACAGAAATGTTGCGTAAGAACTTTTCCACGTTCAAATCGCGATGTATAAAACCTACACTTGGCGTAAAGCCATGCACTTTTCCACGGTACCTCATGCCTTGTCGTACGCAAGTTCTCCGCTCGGTTTTGCAAACTGGCGGCACCCAGCGTCAAAGCAATGGTACTGTTCTTGTGTGATTACTCATTATTTTCATGACGCGGCTTTATAAATACACAGAAACTAACCGCATATTGTTTATTAGTGTAATGCATCTGATTGTAATTAATCTGTAACAATATAATGGTCCAGGGAACAGCCATAGTATTCCAAATGCCATAACTGCTTTAGCGTTGTTACTCTCACTTCTCCTTCTTCTTCTTCTTTCAGCTCCTCCCGTTAGGAGTTGCCACAGCGGATCATCTTTTTCCATATTACTCTCACTGCACCACTCGGAGTATTTATATCACTGTATCTGAGTGTGAATCACAGCAGCAGCTGATCGGAAAGAGAATTATCGGTATACGGCATTAAGCACACGCTGTCTCTGCCACGGCAAAACGTTTCAAAGCCTTTCCTGTACGGACCTCGCGGTTCAAAACAGTTTAATCCCAAGAACTTTAAATGCAGCCAATCAAGTGCTCCTTGTAGAACTGTTTGTACTTATAAGTACAATCACCCCACTGTAAACTTGCACTACAGTTATAATATCTCACAACATGAGCCACTTTATAAAGCGTATTTACATATGATGACGATATCATTTTTAAGGTGAAATGCAGCAAAATATGTTTGTTAAATTATACAGATAAAACTTTAACTTCATTTAAATAATCTATATTCTTCACTGGGAGTGTCTTTAAGGATAGAATAATTAAACATGTACTACGAAGATATTTCAATGTTCTTTAAACGTTTTGAAGAATCGGCGCTAAGCTTACAGATGGCTTAACGTCTATTACAGAGCTGATTGTATGGCGATCGGTTACTTGGGGAAAGAAAAGCACTGACTGCAGTGGACGGCTACGCCAATATATATTGAATATAAAACAGAAAGATAAAATAACACAGCTAAAAACGCAGCGACAAATTTCGGAAAAAGTTAAATGCTTGTGTCATGAGCACGAGGCGGCTAGTGTCTGCAACATACGTGGCCATCCACCGTGCATGACATTGGAGAGCGAAGGAGCCACCGATTCTTCCTCTGCCCAGTGCCACCACAAGCCTAGAGCCACCCTGCTGCAATAAATTATTTCATCGAAGTGAAACATGTTTAATAACGTGCTTTAACTCCTATCATCATGAAAATGACATCACGTATACATCTCAGTATTTTAGTTATTCAGAGAGCTGTAATATCATGAATGTAATGGACTCTGTGTCCAGTTGGAGGAAGAGAGCCGGTTTAAGAAGCAAGTAGTGATTCACACACATAGAGCACATAGAAAATCAAATACAAAACAAAGCATTTAACGTGCTACTTTAATTACGATGTGATTTTAGAAACTGGTTAATTAAACAATTTTAAGATGAATTTTATGATGTTCTACTTTAATGACAAAATAAACTACGTGATTAAAGTGGAAATGTCGAGATTGAAGTGGACATTTCGTGCTTTTTCCCCACCGTGTGGCTTTTTTCTCTGTACCCTAATAAGCTTTCATATGACACTCAGACAGTGGGCTTACAACTCGGCTTTCCACGGCGACTTTGATATGTGACTTCTTTTTTATTTCTGGCACTGTGCGATTTTGTGAATGTGAGCTTTCAAGTTTCTCCAACACGCTATGTCACTCGATCAACTTCATTTTGTTGATTATACCACGGTTTATTTGAACAAATAGTATGTTTTTCCTTTGCCTCCACTTGGTATTCGCTGAAATTCTTATATTTCCCCCTGTGCTTTTCCCATTGTCTTTGCACAGAAGGCTGAGCTTAAGGGCGATTTATATTGATTTGCATATTCAAATAGGCGTAATTCTGGGAGGATTTGGGGCGTTACATAATGCGTGCACGAGCGTTAGTTTTCACGCTGATCGAGATTTATGTAGCGGAAGAATGTGGAAGTTGGAGTACAGCACAGATTCCAGCATCTGGATTTTTCTGTGCGTAAGCACATTTCGGCTTTTGTGCTTACGCCATGTTATAGTGCGAGTTCTACGCACGGCGTTATACATGAGGCCCCTGGTGCGGGATTCAAATGCAGGACAATGGATGTATGAAGAAACACCATGAACCACTGCTCCACCATGCAGGCCATTTTTTTTATAAAAATATATATTTAAACAAACATGCAGTCTTTTACTGTAAAGCATTAAAAAACTATCACATGAAGGATTCCATAACACACCCACAATTAATCATATGAATTAGGCTTAGGTTATGGAAATGGGACAGCTGTTGTAATGTTGACAAAAATTCACTGTTGAACGTTTTCGTTGTGAGTTTTTGAGATCTGAACTATAATGATAATTATCAAGCATTAATATCTATTCAAACTGAATGATACCATCAGACATTCTTCCAACTTTTTCTATGAAATTTTGCATGTGTATGAATATATTAAAGAGTAAAACAATTTTGCAGCAGTATAACATCAGTACTGAGTGCCCAAGTCATAAAACAAAACTTTTGATACAAGGCTAGGTAGGTAAGAAAGGTAATAAAAAAAATGCATAGTTTTACAGTAAAAAAAAGGGACATTATTAACAAGCAGGCAGACCACCTCATTAGTTCATATTCCCTGTTGTTTGCTCTGGGGTCTTGTATTGGTTTGTTTCTAATTGATCAATTTTCTTACCAGCACACAATTAAGTATGTTGAACATTTTCATGTTAACAACATTCTACAATGTTTATTATTAAGAAATGGTATATAATTCATTACCCCTGTTGCTTCACAGCTCAAGACATGCAGCTTTAATTCCTGGCTTGTGCACTCATTCTATGTACATTTAATTAGTGGCTCTATATCAGCACTCTTGTGGTACAATCGTTACAACTTTTCCCTCATAGCTCAAGAGAGCTGGGTTTTATTCTCAGTGTAGTGACATTCTTCTCCTCACAATGGATGCTCTCCTGGTCCAAAGATGTGCATGTTAGGTTTACTGGAAATTCCTAGTTGGCCCAATGTGAAGCAGCATGAAGCAGTGAGCTCTGTTATGGGGGGTGTCAATTCCTTGGTTGGTTCCTATCTTTTGTCCAGTACTACTAGGATAGATTATGATTCTGGAGATCCTGAAATGGACTGTGCAGGTTCAATAATGGAGGAATTGGATGGATATGTTGGTAGGTGACCAATGATTGTGCCTTGCATAGAAGGTTATAAGCACTTTTCTCCCATATAATGTAAAAGGAATCTGTTAAGAAAATAGGAAGATGAGTAATTCCAATGTTTGTATTTCCTGTGAACTCTCATGTATTTTGCATCTTTATTTTAGATACCATCAGGAATAATACAAAGTAAGAATTAAGACTCAAGTACAAAAGTAGTGTGTGAGTGCCATTAAAAAAAAGAAACAAAACCTAATAAAGTGAAAGAAAGATGTCATACAGCCGGGTGGATGAAAATACTTTACTGCTTTACTTGTTTGCAATCGGCCTTTATTTCCTGACACAACTAATGCAAATGTATTTAAAAAAATACCCTTTTTAATTTTCCCTTCTTATTCTGTTCCTTTCTTATTTCATTTGCTATAATTTAAGGCCTTTTGAACCAGAAGAAAAGGGTTTTTAAAGGCGGTGATCGCCATGAGCTCAAGCGCGTACAGAAGGAACTCCGAGTCCAGCTCAGGGCGAAAGAGCAGTACAGGAGAAAGCTGGAGCAGAAGTTGCAGAACAACAGCATGAAGGAAATGTGGGATGGGATGAAGATTATCAGTGGCTGCAGCTCAAGCGGGTGCGCCATCGAGACAGACGTGGAGAGAGCAAACCAAATGAACAACTTCTTTAATAGGTTTGATCACCCTAACCCACTCTCACCTCGGAGTACTGCATCCTCCAACCATCCTTCTGCTGATACCAGCATAGGTGAGACATCCCCACCCACAATTACAGCAGCCCATGTGAGCAGAGAGCTGAGAAGACTTCGTGCCAGCAAAGCAGCGGGTCCAGATGGTGTATCGCCACGACTGCTGAAGGCCTGTGCGTTGGAACTGGGGAGTCCTCTACAGCGCATCTTCAACCTGAGCCTGGAACAGGGAGAGTCCCAAGGCTTTGGAAAACATCTTGTATCACCCCTGTCCCAAAGGTATCACGTCCTAGTGAGCTGAATGACTTCCGGCCTGTTGCTCTGACGTCACATCTGATGAAGACCATGGAGCGGCTGCTGCTTCACCACCTGAGGCCACAGGTCCGCCACGCCCTCGACCCTCTGCAGTTTGCATACCAGGAGAAGGTGGGAGCAGAGGATGCCATCATCTATATGCTACACCGATCCCTCTCCCACTTGGACAGAGGCAGTGGTGCTGTAAGAATTATGTTTTTGGACTTCTCTAGCGCCTTCAACACCATCCAACCTCTGCTCCTTAGAGACAAGCTGACTGAGATGGGAGTAGACTCACACCTGGTGGCATGGATCGTGGACTATCTTACAGACAGACCTCAATATGTGCGTGTTGGGAACTGCAGGTCTGACATTGTGTTCAACAATACAGGGGCGCCGCAGGGAACTGTACTTTCTCCGGTCCTGTTCAATCTATATACATCAGACTTCCAATATGACTCGGAGTCCTGTCACATGCAAAAGTTCGCTGATGACACTGCTATTGTGGGCTGCATCAGGAGTGGGCAGGAGGAGGAGTACAGGAAGCTAATCAAAGACTTTGTTAAATGGTGCGACTCAAACCACTTACACCTTAACACCAGCAAGACCAAGGAGCTGGTGGTGGATTTTAGGAGGCCCAGGCCCCTCATGGACCCTGTGATCATCAGAGGTGACTGTGTGCAGAGGGTGCAGACCTATAAATATCTGGGAGTGCAGCTGGATGACAAATTGGACTGGACTGCCAATACTGATGCTCTATGTAAGAAAGGTCAGAGCCGACTATACTTTCTGAGAAGGTTGGCATCCTTCAACATCTGCAATAAGATGCTGCAGATGTTCTACCAGACGGTTGTGGCGAGTGCCCTCTTCTACGCTGTGGTGTGCTGGGGAGGCAGCATAAAGATGAAAGACGCCTCACGCCTGGACAAACTTGTTAAGAAGGCAGGCTCTATTGTAGGATTAAAGTTGGACAGTTTAACATCTGTGGCAGAGCGACGGGCATTAAGCAAACTCCTGTCAATCATGAAGAATCCACTGCATCCACTGAACAGTGTCATCTCCAGGCAGTGGAGTAGCTTCAGTGACAGACTTTTGTCACTGTCCTGCTCCACTGACAGACTGAGGAGATTGTTCCTCCACCACACTATGCGACTCTTCAATTCCACCCGGGGGAGTAAATGCTAACATTACTCAAAGATATTGTCTGCTTTTTTATTTTTTTTCATTTTTCATTTTATTACTATTTAATTTAATATTGTTTTTTGTATCAGTATACTGCTGCTGGATTATGTGAATTTCCCCTTGGGATTAATAATCTATCTATCTATCTATCTATCTATCTATCTATCTATCTATCTATCTATCTATCTATCTATCTATCTATCTATCTATCTATTGTCAGCACACCTCTGTTTTCATTTTCTGTAGGTTATTTAAACCTTAAGATGGTCATCTACAGTAAAGGAATAAATAAGGATAAAAAAACTAGAATCATATATGAGGTTGCTATCTGTGACTGTGTTCTAAAGAGACAGCTCATCAGACGTCAATTTTTCAAAAAGCCATCACTGAAGTGACATAATGTTCATTTTTCAGCTTTGTCCTCAAAGATACAAAAGCATCATAATGTACAGGCATAATTATGGAACTAAAGGTCTTAGAAACAGTATACAGCATTGTCAGAAATATCTGCAGAACTGAGTGCCTTGAGGAAAGATTGCTATTATATTACAGAAGCAGCAAAAGAGCACCCATTTTGTCAAACTGCATGTCCCGTTTGGGTTGAATTACACTGGGGTGTAGGCCACCTGTTTAATCTAGCAACAATTCATATGATACCCATACACAAAAGACAAGAATAAGATTGAATATCAAGAGTCAATCAACTGCTGGAAACAGCTGATGAAGGTCATTCCACCTTTTACTGCCGGCAGACTGGTCTAATGATTGAGGTGCCTGGGCTCATTCTGTAATGGTGACTGAGCCATTTCATCTAACTGTTAAATCAACTGACACAAAAGTTCAAAGTATTCAACCTGGTTTTACTAGCATTGCTAAATC
Organism: Polypterus senegalus; assembly: GCF_016835505.1. Lineage (NCBI taxonomy): Eukaryota > Metazoa > Chordata > Cladistia > Polypteriformes > Polypteridae > Polypterus > Polypterus senegalus. Next base: position 267,336,976 of record NC_053155.1, read on the forward strand.
AACAAAATCAGAAATGCAGAAAACTAAAAATAAATGGCAGAAACTCAAGCTGAGGTTTAAAATCAAATCTGATTAAAGCGAGTAAAAGAATTACTTGAAAAAATGTGAGGCTGACCAAAATGAATTATTTCTCTTCTCTTATCACTGCCAAAAAAACAACTCACTTTCTCTTCTTCAAGTTTGCTAGATTAACTTTACCACACAAGGCTTTTACTTTTTCAGTTTCTTAAAATGCAGAGAGCCATGCTGTATCGAGAAGATTAAAAGCTTATATGTGTTTTCTGCTTCAGCTAAGTCTGTCATCTGCATATGAACACAATTGCCTTTCAGGATCAAACTTTCCGACTCGCATTTATAAATACTGCTAACCTGGGAGTGAACTTTCTTAAAACTACCTATTACTCCCTTGAAACTCATACTTTCCTTTTCCTCATATTCATTTACATATGATAAATCTCTCTCTGTGTAGTTCCTGATTCTCTGGAAGTAGTTGTCATGGCCCCATTAATAAAAAAAATGACATTACAATATTCTAAAATTACCAGCCTAATTCTCACTTCCCTTTCTTATGAAAAATCTTGGAAAAATGTTGCCCATCAGTTACATTGTGACATGGTATCTTATAACATTTATGAGCAGTCCAGTTTTAGGCAAGCACATAATACAGAGACAGATTTAGTCCGTGTATTAAATGATTTACTTAACTGCGACAATGGCTTTCACTTCACTTTGCTTCTGCTCGACCTTTCAGATGCATTTAACATTGTAAGCTGCCAGATCCTCTTCCATTGTAAAGACAAAATTGCAGCTATATCTGACCCTGCTTTAAATAGCTTTCCTCTTATTTGTCAAGCCACGATCAATTTATTGGAGTAAATTTTAGATCTACTGTCTCCTTTCTTGTGGAATTCATCTTCCCGATGATATCCAGCTTTATTTACCTCATAACTGAAACATGATGCACCCTTTTCTTTATTATCTAACTATTTCAAATAAACTCAGGTCTGGTTGAGTTCAATCTTTCTGCAATGCAAATAAAACTCTAGTGATATGTATCGGCTCATAATTCAATGTCATTAGCGTCAATCACTTTAGGATGTATCACTTTTGGTGTCAGTTTCTGTTTATGAAACCTGGGTGTCGTGTTTGATCATGAACTATTATTACAAAAGCTGCCTGCAGTCTTCTTTTTTTTAATTTTAGGAATATCTCTTGTAATTGACTGTTCTGTATACTGTTCTTCCTAAGTGTTTGTTACGTAAACTTGGTGATTCAAAATTCAGCAGCTGATTCATTACCAGTGACTGAGAGAGTTGTCAGTGGAGTATCTTTGGGCTCTATTTGAGAAGATACAACAGAGGAAAAGAATGGTGTACACCAGTGTTAACATAATTTCCCTTTGCTCCCCTAGATCAGAGAAAGAAAGTCAGAAACCTTGATGTCACTTCTACCATGTTGTTGGAAGCCCCCCCCCACCGATCTTATGCTTCTACTGATATTTAAGACCACCACAGACCAGAGGTCGGCATTTATTAATAAAAATCAGCATCAAAGCATGATGCTTCTACATCACTGGAAACATTTGTTCCAGACTGAGAAAGCTGCTATTACAACCATTCTTTTTTTGTTTATTTTTTCTTTCTTCCCAGTTCTGATATTAAATGAGGTTCTGTCACAGACACTTCATCTTTGTTCTCTTGCCATACTTTTAAAACATATACATCATCACAAGACAGCATTACCACAGTACTGGCTCATTTAGTCTCTCCCCTGTATTAATTAGTGAATTAAATAAAGTGGTCTCTCAATGTATAGACAAAAAGACGAAGGGTTTACAAAGGAAAACATTGTAATACATAAAAATCCTATTTTTGTAAACTTTATAGTAACTTGTAATGTCACGGGCAGATGGACTTTATCCTGGTAGCACTAGTGGGATCACCGTCCACTGATTATATGCAGGGCACAAATGCACCCTCACTATGATAACTCACACTCACCAATCAACCCGACTCTTACATGTCTTTAGGAAGTGAGAGAAACAAATGTCTGGTAAAATGCCATCAGGATATGAAAGAATATGCAAACGTTTCATAGGCAGTAACCAGGCCAGAATGTAAAACTAGATCCCAACAGCCTTGAGGCAGCACTGAGTCACCATGCAGCCTCTGTATACAAATTTAAAAACTTAAATATTAGTATTTAGAAACATTAATTGTTGTGAACCTTTTCTCTTAGTGAAGCATCACATGGTTCAGCTGAAAATAATCATGCTGAAGTAATACTAAAGAGAATCGGCATGCAGTTTAAACAAGCACAGTATAGCTGATTTAATATCTGTGCATTTATTCAAAAAATAAGGACACAATATTTGTTATTTGTATCTTTTATAGCTGGGCACTTTACGCTGTGTAGCCCTAGCTTGTGCCTAATATGGGTGGGATAGGTTTCAGCTCTTGTGACATTGAAATAGATTAAGCATAGTTGGTAACTGGATGATTAAATGGAATCTTTATCAAAGCCTTATTTACCTTGATTGCAAATGTGACAATTCTTACATCAGTGCAGGTAAGATAAACTTTCTAAACATCAATGGTGTATCTTTATAAATGTGTCATCAATGTAGCCACTATATCATAATGTCTCTTGATATTGTATTTTTGTCCGAAAAACAGCACATGCTTTCTGACTTGTACTTGGCAATACATTACCACAATTTTGTTCATCACTTGAATCTGGACAGTCCACTGTGCCATCACACCTTGCGTTGGGTTTAGCAATGCACTTTCTGTTGCTACATTGGTAGGAAACAGCTGAGCATCGTACCTCTGTGAAAGATAAATAGGAGTCAATTGTTTTTAAAGGTCAAAGACTAAAAGTAATATCAAACAAAACATTACCTGCCTTCTCCCAGTATATGGATTGTAACACCTGGGGAAACAGGACTATTGACCTAATGTATGCAAACATTAAGGAAGCATACATCGCCACCATGCTGCCTGCGCTTGGGAAAGCAGATCATAACCTGGTTCTGCTTAAGCCACACTACAAACCAAGAGTTAGGTAGCTACCTACAACTACATGCTCATTCAGGAAGTGGTCCCTTGAGGCTCAGCAGGCTCTGAGAGACTGCTTTGGAACTACGGACTGGGATATCCTGCAGGGATCATATAGTGAGAACACTGAGGAGGTTGTTGACTGTACTACTGACTACATCAACCTCTGTATGGACACTGTAATTCCAGTAAGAACAGTATGCTGCTATGCTAACAACAAGCCATAGATTACAAGTGACATCAAGGGCCTTTTGAACCAGAAAAAAGAGCTTTTAAAGGCGGTGATACGCATGAGCTCAAGCACGTGCAGAAGGACCTCCAAGTCCAGCTCAGGGCAGCAAAGGAGCAGTAAAGGAGAAAGCTGGAGCAGAAGTTGCAGAATAACAGCATGAAGGAAGTGTGGGATGGGATGAAGATTATCACTGGCTGCAGATTGAAGCGGGGTGCCACCATCGAGAGAGAAGTGGAGAAAGAAAACCAGATGAACAACTTCATTTAACAATTTTGACCACCCTAACCCATTCTCACCTTGGAGTACTGCACCCTCCACCCATCCTTCTGCTGATACCAGCATAGGAGAGAGTTCCCCACCCACAATTACAGCAGCCCAGGTAAGCAGAGAGCTGAGGAGACTTCATGCCAGCAAAGCAGCGGGGCCAGATGGAGCATCGCCATGACTGCTGAAGGCCTGTGCATTGGAGCTGGGGAGTCCTCTACAGAGCATCTTCAACCTGAGCCTAGAACAGGGGAGAGTCCCAAGGCTTTGGAAAACATCTTGCATCACCCCTTTCCCAAAGGTATCACGTCCTGATGAGATGAATGACTTCAGGCCTGATGCCCAGACGTCACGTGATGAAGACCATGGAGTGGCTGCTGCTTCACCACCTGAGGCCACAGGTCCGCCACGCCCTCAAACCTCTGCAGTTCGCATACCAGGAGAAGGTGGGAGCGGAGGATGACATCATCTACATGCTACACCGATCCCTCTCCCAGTTGGACAGAGACAGTGGTGCAGTAAGAATTATGTTTCTGGACTTCTCTAGTGCCTTCAACACCATCCAAACTCTGCTCCTCAGGGACAAGCTGGCAGAAATGGGAGTAGATTCATACCTGGTGGCATGGATCGTGGACTATCTTACAGACAGACCTCAATATGTGCGTCTCGGGAACTGCAGGTCTGACAATGTGGTCAGCAGCACAGGAGCGCCGCAGGGAACTGTACTTTCTCCGGTCCTGTTCAGCCAATACAACTCGGAGTCCTGTTATGTGCAAAAGTTCGCTGATGACACTGCTATTGTGGGCTGCATCAGGAGTGGACAGGAGGAGGAGTATAGGAACCTAATCAAGGACTTAGTTAAATGGTGCGACTCAAACCACTCACAAATGAACATCAGCAAAACCAAGGAGCTGGTGGTGGATTTTAGGAGACCCAGGCCCCTCATGGACCCCGTGATCATCGGAGGTGACTGTGTGCAGAGGGTGCAGACGTACAGTATAAATACCTGGGAATGCAGCTGGATGATAAATTGGACTGGACTACCAATACTGATGCTCTGTGCAAGAGAGGACAGAGCCAACTATACTTCCTTAGAAGGCTGGTTCCTTCAACATCTGCAATAAGATGCTGCAGATGTTCTGTTAGATGGTTGTGGCAAGCGCCCTTTTCTACGCGGTGGTGTGCTGGGGAGGCAGCATAAAGAAGAGGGACACCTCACGCCTGGACAAACTGGTGAGGAAGGCAGGCTGTATTGTAGGCATGGAGCTGAACAGTTTGACATCTGTGGCAGAGCAACGGGCACTGAGCAGGCTCCTGTCAATCATGGAGAATCCACTACATCCACTGAAAAGAATCATTACTGCTGTCACTGTCCTACTCCACTGACAGACTGAGGAGATCGTTCCTCCCCCACACTATGCGACTCTTCAATTCCACCCGGCGGGGTAAACGTTAACATTATAAAAAGTTATTGTCTGTTGTACCTGCATTTTTATCACTCTTTAATTTAATATTGTTTTGATTTTTTTATTTCAGTATGCTGCTGCTGGAGTATGTGAATTTCCCCTTGGGGATTAATAAAGTATCTATATACCTACCTACTAGCACTTGTGTGTTAAAGACCAAACTCACTTCTGCTAATAATGTAATACAATTGGCATATATTCCAGTGGGTATGGTGCAATAGACATCAGATTAACTGACCACTTAAGCAATCATGAATGTTCCAAAGCCAGTTCACCATATAATAGACATTAAAAAGTCTTAAAATATGCAAAGTAACTATTATAATAAGTAAACCTTATTGGTTAGCCTCCTCTTTAATTTGTTAGTTTTTCCTATAGTCCCACTCTTCACACTCAAAATCTAAGAATATTTAGCCAGATCTATTTATTGCTTTGGACCTGTAGTCCCCACAGCCTTATTCTGACTCATTGCGGACTGCAAACTCATCTCAGCACAATAAGTAATTTCTCCTTTCCATTCAGAGAAAATGTTTGCATTACCCATTAGCAGAAGGAAAACTGGCATTCTCGGTGATATCATGCCCATATTTAAAACTGAAGATGTCCCAAAAATGTTGGTTGATTGATGGCCCTGTGTAAGTGAGTGTTGGAAAAGTATTCACAATGCATCACTTTTTCCATATTTTGTTATGTTACAGCCTTATTCCAAAATGGATTCAATTCATTTTTTTCCTCAGAATTCTACACACAACACCCCATAATGACAACGTGAAAAAGTTTACTTGAGGTTTTGCAAATTTATTAAAAATAAAAAAACTGAGAAGTCACATGTACATAAGTATTCACAGCCTTTGCTCAATACTTTGTCGATGCACCTTTGGCAGCAATTACAGCCTCAAGTCTTTTTGAATATGATGCCACAAGCTTGGCACACCTAACCTTGGCCAGTTTCGCCCATTCCTCTTTACAGCACCTCTCAAGCTCCATCAGGTTGGATGGGAAGCGTTGGTGCACAGCCATTTTAAGATCTCTCCAGAGATGTTCAATCGGATTCAAGTCTGGGCTCTGTCTGGGCCAATCAAGGACATTCAAAGAGTTGTCCTGAAGTCACTCCTTTGATATCTTGGCTGTGTGCTTAGGGTCGTTGTCCTGCTGAAAGATGAACCGTCGCCCCAGTCTGAGGTCAAGAGCGCTCTAAAGCAGGTTTTCATCCAGGATGTCTCTGTACATTGCTGCAGTCATCTTTCCCTTTATCCTGACTAGTCTCCCAGTTCCTGCCGCTGAAAAACATCCCCACAGCATGATGCTGCCACCACCATGCTTCACTGTAGAGATGGTGCCAGGTTCCCTCCAAATGTGACACCTGGCATTCACACCAAAGGTTCTCCTCTCTCCACGGAGGACCTCTGGAGCTCTGACAGAGTGACCATCGGGTTCTTGGTCACCTCCCTGACTAAGGCCCTTCTCCCCCGATCGCTCAGTTTAGATGGCTGGCCAACTCTAGGAAGAGTCCTGGTGGTTTTGAACTTCTTCCACTTACGGATGATGGAGGCCACTGTGCTCACTGGGACCTTCAAAGCAGCAGAAATTTTTCTGTAACCTTCCCCAGATTTGTGCCTCGAGACAATCCTGTCTTGGAGGTCTATAGACAGTTCCTTTAACTTCATGCTTGGTTTGTGCTCTGACATGAACTGTCAACTGTGGGACCTTATATAGACAGGTGTGTGCCTTTCCATTATCATGTCCAATCAACTGAATTTACCACAGATAGACTCCAATTAAGCTGCAGAAACATCTCAAGGATGATCAGGGGAAACAGGATGCACCTGAGCTCAATTTTGAGCTTCATGGCTGGCAAAGGCTGTGAATACTTATGTACATGTGATTTCTCAGTTTTTTTATTTTCAATAAATTTGCAAAAACCTCAAGTAAACTTTTTTCCCATTGTCATTATGGGGTGTTGTGTGTAGAATTCTGAGGAAAAAAAATGAATTGAATCCATTTTGGAATAAGGCTGTAACATAACAAAATGTGGAAAAAGTGATGCGCTGTGAATACTTTCCGGATGCACTGTATATCTGTTAGTTTGCCCTATGAAGAATGGCACATCACCCAGGGCTGGTCCCTACTTTCTACTTGGTTCTTCTGTTCTCCCATGAACCTGAGCTGGATTATGTGTCTCTAATAGTGGATGGGTGGATGATTTAAAGTTAAAGAGTTCAATAGTCAGGTAAATAATGACAAATAACAATCTGTTCCTACCATTCAGTACTTCACCAATGTGCAGAGAAGCATTGTCAAAAATGATTAATATGACTTTAACCGATTGTTCTGGCTGTATTTTTTTTGTCCACTATTTAGCTATGGAAATGATGTTAACCTAATTGTTTAAAATCTCACTAGAGATGCCTACCACATTTAGCATGTTAGATTTAATTTGGCTGGGCAGTTGATCACCCACTGATTACTTGCATGCATACTGTTTTACTTTGATAAACAAGGTACAATGTTCACTGATGCCAAAAACATAATATAAACAATGTTGCTGTTAGAATAGGCTCACCTTAATTTAAATATTGGATGTAGTAAATAGTCAAAAAATGCTCTTACAAACTTAAAAACAATTCAGGCAAACATATTTTTGCGTGTGAGTCATATTACAATCACTTGAGTATGAGGCAAGTAACTACAACTTGAAGCAGCCTGAGCGGACACCTTAATGATTATATCATAATTTTTTGAAATAGACGCAAATATAAGAGGCCTACAGTTTTCTTCTGATTTAAGAAGGAGCTAATCTGCTCCTTGAAACCAATTCATAAAGTTCATTTTTAAAGCAAACACCTAATTTCAATTAATTGAAAAAGAAAATTTTTAAAGCATGGCCCTAAATACGACCTCAATTTTTGTTCACATAACATTGATCTACGTATAGAATGACAGAAATGTTTTAATAATAGCTGTTGTCATCAAAATAAAACCTAACAGTATTTAAACATTACTCTACATAGAGTTTAACATTTCTAGTTTTACATTTAAAACAGTGGCCTTCATGGTATTTCTTTTTATCATTTCCAACTATTTCACAATCTATTTTAGAGCCATGATACTCCAGGATTATGTAAGAGGACATGTGATCAACACACATGACAAGATGAGTGAAGCAAAGCATGTGAACGCACAAGAACACCATTGGGCAATCAGAAAGGGAAATCAGAAAACTCAGCAGCTTTAGCGGTGGTCTCTACCATCCACCCCAGCCCCATGTGACTGGCTGCTGTGAGGATGGTGTCTTAACATGTCAGAATTTGCTGTCAAAATAACAGACTGGAATTTCATGACCAGCCATGGCCCAAACTTTCACGTCTGTTCTGTGGATTGTGGTAAGGTGTACTTTGAATGACTACATAAATAATTGGGTGTTAGCGCTGGGGTGTGCATTTTGAAACTATCCAAGGTTCATCATATATACAAATTTTCCTAAAGCTGGGGAAATCTGTATTTTAGATAACCGACTGAGTAAAACATTGTGTGTATTTGCGTAGCCCTTTTGTTTTCTGGTTTAATATTGCAGTTACAAATGTGTCCAGCAAAATATAGCCATTTGCATTTAATAACGCAATGAAGTAAACGTGAAAGTAGACTGAATGCTTTATACTCAAGTAAAGCAGAAATATTCTCAAAACATGCTGAATGACGTACAGTAATGAAGTATTTCTGCTTCATTTCTATACAACACTGCATCTACTGATCCATGTTTATCATCAAGATAAAGTTAATTTTCATGTCTACACAATGCAATGTGATTCCTTCTTCCTTTTGGCTAGAAGACTAGTGACAGAATTCATTCAACTACTTAACCTGAACTTCTCACTTAAGAATGTGGAATGGAAAATGGCATTCCTTGAGAAGAATGTGCTAAACTCTTCACACACCACAATGGTTGCAAGATTCAGACACAGGACATCTAGAAAGATAGATAGTATGACAGATAGGAGGCGCTATCGCTCCCTTGAACCCTTGGACTAGAAGCCAGACACCAGTTAAAAGTCAAAAGTTGAATTTGTTATAATAAGAAAATACACAAAGCACCCTCCACTCCACTATATTCATAAACAACAATACAATTATCAATAATAAACAATTCCTCTTTTCCCAGATGCATTGCCACCCTGCCAACCAGCTCAGCTTGTCCATCTGGGATTTCCCATAATCCTTTATAGTCCTTGACCCGGAAGTGCTTCTGAACCCTCCGTCCATGTGATTTCCTAGCACTTCCGGGTCAAATCAAAAACTCTTCTTTTTCTTTTTTTTTTTATATTATTCTTATTAATTTTATTGCACTCCATACAAAGCAATCAAGTTTTTACAAAAAGAAAAATAGAGTTAAGAACAGATCGATCCCCACCCTTGAGAGAGAGAGCAAGCCAAACGGCATAAACATTTTACAGCTTTTAAACATACCTAAATTAATAAATTCTCTATGCTTCATGAACTTATTTTAAAATATTATTGATTAGATCCTGCCATGTTTTGAAAAACGTCTGTACGGATCCTCTAACTGAGTATTTGATTTTTTCCAATTTCAAATAATATAACACATCAGTTTCCCACTGACTTTGGAGAGTTTGGATTCTTCCAGTTTATCAGAATAAGTCTGCGTGCCAAAAGTGTAGTGAATGCAATCACAATTAGTTTGTCTTTCTCCACTTTAAGCCCCTCTGGAAGAACCCCAAACACAGCTGTTAATGGGTTAGGAGGGATTGTGAGTCCAAGGCTATCTGAAAGGTAATTAAAATTTTTGTCCAGAATAATGTTAATTTGGTGCAGGCCCAGAACATGTGACCTAGTGAGGCTGGAACTAGTTTGCAGCGTTCACATGTTGGATCATGCCCTGGATACATTTTGGAGAGTTTTAGTCGAGACAGATGTGCTCGATAAATAATTTTAAGTTGTATAATTGTATGCTTTGCGCATATGGAGCTCGAGTGAATTCTCTGCATTGCTACTTTCCACTCCTCTTCTGATATATTAATTGAGAGATCTTTTTCCCAGTGTCCTCTTGGATCTTTGAAAGGGAGGGATTGTAAAATGATTTTATATATTGCAGAGATGGAGTCTAAGTCCTTGAGATTGAGCAATATTTTTCCAGCATGGATGAGGGTGCAAGATGAGGAAAATCTGGAAGGTTCTGTTTGACAAAGTTCCTGATTTGAAGATAGTGAAAGAAATGTATAGCTGGAATGTTAAATTTGGAATGTAATTGTTCATAGGAAGCAAAGACGTTGTCTATATAAAGATCTCTAAGCAAGTTAATTCCAAATTTTTTCCAGATATTAAAAACTGCATATGTTTGTGAAGGTTGAAAGAGATGGTTCTCTTGCAGAGGTGCCACAGATAGAAGCTTCTCCGTCTTAAAATGCTTTCTACATTGGTTCCAGATTCTAAGTGAGTGGAGCACAATTGGGTTATTTGTATATTGCCGATAGCGTGTGTTTATTGGAGCGCATAGCAGGGAATACAAAGAAGTACTGCAGGATTTTACTTCTATTGTGGTCCAAGCCTGTATATGTTCTTTTATTTGTGTCCAGGTTCTTATCGCCTGTATATTTGCTGCCCAGTAATAAAACTGGAAGTTAGATAGAGCCATGCCACCTTCTGCCTTTTGTCTTTGTAGGGTCGCTCTTTTGATGCGTGGATGTTTTAAATTCCAAATAAATGAGGTTATTGTTGAATCTAATTGCCTAAAGAATGATTTATTAATGTATATTGGGATGTTTTGAAATAAAAAAAGGAGTTTAGGAAGAATATTCAACTTAAGGCCTTGTTCACACGGGCGTTAAAATCGAGCGTTTTTTTTGCGTCCGTAGCGTCCGGTGAGCACGGATCAAGCGGCGAGTGTTTTCTACACGTAGGAGTCAATGAGAGTGTTCACACGGGCTTTGGTGACGTGCGCTTGTCCGCGCGCGCTTATGCGGCATCAAAGAAACGTTGCATGCAGCTTTTTCTTGGCGTTCAAAACCCAACGAACGCAAGGAAACTGCTTCTAGTTTGTTTCCTGCGCGTTTATTTTACGCTTCGGAGGAGCGGGGAGGGGGGCTGGGGGGTGTCATTTCAGTGCATAACACCGGTGTAAGCGCACACTTGACTACTGTTTCCTTACCTCAAAGTGACAAGTAGTCTCTCATCGGGGCTAACACCAAGTCGCATATTGGTTGATTGGCGTGCAATGTGGCATTGCACCAGCTGCAGCAGACAATCAAAAGTGGAAACCGACATGCGACTGTAATTAAAAAACTTGCGCGGAAATTTTCTAGCATTTCTTCATAAAGCACAAAAACTTCCTTTAACCCGACGTTGTGCAGTCAGAGGATGAACCCAGTAGCGGCGGCAATTTTTTCTCTCCCTACGCCAGATACGAGTATTTTTAAAACAAGAAGATTAATATCTAACATAGCAAAATGGTCCATATTGAAAGGAGGCACATCAAATAAAACAAGGGCTTTCATATCCAGTTCCCGACACTGCCTCCACAGGTTAACACACAAACTACAATTTGGGCTGCAGGCTGGCGTTAGACAGAGACAAACGAACGCCGGTGTAGAAGTCAATCGATCGCCACCACAAAATGCAACATAAACGTCTAGGACGTTTAAAGCAAGTTCGTTAATCCAAAAACTTAACGCCCGTGTGAACAAGGCCTAACAGTGTTAATTCTTCCAGCTAGTGTGAGATGAAGGGTTGACCATCTATGCAAGTCTTGTTTAATTTTTTCCATGCAGACGGCGAAATTTTGTTGATAAAGAGCTTTATGTTTACTTGTGATGTTTACCCCGAGGTATTTAAACTGTTCTGCAATGATAAAAGTTAGGGTGTCTAATCTAATATTATATGCTTGAGAATTCACTGGAAAGAGTACACTTTTATTCAGATTAATTCTGAGACCAGAGATCTTTAGAAATTCTGTGAGTGCTGCTAAGACTGCAGGCACAGAATTTTCTGGGTCCGATATATACAGTACGATGTCATCTGCATATAATGAGATTTTCTGTTGCAGTCCTTCTCTGCTAATCCCCTTTATCTGATCAGTATTTCGACAATGTATTGCCAGTGGTTCAATGGCAATCGCAAACAGCAAGGGGCATCCTTGTCTAGTGCCACGTTCTAGTTTAAAGTAGTCTGAGCAAATGTTATTGATGCAAACTGAAGCTTCTGGGTTAGTATACAGTAATTTAATCCATGCACAAATGTTTGGGCCGAACCCAAACTTCTCCAATGTAGTAAAAAGGTATTTCCATTCAATCATGTCAATGCTTTTTCTGCATCCAATGATAATAATATTTCTGGGGTGTTTGATTTAGTTGGTGAGTATATTATGTTAAACAGGCGTCGAAGATTTGAAGATAAGTGCCGGCCCCTAATAAATCCAGTTTGGTCTTGTGATATTACCGAGGGGAGCACTTTCTCCATCCTTCTGGCTAAGATTTTAGAGAGTATTTTAATGTCGTTATTCAGAAGTGAAATTGGTCTGCATGATGCACATTGTAATAAGTCCTCTTCTTTTTCATCTCGGAAGCACGTCATTTCTCTGTCCATGTGACTAGAACGTACTTCCGGGTTATAGGGCAAATAAAAGTCTTTTGAGCCTCCCTACAGCATCCCCTTGTGGCCCCCATGGTATCCAGCAGGGCTATGAAGGAAAACTCCAATATCCATGATGCCCTGCTGGAATTCGGGGCACCTCCGTGCTGCTGGAAGGGCTCCATCTAGCGGCATGGGGGTATTGGCCGGGATGAACGGCCGGCCATAGTCCACAATAGATAGATAGATACTGTAGATAGATAGATACTTTATTAATCCCAAGGGGAAATCCACATACTCTAGCAGCAGCATACTGATAAAAAATAATATTAAATTAAAAAGTGATAAAAATGCAGATATAACAGACAGTAACTTTGTATAACATTTACCCCTCCGGGTGGAATTGAAGAGTCGCATAGTGTCGGGGAGGAACGATCGCCTCAGTCTGTCATTGGAGCAGGACAGTGACAGCAGTCTTTTGCTGAAGCTACTCCTCTGTCTGGAGATGATACTGTTCAGTGAATGCAGTGAATTCTCCATGATTGACAGGAGCCTGCTCAGTGCTCGTCGCTCTGCCACGGATGTCAAACTGTCCAGCTCCGTGCCTACAATAGAGTCTGCCTTCCTTGAGAGCATGAAATTTTCCAAAATTGCTTTGTATGATAGATAGATAGACCGACCTTTTCCAATACAGTTGGCTTCATCACTTTCATCTCTGCAGTTTGCTGTACCATCACAAAGAAATGTGCTGAGGATGCATTCACCACTTGTGCATAGAAAATACCCGGCAGGACATGCTGTAAATAAACAAAAATAATTTTGAAGCTACTAGGTTATGATTTAGCAGCACAAAACTGTGCAGTGTTAACAGGGCAATTTTATCACATGAATTTTAGCCATACTAGTAGAACAATAATTAATGTCATTGTATTTTAACTCCAAATCATAATTTACAGTCATCTGGAAATTCAGTAAAATATTCAAAATGGGAAATATAAACAAATCTGAAAACCCATAATTTAGTAAAAAAAATAAATAATGTATTACCAGACTAACACACCCAGCCTTGCCACTTATATGTCATCAGTAAATATAACTATTATAAACATTAGTTTTATAAATAAAACATTTACAAATTCCATTTTATAAGAAATAAAATGTTAGTTTCTTAAAGCAGTGTGTGTATATCACTCCAGCTATGACTGTAACATGCAGAGTTTACTGGCAAAGTAATGGAATAAATAGTACGGTATTAAGAAAGGAAGTGAAACAGAACAAATACAGCAGAAGCAGTTAAGATTCACTTATCATGTAATTCAAGGAGTGTACCACAGTTTGATTCGTCACTTCCATCTTCACAGTCATCTTCTCCATCACAAACATAAATTAATGGTTTACAAAATCTGTTCTTGCAGGTATACTGCTCTGCTGTGCACCCTGTTAGTAGAAAAATCCAAGTGAAAACATATTAATCCTAGAATATTCTAGGTCTGTTCAATATGTCCACCTTCCCTTTTCTGTCCTTTCAGAGTGTAAAACTACTTTTGTGTATTTATTTGGCCTTTGCTACAAACTTTAGATTAAAATGTGCTTTATTAATTCATAGATTGTTTGGTATTGTGATTATTCAAGAAGCCCCTGGAGTCGGTCTGTTTTACCCTGAATTATGTATATTAAAATACACAGATATTTATTATCATAACAAAACACATATCCTTTCATGAGAACTAAGATCCTTATTCATTGTTGTGTACATTTCATACATAATATAAAGATATTATTGCTTTAAAAATCCCCTTCTGAATTTGACTCTGGCCATGGAAATGAGTGCCCAGATGAAAATTCAAAACGAGCAAACAGACAGACAGTGACCAGGCTGTGTCCTGGAGGCATAAGGCAAATTATTCATTGGTGGTCTAACTTTTAGATATCAGAGATTTGACTGCTCTACACATCACCCGAGTAATTAAAAAATATTGTGATGAATGACATACAACTGACAATGACTTTTTACAACAGTTCTTTTGATTATTAGTAGAGTTTTTTTCTGCTTCGTCAAAACCCTTCATCCTGATCCTCGTGACCATGCCCCTGGCAACCAGGATCTGCGTCATGATGACTGGATCAGTGCTCAAAAAAAAAAACAAGATGGTATACCGGCAAAAATATTAAGTGTTATCAATTTACTTTAAATCCAAAAAACGAATGCTATATTTTTAATCCTCAGGACACAAAACTCTCTTAATGGACGTATAGAGTGTCTTAAATAATACAGGAAGAGATTCAAAGAAACTATAAACCAACTTTTTATAACAGTTTTGAAACCCAATTCTAATAGCATATTGTCTAAATTGTTGCATATGCACTACTGAAACTGGATTTAAGGATGGCTACCAAGCCAACTTCTGAAAATGTAGAGAAGAATATGCACAAAGTAAAAGCGGGGAATAAAAATGGTAGAGACCTCTGTGGCGTGGTTGTTAACATGAGTAATTGGAGTAATTGAAGGACAGTGTAAAGCAGCAGACAAATGTCATTAAATTAAATGAGAAAACTGATTTTTAATAACTTCAAAATTGTTTGAAAAATTGGACCAATGTTCCAGAAGAATGAAACATGAAATGCGAGTGTGCAGGGTAGTAAAGGGCAGAAGAAAGAAAGAAAGAAAGAAAGAAAGAAAGAAAGAAAGAAAGAAAGATTATCAGGAACCATTAGGACCTCCAGAATTGGAGTGGAACGATCCCTGAAATAGAGTTAGATGCTTTACAAATGAGTTGGGAAAAACAATTGGAATATGAGGAGGAATTGGGTTGACTTACTCCAAAAGAGAGTTGCCCCCTTACAATCCCAGTCATATTGTAAGGCTGAGACTGGTATTTGAAGACCAATATACCATAGAAGATATGGTAAAGGGGCTGACTTGTACAAAGCCACTGCAAATAGGAGAGCTGCTACAGGCAGCAGATTGTAGATTCACAAAGCCTGTGGTGTTTGCAGCTGAAGACAATCTGTTTATTGTCTGCTTAGCTTACACATGGACACACCTCTTTTGAGTGTGTTTCCTTTAAAAATGGTATTTAGATGGAAGGTTTGGGTACTGATACATAGAAGAATACCAGTGAAGGTGGAGTTGGCAACAAACTGGTTATGCTTGGAGGACAAAAAAGTTCCATCTTACATTCCTGTTTGCAGACTGAGTCACAGAGTTGATTGAAAACAATTACAACAATAACGTAATTGAAAGAGATACTTGGAACGATTAACAAGTGATCCTGGTGCCCAGTTAAGTCTAACTATGGAGTGGAATGGCTGAGGGATTCCAGCAGACACACACACACACAAACACACACACTTTTAGGCACAGAGAAATGAGAATGTTTTGAGTTTAGTTGAGTATAAATCAAACCCTGACAGTGATAATACGGGCCCTAAATAGCTACTGTAGCACAGTTGATAGTGGTTGCAAGAAGTGGCATAGGTGGAAAGAGGGGGGCTAGCTTGACCTCTGAATATTTGCCCTGTTATCTGACAGATAGGCCAATAGGTTGTGTATTACTTTAATTTCTATTCCTCTCAAAGGTACTGTGGGGTGTCCCTATTGTTGAAGTTGGTACTGGTACCACTATGTGAGTGTTCAGAGTCAAATATGATCACTGTTGAAGCATCAAATGAGCACAAACAAATTATAAACATAGAAGATGGATGGGCCTCTCTGATAACAGATTTTGGAATAGCAGTATTAACTGTGCCTTATAGATGTAGCACAGAATCAAAGGAATCGAAATATAGCAACACTACAAGTAATTGCTGTGTTCAGGTGCAGGTTAACCAGGTCTGTTTGTTAAGCACACATTCAGATGGTGACTTCTGCTGGATAGGAGGACACTAGGTGTCAAATACAAGTTATCCCAGCCTATACTGATAATGGTCGGTGGCAATCTGATTCTGCAAATAGATGGATAAACAGGAATTCGGACCTAGCTGATCCCACTGCCTGTGATAACTGGCTGAAAGATGTACTAGTATGTATATAAAAAAAAAAGCTACCAACTGGACATGCCAGCATTTACCTAGTCCAAAGTGAATGTGAAAAGCAAAAAGCTGATAATGTGAATGAATTAAACAGAAGTGCTGTATGTCTCACTTTGTGCTCACAGAACAAACTACATTCAAAGCTGATCTTCTTTTGCCTTCAGCTAAATATTCTTTAAATTTGTTTGTGTCTGCATTTGAAAAAATTGTGGATGTGTGAAGAAGCTATGCTATGTTTGGCAGTATGAGCTGTGTAAAGGATTAAATAATCCGAGTGAAAGGGGCATGGTTTTGAAGAATCAAATCCTGGAGGGGCAATGTAAAGTTAGAGTGTGGGACGAGGTAATGTTCCAACCTGGGCATTCAGACCTGCCCTAAATATTGGCATTTTGTTTTAGCATGCTTGTTTGATTTGGTTAAGATTTAATAATTTATTGTTTTTTTGTGTGACATGACTCAGAATTGACAGAGGGAATTTGCCTAATAGACAGAAGATATAAACCAGATATATAAGCTTATAAGTCTAGAGAGAGAATCTTCTTTTCCATCTGGGAATGACATAAACTGCTCTGAGCCTGCCTCTGGAGAGGCTTTGTGAGATAGAAATGTATTGTTTAGACAGAGATTGAAGACCAGTTAAAGGTTCTGCAGCTACAAGAGGTCAGAGGTTGTATACTTTGTGCAGGTCTTATGTATGGGCTTCTGGCATTACACTTAGATTATATTGAACAGAAGAACAGTTTGCCCTCTGCTATTTAACCTGAGGTTTCTCACCTGGAAATTAAGAATTTGTTATTAATTCCAGATCAGTGAGTTGATAGAAGACCTTCTCAATGATGCCTGTGCATAGTGTAGTTTTGGGTAAAACAGCAGTATAAATAAGGGTTTACCTTAAAGGCCGAAGCCCCGATTCTTTGGTAAGCACACTATGACTGCCAATCCTGTTCAGGTGAAAGCACCATATTTTACTGCAGTTTGGAGGATATGCTTCTGCATAACAAAGGCCCTGTACTACAGTCTGGCATATATGTACACACACAGGAAAACGCCTAAGGCTGGCCTATTCAAATGACAGCCCACAGACCACATGTGGCCCAGAAACCTCCAAGCAGTTCAGCCAAGGGTCCCTCCAGAAACAGGGAAAAAATTAGAAAGGCACATTTTGCGAGACTTCGGAAATTCCTACAGTAGTGCAGCCCATGAATGCAACACTACGTGTAGTCGAGCAAAATTCAACCCACGGTGCACATTATTATTATACTTGATGATTTTTAAAATTAAGATTTTCAACTTTATGTTTTTTCACCAAATAAACAAAACATGTAGCGCTAGGACTCTTGCCTCTACAGTATATGCCTTCACAGCACCAAGCTTGATCCAAATGCAACTTATGCGTAGCGCCACCTTTTTCTTTACAAAATTGACACTGCCAATCACACATGTGGTGATTTTAAACAAACATATGTTCCCTCAGTGTGCAGTAGACGTTATATTCATGTGAATTGGTTACTGTTAGCACTTGTTATAAGTTTGGGAATGGATAGCTTTGATAGCGTTCCTAGTTCTTTTGTAATCTATTAAATGCACATTGTGATGTGCCTGGGCTATAAATTACTATAATACTTATTTTATTTAAAAAGGTAAATAAAAGTTATTGATAATACTGTGCACTTTTTTTTAATTTTGTGCACCTTGAGATGTACCTGGGTCAGATGTGAGCAAAATGTTTATTTTATTATTTCAAAAGTGAAAAAAGTATTGCTATTACTTCAGATTCTATTCAGTTATAGTTATTATCCATCCATCCATCCATTTTCTAACCCGCTGAATCCGAATACAGGGTCACGGGGGTCTGCTGGAGCCAATCCCAGCCAACACAGGGCAGGAACCAATCCTGGGCAGGGTGCCAACCCACCGCAGGACACACACAAACACACCAAGCACACACTAGGGCCAATTTAGAATCGCCAATCCACCTAACCTGCATGTGAGATTGTGGGAGGAAACCGGAGTGCCCAGAGGAAACCCACGCAGACACGGGGAGAACATGCAAACTCCACGCAGGGAGGACCCGGGAAGCGAACCCGGGTCTCCTAACTGCGAGGCAGCAGCGCTACCACTGCGCCACCGTGCCGCCCCATTTATAGTTAATCAAATTTAAAAGTGAAACAATAAGTAAATATTACTTTTTTCAATACATTTGAGATAGACAGAGATGATAGATAGATAGATAGATAGATACTTTATTAATCCCAAGGGGAAATTCACATAATCCAGCAGCAGTATACTGATACAAAGAAACAATATTAAATGAAATAGTAATAAAAATGGAAAAAAAAAAAAATGAAAAAAATAAAATAAAAAAAGCAGACATGCTTTTGTTGTTGTTGATTTAAAATTTGTTATTACCTGTTGTTTACCAGCCGCAATAAATGTCTGCCCCAGCTGAATTTCTTAGTTTGAAAATCTGACCCTACTGAATTTGTCATTGAATAGCTTTGGCCTAACGTTTAGCGTTAAGGTGAAAGGAAAAGCATGTTGCATGATATTACAGTTTAACAAAAAAATTGTCTTAAATTTGCCACAGTTCTTCAGTAGTTTTTTTTAATAAAAATACTTTGACTGATATGACCCTTCCTCCTTTTTATAAAATGTTACTTAAACTGTTTAATGCAGTCATTTCAGTCTTTTCTTTTTTCACTAAATTCTTAGAGTTATGGAATGTTTGCCTTATGTATTAGGCAGCATGTAAGTGCTGCATACCAGCTCCAAATTTCTACATTAAAATAACAGTCCTGTCAGTATTTGTGCATGGTCTACAGCTTGTCTCAGTGTCACCATGGATGTTTTTTCAGGTTTTCCCAGGTTCCCTTTAAAAATTCCAACAACATGCCTGTTAATAGTAGTGGTAGTAGCAGTAGTAGAAGAAGAAATGGTAGTACTAGTATTGCCACATGGCCGGAGTTCAAGCAGCATGCAAAGTGACACTGCTCAATGGTGTCATGTGGGCGCTGTGATATTTAATTGTTCCTTACATAATTTACCAGTATGAATTATCTCACTTCTCATTAACATTTTCCAAATGCTGTTGCTGCTTAAGATTCGGTTTATTTAAAACAGCGAAGCAAGGTTAGATGTTGTGTAAATGACAATGTACAAATTAACAAGAACAATATTCTGAGATTTCTTATCAATTGTAAATTAGTGGAATAAGGAGTGTGTGAGTGAATCCTGCAAAAGTCTGGTGTCCTGTCCAAGGCCAGGTTTCTATTTCGCACTCAATGCTGAACAAGCATGGCACCTTTAGGAATAAAGTATACGTTGTATCTTTTCATTTCCCCTTAAGAATTCGATGAAAGAATTGTAGCTGAGGGAAAGTAAAGCCCAAGAATCTATTGTGAAGTTATAATGTGTTTGCTCATAAAAGGACTGTCTCTTTTAGTTCACTATGTCAGCTTTTATTTTGTATGACACTATTCTTAGTGATAACAAAGAATATTACAAAAGCAGCAAGAACAATATTAAAGTCTACAAAAGAACGAAACTGACAACACTGAATAGCTGCTCTTACAGTAAGAAATACTAATAAAGATGAATGCATGTACTGTAACAGGTATCAGCCCATGCAATGTGATAAGAGCAGGCAGAATTGTGGAAAGAGAAGGAAACTGCAAACAAATTCAACATATTAATAAAGTACTGTCTGCCCTTCCCATTATTTGTTATACAGAATAGGAATACAACTGCCATTAAAGTGAAGAGAAAAACAGTAGAAGGCTGTACAAAAACTTATGTTGCATATGCACATCAAACAATAACATATTATGTCATATGTTTACAAGTACCCATTTCATTTTCTTTGCTCCTTATTTGTTCTCTTGGATTGTGGAGGTGGATGGGGAAGGTAAAAGGCACAAAAAGGATCATTTTTGCAGGAGCTGGGCTTTTTTGCTTAGTTGCTTTATAGTGACATTATTGTCACATGTACTGAGTACTGGCATGCGATTATCAACATACAATCTGTTGCTATAGTCTGGTGTCACCATTAGTGAATATAACTAAATGAAATGGCACCCTTCTTTACCTTAAACAACTTTACTCAAGGGGTATTAACTGCAAGAATCCAGTACAGAGGGGCAATTTTGGATAAGGGTTTTATCTTGTTGAGTCTACGTGAATTACTTCAATTATTTTTTGTAAGGTGAAGAAAAGGGATTGCCCTTCTCTTCATTGTATTGCTAGAATGGGTGTGTTACATACTAAGTCTATAAGAGACCACAAGCCCACTCATCTACATAGGATCAATTTTGGGCCACATGTTAACCTACTACCATGCTGTTGAAAGATGGGACAAACAGACGTATTCAAAGAATGCCCACACAAAATATAGTGGAGGCCTACACAAGAAGAAAGATACTTTAACCTCCCCAGCTGGGAAATGAACATATACTGTGACATGACAAGATACCCATGGTGCCACCATGATGCTCCTTAATCCAAAAATTACCTTAGAAAGACATTATGTTGTTAAATACCAACATCAGATTAATCCATTTATAAATTTCCTCATTCTAGTCTGTTTGCTACATACTGTATACAGTAATTGAATTAAAAAGGCACAAAAAAGAAGTAACATCTTAATGAGAAATGTTGATATGGACTTTGTTCATGTTTAACAGATGAGAAATTATCTAAATGAAAAAATTACTTACTGCAATTCTGCTCATCACTTCGGTCACTACAGTCATCCCATCCATCACACTTATAACTGAGGGGTTCACATGACCCATCTCCACAAGTGTACATTCCTGGACAGGCTAAAACAATGAAATAATAATAATACATTTTATTTATAACATGCTTTTCTTAAATGCAAAGCACTAGAAAGCATCAGATCAAATAGAACCAATTTAACAGATAACAAAATGAAAAACAATACATAAAAAATGATAAACAAACAACAAAGCAGAATAATATAAAAAAATAAAACATACAGCATAAGATGCATATAAAATCCAAGTACAAGAAAATCAAATCTTGTTAAAATCATTAAAAGCTACACAGATCAGCCACAACATTAACACATCTAATATTTTGTAGGTCCCCATTGTATTGTCCAAACAGCTCTGAACCACTGAGGCATGGACTCCACAAGACTTCTGAAGGTTTCTATGGTATCTGGCACCAAGACGTTAGCAGCAGATCTTTTAAGTCCTGTAAGTCACAAGGTAGGACCTCCATGAATTGAAGATGTTTTTCTCTAGGGAATTTGGAGGCTAAGTCAACATCTTGAACTTTTTGCCACAGTTTTGGAAATAAATATTGAGACTGTGATATTATGAAGGTAATATTAGTACATTTTAACAATAGTTTTATGTGTTACTCAAATGTCGGCTGACTGTCAAAAAAAACCTATAAGGTTTTGGGGATCAGTCGTAGGTAAATAAATAGGACGTAAAGAGTCAAGTGTTGTACCAGATAGGCCAAGCCACTTTCCATATGAGCAATTGAAAGGGTGTGTCAGACCAAGTCAAACGCAGCACTGTGTTCAAGCAGTACTAGGATGTTGAATGTCCCTAGATCAGTTATAATAAGGAGGTCAGTCATAACACTGACTAGGGAAGTTTCAGAGCTGTGTTCCGATCTAAATGAGTTCACTAATTATGAAGAGACAAATGATTGTTTAATTGAGCAGAGCAAGTGTTTTAGTGAGAAATTGAATGTTAGAGATTGGTCTGTAGTTGGACAGATCACTCACATCATGGGGACCTGGGGACTGCTAAGATTAGCAAGAATTTTTAGTTTGGAGGGAATCAGTCCAGAGGTGTGAGAGGAATTGACAATCACAGTGTAAATGGCGTAAATGGATGATAGACACTTTTTAAGGATTGAAGTGAAAAGTGGATGAAGAACACAGGGGGCTGCCCTTATTTTTGACACCAAATTAAATTTTGTAATCAGTACATCCTACTTATTTTTAACTGATCTCACTGCTTACTAAGCCGTCTATTTTATTCTCTTATTCTAAGAAATTGTTAGTTTATTTTTGCCAAATGATTTGCTTTGCAATTTTCTTTTTAATTCTGCTCTTTCAATAGAGTTTTTATTTTCCTTTTTTTTTATATCCATCTGATGACAACATTGGATATAAAAGGAAGACAATGACTTCAGTGTCACATTCACTTTTCTGCATATTTCTAAGAAAAGTTTTTTAATGAGCAGACACAAAAATGGCAGTGAAGTAACTGTTCTCTTTTCTGTGTGTCTACACTGCTCACTGCTAATCATCAGTATTTGGATACAATTAAGGGAGCAAGTACCACAGAAATGGATCAATTAAAAAGAAAATAACTAGAGAAATGTAAGCATTAAAGTTATGGAAAATACAAATATTTATAAATTTCTTATTATTATTTGTAGATTACATAACTAAATAATGATAATGATATAACAATTGAAATTTGTTGGGATAAAAAGTTGTAACCATAGGAAGACACAAGACTAAGCTTGAAAAACACTGCTACATTGTAATCTTGTTTACAGTGCATGCGCAGCAAAAGGCACAATATAACAAAAGGACTGACTGGTCAATAATGATAACATGCTAGAGACATTGCAGGAGACAAAAAGAAACATTTTTAAACCCAAGCATTTTTAAAGCCAGCTAGAAAGGTCAACTTTTAATAATATCTGTGAGACTAGTACTAATTATATATACAGTGCATCCAGAAAGTATTCACAGCGCATCACTTTTTCCACATTTTGTTATGTTACAGCCTTATTCCAAAATGGATTAAATTCATTTTTTTCCTCAGAATTCTACACACAACACCCCATAATGACAACATAAAAAGTTTTTAATAAATTTTGCAAATTTATTAAAAATAAAAAAACTGAGAAATCACATGTACATAAGTATTCACAGCCTTTGCTCAATACTTTGTCGATGTACCTTTGGCAGCAATTACAGCCTCAAGTCTTTTTGAATATGATGCTACAAGCTTGGCACACCTATTCATGGCCAGTTTCTCCCATTCCTCTTTGCAGCACCTCTCAAGCTCCATCAGGTTGGATGGGAAGCGTCAGTGCACAGCCATTTTAAGATCTCTCCAGAAATGTTCAATAGGATTCAAGTCTGGGCTCTGGCTGGGCCACTCAAGGACATTCACAGAGTTGTCCTGAAGCCACTCCTTTGATATTTTGGCTGTGTGCTTAGGGTTGTTGTCCTGCTTAAAGATGAACTGTCGTCCCAGTCTGAGGTCAAGAGCGTTCTGGAGCAGGTTTTCATCCAGGATGTCTCTGTACATTGCCGCAGTCATCTTTCCCTTTATCATAACTAGTCTCCCAGTTCCTGCCACTGAAAAACATCCCCACAGCATGATGCTGCCACCACTATGCTTCACTGTAGGGATGGTATTGGCCTGGTGATGAGCAGTGCCTGGTTTCCTCCAAACGTAACGCCTGCCATTCACACCAAAGAGTTCAATCTTTGTCTCATCAGACCAGAGAATTTTGTTTCTCATGGTCTGAGAGTCCTTCAGGTGCCTTTTGGCAAACTCCAGGCGGGCTGCCATGTGCCTTTTACTAAGGAGTGGCTTCCGTCTAGCCACTCTGCCATACAGGCATGATTGGTGGATTGCTGTAGAGATGGTTGTGCTTCTGGAAGGTTCTCCTCTCCTCACAGACAACCTCTGGAGCTCTGACAGAGTGACCATCGGGTTCTTGGTCACCTCCCTGACTAAGGCCCTTCTCCCCCGATCACTCAGTTTAGATGGCCGGCCAGCTCTTGGAAGAGTCCTGGTGGTTTCTAACTTCTTCCACTTACGGATGATGGAGGCCACTGTGCTCATTGGGACCTTCAAAGCAGCAGAAATTTTTCTGTAACCTTCCCAAGATTTGTGCCTCGAGACAATCCTGTCTCGGAGGTCTACAGACAATTCCTTTGACTTCATGCTTGGTTTGTGCTCTGACATGAACTGTCAACTGTGGGACCTTCTATAGACAGGTGTGTGCCTTTCCAAATCATGTCCAATCAACTGAATTTACCACAGGTAGACTCCAATTAAGCTGCAGAAACATCTCAAGGATCATCAGGGAGAACAGGATGCACCTGAGCTCAATTTTGAGCTTCATGGCAAAGGCTGAGAATACTTATGTACATATGCTTTCTCAATTTTTTTATTTTTAATAAATTTGCAAAAATCTCAAGTAAACTTTTTTCACGTTGTCATTATGGGGTGTTGTGTGTAGAATTCTGAGGAAAAAAATGAACAATGTAACAAAACAAAATGTGAAAAAAGTGATGTGCTGTGAATACTTTCCGGATGCACTGTATATTATCTCCATCCGTAGAAGCACCCAAAAATACATTTTTAGAACATAATCCTTAAGAACAGAAGTCCATATTTCTAGAGATAGCAATTGGAAGTTCTTTCCTGACATGCCAGTGAGTTCTAAATTGAAAATGTGGAGCTGGTAAATAAAAGTTTCTACAAAATCTGAAAGTTACAAGCACAGTAAGCAGTAAAGCAGGAGAGAAGGTAGCTGACAGAATTAAGCTTGACAGCTTTGGCAGATTTAAGTAGATCACATCTCTCTCTCTCTCTCTTGCTCTCCTGCAATGGTGTCACTATCTAGTGCCCTTCTAGGGAACCCATAACACTTATAAGACTTACCATTTCCCAGTAATGCATCTTTCCCCACACTGGCATTCTAGTTTAAATGTCTACTAGTGTCAGTAAAGACTTTACATCTCTCATTGCAGACCTTAGCACTCTATCCCTATCCTGTTGCATCCTCTCTTGGTAACTCTCTGTCTGCTGGGCAACTCATTACAATTTACTGATTGATGGCTGATCACTGAAAAAAGTACTTACTGTCCAGTGGGTCAAAACTTGTAATGTCCGCCTGAAACCCTCTGTTTGTTATTGATGAATCAGAATAGAAATACACTGTAAGGACATTAGTGGTACTGGACACAACCAGGGGCATTACATTTTCACCACAGTATCTTGAACAAAGAGAATAAAGACATTTTAGTTCTCTCATTTTCCTTAGAATGAAAATACTTTTATTTAGATGCATACAACATTATATTTTAAGAGTGTTCGCACATGGAGCACTACTCTGGAAAACTGTCTTCATTACATTTTTTACAGGATCTGCAGGATAAATATGTCAAGTACTGATCATGTTTTACACAGAGGGATCTTTGTGCTCATACTTCATATCGCTGCAAAACGTGAAGATACAATTTCACTGTCACACAAGAGCCTAATGAAAGTTTTGACTCAATGTATAAAGTAAAATTGTGTGAATCCAAAGGACAAGTCTGCTCTCTGTCCCTTTTGCTGGCAAGTGTCTCTGCTGAAACAAAAACAAACCTCTGTGTATAAAACCACAGGTGATACAGGATACCTGCATCATGATTAAAAATACAGTAAATACTTGAAGAGCCTTTCTCTGTATGATAGCAAATCTGATATTTAATCAGGCTAATCAAAACAGCACATTCTGAAAAAAAAATCAGTTACAATATAAATATCCTTTATGCAAATTCACTTTAAGGTAGTATGTACAACACAACAAATTAAAACATCCTGGTGCCCCCTGCAATGACTAGATAGTCCATCAAGCATCATGAAAGAGTTTACAAATCATTCACTTGAAAAATAGTGTGGATAATTAACTCTAACTTGCAGTTTATCATGTAGGAAATGTCAGAAGCATTTCTTTCATTTGAACCATATCAAACATAGCAGAACATACATTTTTCCAACCCACTCAGTCCAAATTAAGGTCACAGTTTTATGGGTTTCCCTGTAGTTATGGGGGCATTCTGACTTTGTGGGGAGTCATTAACATTTACAGTAACTGCCCTAAGAGAGACAGATTTTTCTCCACTACCAGTCACAGTGCTTTTGCACCAAAATCTAACACACTCGAAACAACACCGCTTAAACACGCCTTTGCTACAGAGGCAGGAATTGTGCACCTGATGATGTAAAGACAGGATACAGCCACTGCAATCCTGAACTAGATTAATTAGGTTAGAAAAAAGTCAGATGGCTGGTCTTGCATCATTGTGAAATAAAAATAAAATATGCCTTATTTAAAAAACGTCCAGAAGCTTTCTGTCCACTGTATGTTTTACTGTGCTTTATTACTTTTCATTAATAAATTACATGCAATAGAGAAATTTTTGGTATCTTTTCATGAACTGGCATTCACCAATCCCATAGAAATGGATCAGCAGGCACTTATTAAACCTCCTGGAAGGTTTGAATTTAATATCAGCAATAAGTGACATCAGTGGGTGGCAAACTGGCAAAGGTTTGGTATGTTCAAGGATACCACCAGGATGGTTAAAATACATGCAAGACCTACAGAGGAAAGAGAAAACCAATCTGGCAGCATATGGGGTCTTGCATTACCAGTTTACAAATCAAGGGTATCCTAAAAAGTGAACTTGTACTTTATGTCCAGGAAACGTAATAAGCAGGAGCATCAAAAATAAGTTTGAAAGAAATGCAGCATGGAGTGAAACATACAATTTTCTCCACAACAAAATCCAAAGTTTTCTTTTTTTCCAAGCAATTGTATTTTATTAAAAATGTAGCATTTTCAAAAGTGGCAAAGGTTAAGGCTGGATTAGGGTTGCTCCATAAAGTTTACCAATACTGTATATAAATATTGTAATGTCTATAAGCAAGCAGATTGTGCTTGTGAGTGAGCTAGGAGAAAAGATGAAAGCCAAAAAAGGATTGATTCAGGAAGATCAAAAAGAATGAGTTTCACATGGCCAACATGAGAGACAAAAATCATGGTCAAGAAACAAAAACAAAGAAAAATTGTCTACTGAAAAGAGTCTGAAAGATCAATTTGATAAAGGTTTTGAATCCACTTCTCGGATGAGGAAGTGATTTTCTAGGGGACCATTTAAACCAAAGCGCTGTATCATAATCTCAAGAGAACATGCCCCTAACAACGAGCAAATTTGCCTTAATGTCAGGAACTCCATGGCAAGTATGAAAACCAAAATGGAGAATACTGTCCAAAAAATTACTACCCTTCAAAACAATGGAGAATCACAACAATATTATCTCAGAATCAGACTCAGTGACTCCTGGGTACGAAAGGTGCATGCTGGACTTTTTGTATAGAACTTATAATTACCAACCAATATGTCATTTATAATAAATAAATCACATACTTTAACTATGATATAATAACTTGATATCTCATGTCAGATCACGGACATGTGCTCCATTAATCTAGTATATCAGAGCACATGAAAGATTGTGCTTTTCAAATGGGACTGAATATCAACTGTGCCAGGCATGCTAGCATAGGAAATGCTTTGCAGGCTCTGTTCTGGTACGATGAGGGTGGAACGATGAAGAAGTGACACAGTCATTAACTTCTTTTCCATCTTTAACCATAGAGTGTTGGAGGATGCCCCAAAGGACCTCTGATGACACTTCCTTCCTGGCTCTGGAAGTCCTACCCCTTCAAGTCAATCTGCTATGTAAGAAATACTCAGACTGTTAGTTGGTGTTCATTTGTGGACGTGCTACTAGAGAGGATAGAGCCACCTTCCTGGAAGCACTCTAAAGAATCCACACTATGGACCAAGTGGTTCTTGAAAATTCTTTATATTTCACTGCACCAAATTAAATGTGGCATCCATTTTGCCCTATAACTGTTTATGTATTTTTTACAACTGTTAATTATAAGTTTAACTTGATGAAAACGTTTATTTGTGGGAGTTGGAGACTTACTATTGATGTAACCAGTCAAGGGCACAAAGATCTGAATTTCTTATTAAAGAGCAATCTTTTGAATTCATTCAGTTTTTCATTTGTATTTCAAGACAGCTTACAGTAAATAATGAGTCCAAAACCAGGTTACCTTTTTCTGTTAATCGATAGCCAGTCTTTGTCACAGTCTGGCTGCTCCCCATCCAGTTTAAGAGTTGGAAATCTTATCCTTATCCTCATAGAGAAGCTGGAGCCTAAAATAAAAGGGCATTCCTTTTCATCAGTTTAGAAAACTGTAAACTAACCCAAATAATATGCGATTAAAAAAAGACTGTTTGCTAAAACACAGCCTTCTTTATTTGTTATAAGTCGGTTTAAATATTCAGGTATTACTTGAAATCAGGCAAGTCTCTGTAATTCATATACAAAGAAAAGAAAGCATACAGGGTGTCATGAAGCTTGTGATTTTTAGATTGCTTGGCCAGATTTTCCATTGCATAACTAACAGAAAAAAAACACACTTGAATAGTGATTCTTCATTTTCCACAACTGTTTATTGTAATAAAGGAATGTGGAAGGGAACATTCACTAACACACTTTACACTGAGAGTCATCTGTCAAACTAGTGTGCATGTTTTTAGAGGAGAAAACCTAGAAAAAATCCATGATTAGAATGGAGAGAATGTGCAAACTCCCAACTGTCAGTTGTTAAGCTAGGATTTCCACTCAGGACTGTGTAGCTGTAAGGCAGCAGTGTTATTCTATGCCCCATGGACGGATCTACCATCAGGACATTCTAGGGGTGTGCAAGGGGCAATTCTAACCCCAAACAGCAAAATCATCCAAGGGAGGAACCCCCCTGTCTCTACACACATTAAACTCCAGGGGGTCTGTGTACTGCATTATTTAAAGTACGATCGACTCCCTGCTGAGGAGTTCTGTTCATTAAGTCACCAGGGGGCTGTGGGGGTCTTAATCTGGCCCTGCTCTGCCCTATTGTGTTGCCTGATATTGAGTATGATATATTAATCACTTGCAGTTTATAAATTAGTGAATTAATTAGCGATTTTTATTTTATATACTACATTTTAGAGTGATTACTATTAATAATAAGATAAACATGACATAACTGAAGATCAACAACTAGCGGTATGATGCTACCCAGTGGTGTCCTTGCTTCAAATATTTGGATCTCCAGGACTGATCTTCAGTTGCAGTGTCTTCTTCAAAAAGTTCTCCTGTTCCTCCTACATTTTCTGTCCCCTTCAAGTTCAAAAGATCTACTGTCAGTTTGAACCATGTCACTAAATTGCACAGTGTGTATTTCTTTGTATCATCATCAAAAATTGTGGTACCAACCATGGCGTGCTCCTCATTAGTATTTTCCAGAATGATTTTTACTTAAAACATATATTTAGTAAATATGATCACAGACAGTTTGGGTGACTACTCAGGGTTAAATAGCGACACACTAGGTTGGCTTTAGGAAGGAGAGATCTTGTACTGACCAGACTCCCACACTCAAGATCACTGTTGAACAGTCAAAGGAATGGCAGACCCCACTCAATGTCTGCTTCATTGACTTCAAGAAGGCATTTGATAGTATAGACAGAGCATCAATGTGGAACATCCTTGGACACTATGGTGTACCAGAGAAGATGGTGAATATCATAAAAAAGCTTAATGACAGTTTTTCATGTCAAGTTTTCCATGATGGGATACTGTCAGAGGAGTTCAAGGTAACCACTGGTGTCACACAGAGATGTTTACTGTTACCCCTTCTCTTCCTGGTGTTGCTCGACTGGGTAACATGAATAGCCTATGCCAATTTGGGGAAACACACCCAGTGGAAGCTGTCTAGGAAACTAGAAGATCTAGAGTTCGCAGACAACCTTGCATTGCTGTCAAATCTCCTGCAAGATATGCAAGGAAAAAAAATCAGCTCCCTGGGAGTGACTGCATGACGTGTTTGCTTCAAGATCAGCCAAGAGAAAACCAAAGTACTGTGGATTAATAGCAGGCAGGAAACACCTATTATGATCGGGGAGAAGGCAGTAGAGAATGTACTGTAAATGAGTTCACCTACCTAGGCAGTAAGATCAGCCAGTCCAGAGGGACAGATGAGGATATCAAGGCTAGGATTAAGAAAGCACAACAAGCTTTGCTACCCTACACCCAGTCTAGAAATCCACTGCCTTCTCCACCGGGAATAAGGTCAGTGTTTTCAGTTCAAAAACATGAACAGTCACCAGCAATAGTTCCAAAAAGATCCAGTCCTTTATCAACAAATACCTCTGACAAATTCTCCTCATTCAGTGGTTTGATAGGGAGCAAGTGTAAATCCAGATCAGGAGAAGAAAATGGAGATGGGTCAGACACACTGCAGAAAGCGACATCCAATGTCACACAACAATCTATTGGCTCAAAACCAAAACTAGAACTCAAAATCATCAACCTTTCTTGGGAAGAAGCAAAAGGGATCACCAGAGACAGCAGAAGTGGAAGACAACTGTCAAGGCCCTAGGGTAACCAAGGAGTAAAGAGGACTGAATGAATGAGGAGGACTAGATGTGAGCTGGTACTGAGTGTAATGGTAGCTAAGATAGTAGATGTAAAATATTTTTGGGACATATATTCAAAATTTGTCCTGAAGCACACCATGTGACTGTTGTGTTTCATTTCAGAGACTGGTTCATGACTGGATTTGGTCTAATAACTACATTCTTCTTATAATCTAGAGATACCAAGAGATTTGTTTTTCTCTTGAAAGGAATAAAGTTGTGCTCACAAATATTATATTCCTTGTGGTATCTGCTCAGAAATTCTTTCCAGGTGATAAGACCATCTCACTTACTCAACCTCCCTGAGAGGGCAGCAGCATCAGGACTAGCGATGAATGAACACTGCTGAGTTCGGTCTGTCATGAGTTCCCCGAAATCACGGAAATGTTTGCAATATTTGCTAAACTTGGTGAACTGCAATAAAGTGAATGAGGAAGGACTAACTGAACTAGATTTTTTCTGGATTATAATGGTGTAATCATCTTTAAAGTGTCTCTGAGGCCTAGGGAAACATCTGCCAACTATACTGGACTGATTATTGTGGGCAAAGAGGTGACCGGAGTTCTGCGGCAGCACTGCCAAACACTGCACCGTCGTGCCTCCAAGAGGTCAAAGAAGGAAGAATGCAGTCAGAGATGCAAAATCATACATTTCTTCAAAACAAAGCAGAAATGCTGAAATCGTAGTTAAAAGTCAGAAAAAATATGTAGGTCTTTTAAATGCAGAATATTCAAAGTGGTGTGTCATGATTGAAGCCGCTGGCTTGTTCTATTTTTTGAAATCACGCTGAAGGCTCTCCAAATTGCCTGTGCTTTTTCTTCTATCAAAAAGACAGAAATGACTTGAAAATAGTAATAAACTTTTTATTATTATTATTATTTCAAAGAGTATCCTGTGATGTTAGGGGGTGGTGTCAGGCTCCTTCAAGGTTTGTTTTCACTCTTACCGCAACACATGGCTAATTATTATGCATGCACAGGGAACGTGACTCCTTCTCATATATTTTCGTTGAACTTGAAGATCAACCTGCACAACTGGGTACAAGCACAGATAATTTGTCCCATAGTGTCTGTAATGCAAATGATCAGCAGTACATACCTAGAGGGTGGTCCCATCAATGTTGACTGTTATACCTCTGGAGGACATTGCACTGACCTCACAAAGGATTATGGGGCGCTGGTATTAAAAAATTCTCCTAAACAGGCCAAATTAGATCAAATGTGAACACAGCAAATCTGCTGCATAGAACGCTTAGGCAAAATTCGCAGATCAACACTAGTGAGGGGCGTTTAGAATACAGAGCAGACTTCACTGCAAGGCACCAAATGAGTTCAGCTGGCTGAGAAGGCTGATCTGCAAAGTGAAGACTCCAACTTTGATTCTTTCCACTATAACCCTCAAAAGGATGGATCCTGGTTGGGTGGGGAGCTGAGCATGAACAGACACAAATGGTGTAGTGACCTGGATTCATTCAGGGGAGGGCCAAGTGCAGCAGAGGCTTAGAGACAAGACAGTCTGCCACTATAAAAGAGGTACCCACTCAATTACAAACCAGATTCATAGGCCCTGGGATTTCTGTTGCAGATTAGCTGGCTGAGTCCTAAACCACTACTAAACTGTTAATGTGGAATCACTTACATCTCCTAGCCCCATGCCACTGTGTCCTAAATTGGATGGAAACAATTTCTCTTAAAATAATTCAGTAGTAAGTACTACTGGATACAGTATATGAATGTAGTAATGGTGTCATGTATTGTATATCACATTGTTAATTTTATTTACTTTATTATGTGTATGGAAATTTAGAAGTGCACAGGGAAATTTAAAGTGCACAGGGAAATTTAAAGCAAATATGCTGCCTGACAATAAGGACAATAAAGTAAAAAAAAAAATGTTATAGAAAATTCTTCAGAATAATTATATCCTAATGTTGAAGAGGATAGTTTTGAACATACTTGTGTCATGCAACTCATACTAAATATGATCAGCAGCGAAAATGAATATCTACAGCAATTATTTTTGTTAAACACATAATATTACATACTCAAGAGTATGCCATTTAACCTGACAAATTTACTATTGTGAACTTCACAAAATGTATTTGATTTTTAAGCAATTGTCCCAGGACTTCAGGATACAACCTGATCTTTATGAAGGATGCCCAGGGATCTTTTATAACTATAGACAGTCAGGACCTTGAATTTGCACCTTTTCCAAAGAACAGCATCATTTTTTCAACATAGTGTTGCCCACCACTGCACTGGGTAATTGGAATCCACATCCAGACCAAAGGGTAGGTGCCCCCTACTGTTCTCACCAATACCTTTTCCAGCAGCAAAAAACACTTTTCATAGATGGTCACCCATCCAAGTACTGGTCAGGCACGAACATGCTTAGCTTCTGGTGGATGACCTGTTCTATAGTTAATGTGGTATGGCTGCTGGATGAACATGAAGCTTAGCGGCGTGTTAAGAATTGAGAGTTCATGGAACTCACGTTAGAAGAGAAACAAAACCTTGGAGAAAGGATCAGAGAATAATGTCGCTGCATTCTCATTTAAATTAATCTTATATGATCGTTACAAATGATAAAACATTACTAACTAAGAGAGGACAAACTAAACAAACTAAATTATCCATTGAAAATAGCAAGAATAAATTAAGTGCAACATTTAAATTATGGTATGTCATTCATCACTATCTTTTATTATCACTGACATAATTTTTTGGCATATCTAATGTTGCTGTATTCTTAGTTACACTATTGTATAAATTAATCTTATATGTTCCTTACAAAATGGTTCAGCATTAAAAGATAGATCATTCATTGAAAATTACAAGAAATAATATATCACATTTTAATTATTACACCTCTCATAACCATTGCTCTTTTTTGTTAATGAGAGGAAAAATGTAAAGATACAGTACTTAAAAATAGAGTTAAAATCATTAGCTATAGAAAGAATCAACTTTAAGTCAGATATCCTCTAACACTACGTAGAACAGAGATGTTCACAGTCATGTAATGCACAAGAAAAAAATTCCACGCATCGAGACCTTCTAGGTCCAACTATGGTGTGCTCCTGTCCTTAAAATCTAATTGAAGTGGGCGCTTGTACTAAGAAGAGCTTTTAAACCACCAGGAACAAAAAATGATTAGAAAGAACTCCCATTGTCATTTTTGATATAAGTCTTGACAAAATGTGTATATATTTTCCATAATGATGAATATACAAATAACCACACTGACAAGATCATTAGAGGAAGAACCTGCATGTTTCTTTTTGGTTGCTAAAAGCACAATATAAGTTTGCATATAAATGTCGTCACACACGTGTGAATGGGAGGCAGCTAAAGGGCTCAAATGATGGAAATTGCACACCAGACCAGGGGTGGCGGAGTGCACTAATTCTTTCTCTTTTTCTACTGCAGACCAGTCACAGGAAATTCTGCCGTGCCCTGATGGTGTCACTTCTGGCCCTGGCCCAGATGACCTCATTTCTGATCCAGATGCCCTCACTTCCTCTGCCTTGCTTTAAAGCTGCCATCTTTACCTCACCTACTGTGAGCAGTTCAGTTTTGCACTCTAATCTGTACACAACTGTACTATCTACTTATTAACCTTTTTGCAGCCAGGTTCAGGTATAAGGGAGGCTGCCCCAAACATTTTTGTGGCTCTTTTGTCATACTTTGACAATGTAATTCTGAAATATATTCTTCTATAACATTATTTTTACCTGCTGCTAAATGCACTTCACATTGCTACTGAAAACCAAATAGTATTAAGTGTGACAGTTGCAAACTAGTGTGTTTGCAATCAAATTGGGCAATTAAAATGAAACTTTTTTAATTTGGATAAAGTCAATAACATTCAATTATACAAAAATTGAGAACAGTAATCTATCTATCTATCTATCTAGCCATTGTGTCTACTGTAGATTTCCATGAATCCTCTCTAGCTTTCTCAATAGTGGAGGCATTGACTTTTTTCTTATTATAGATAGGCAGAACTTTGGGAAAAATTTAGCTGTTTACAGGAACTTTTTGAAATAAATAAATACATAGATAAATAAATAAATATCGTAAGGTTTCTAAACTCCTTTGGGACTCCCCTCCAACGGAACGACAGGCTGAAGAGCATCCCGAAGCACGACCGTTGCATTTGTGGAAGAGAGCCTATCAATTGCCAGGGTAGCCACAGGCTCCCAGCACTGTAGCAGTTTGCAGTGAAAGCATATCCGAAAACATTGCGGTCATGCTATAAGCAAGGAAGAAAGCAAACAAGAAAGAAAACTTCCAACTTGGCTGTCACAGTCCCAGTGACACATTATGCAGATGTATTGCTGTTGGTATAAAGGAGCCCCAGTACTGTTTCTGGACACATTTCTGCTGAATAATTTGTTGGCTGAAAATATTCAGTGTCAGTGTGTCAGAGAGAGGATGTGCTGCATTGTTCACAATTACACTCAGTTTTGTTTAAATTCTCTCCTTTGCTATCTTCAGGGGGTCCATAATACATCCCATAACTGAGCTGCCCTTTTAATTAGTGTGTTGATTCAGTGGGCCTCTGTTGAAGTGACGTTACCAGCCCAGCACACCACAGCGTAGAAAACTGCACTGGCCATCACAGAATTATAGGAGATGCAAATGATAGTGAATAATGACCAGATGTAGAGGTTTTGGCGCATTGAAAATTGATAAGCAGGCCGTTGGTTTTGCTGATGTTAACATGCAGAAAATTCTCTTTATATCAAGAAACAAACTTCTCCACCTGACTCCTATAGTTTATCCCATCCCCTTTATCAATACACCCCTATGTGCAGAATTTCTGCAAGTGACATGACCTGGTGTTATATTTATAGTCGGTGGTGTACATAGTGAAGAGTGTGTTGCTCACATCCGTATCAGAAACACAGCCATTGAGTCTTACAAACTGTGGTATGCCTGTGTAACATAAGTTTAATATGCCACTGTCCTCTGTACAAATATATTTTATAAATCTACTTTTCTTTCTACTCACATGTACAGTTGACACAGATTTAACACAATCATTTAAAACTGCTAGGCAAAGCATAAGATAAGACAGATAAAGACAGTTGGGGAAACGTGCACTATTTTTTGTCTGTCAGAGGCAGCATGAAATTGTATCATCTTTGCCTTGTTTAGAACTGTATTATTCACCTAAGTGGGGGCCTGCACATGAAGAAGAGCATAAAGCCTTGGAACATTGCCCGGCACACCTCTGAAGCTGACGGATGGATCCTTCCAACGCAGCAATGAAAATGGCAGATTCTACACATCGGGCCCCCACGCCAGAACTGGGTTCTTTGCCATTGGTTTCCTTTGTGTGTTATGCAGCGTAAGCCATCATTAAAGAAAGTTATTTCTCCAATGTGATTTCTTACCGCCTTTTAATATCATATCTATATAGATTCGGTTTATGTAACGCTCATTCCAACAAGGGAGCTAACACCCCCTGCTGGATACAGCCTGACAGACCTATCTATTATCCCCATCCAGTATCCTGAATACCATAGGCTCATCCACCTGCATAGTTCTGAGTTTACCCCTACACAGGGATGGACGGATGGATGGTACTGAAGGTGCTGGAGAAATAAAAAAAACATAATCCCCACAGTGCTACCAGTATTGTTCTGGAGAGTACAATCCTTGAGGAAAAGATAGATAATTTCACCCCTACTCCAATAGGCAAAATTCAGTGGGTCCAGGTGGTCTACCACAAGAGGACTCATATAGTCCAGGAAAAAATCTCTCAATGTTTTTCA
Source organism: Polypterus senegalus (assembly GCF_016835505.1). Classification (NCBI taxonomy): domain Eukaryota; kingdom Metazoa; phylum Chordata; class Cladistia; order Polypteriformes; family Polypteridae; genus Polypterus; species Polypterus senegalus. Next base: position 267,373,712 of record NC_053155.1, read on the forward strand.
TGATGTGAGACATAAGTGCCACTGGTCTGTAGTCATTAGATGAAGAGGTGCCTTAATTCTTTGGAACAGGAACAATGCACACAGCAGCAGTACTTTCTGATGCCTTAGGGATATACTGAACAAGTGAAAGAGGACACCAAAAGGTCAGTCAGCACAGGCCTTAAGAACTCGAGGACCGACTAAATCTGGTCCTGCAGGTTTTCCTGTGTATAGGCTCCTCAGTTGTCTACTTACTTGGTCTTCACTTATGAACAATCCACACTAATGGTCAGAGGTGGACTTGTCACTGACCATATCGGTTGACGTAGTTGGAGTTGTTGCAGTAGTAGGGACGGTGTGCGGAGACTGGTCTTTGGAAGAAGGTAGCAGTCGTAGGAAAAATCTGTTAGAAATTGGTTCAGGGTGTTATCTTTGTCCACATCCTCTTCTAGCACCTGAGCCCTGGATTGCTCAAGTCCAGTAATTATACCCAGTCTATTCCAGACACCCTACATGTAATACTATTTCCTGTTCAAGAGCCGAAAAGACCACCACTGTCTCTGTGATATGTTCTCCTATTTTATGATAGTTAAATAAAATTCTGAACAAAAATACCATCAGCTTCACACTTACTGTCACAGGTGCTTAATCTGTAGATGCTGCACTCTCTTTTGTCTCTTTTTGAGCCATGATAGATGTTCTCAACTCAACTATCATTTCTTGAAGTTGCTTAAATCTCAAGAGTTCATGCCTAATCATGGATTGCCTAACATTTTAAAAAACACTTTGCATGAGTGGAACCAACTGATTGTAAAACAAGGCTTATTCAAGATAGACTTATTCAGTGAAGGTTAGGGTAAGTGTGCTTTGTCAAATACCTTTACTCTAAGAGCCATTTGTTATTTAGTAATGTTATGTTAAATTGATAAAAGTATTTTGTTAGTTATGTTAAATTTTTTGCCTATATAATAATACATAGTCTATGGGAGATTATATTATATCTCTCACAAGCTAAACTGAAATGGAATATTCTAATTATTTCCTGTCCTTCTGACTACAGATGTTTCCCAGTTTGTGATCTGCCTTGCAGTTAGTAAGGCATGGTGGACAAACGGTTTTCAAACTGTATCCAATACCATATCATTTTGAACAATTTGACCATATTGAATGTGCCATACATATAGAACGTACTGAATGTATTAATTTAAGCATATATAAGTTTGCCATAGAGAAATGACAAAACCTATAAATATAGAAAGTAACTGAAGTTTAACAAGAAAAAGCTAAGTTTGCAAAAGAAACATTTTTTTCCTTTTTTGCCTTTTATCCTGCGTGAGCAATAACCTTTTTCTCCATTTTTGTGTGAACTATTTTGCTTTGAATTTTCACTATACCTTTTTAAAAAGTACTTTATTGGACTGAGAAATTTGTTTTGTTACGTGCTTGACTCATTCTGGACCCTAAAGTTTACCAAAATCAGCTACAACCATATACTCCAACAAAATTACAATATTTATAACATTCTAGTGAATCAAATTCAGCAAAAGAATACACGGTCTTGTACTCACCGATATTGTCCAGAAACATTCTCGATTAGGAGGATAATAAGAAGGATAAAAAGGTGATGTAAGAGATCCATTGTAAGTGGTTATACTGCCTCCACAACCTAGGTATGTAAAAAATAAAAGTATTATTTGAATGATTTACTTAATTTTATAAATTGAACAAAATGTATTACTTATTTAAACATAGTCATAATTTAAACCTAGCAGAAACAGCATTCGCAGAGGCACATTTGAAGCCCCAAAACAGAATTGTTTTGGTTTTGTTAGAGCTTCATTCCTGGCTTTACTTTTACTTATTTTTTTTCTTGTTTACTTAATTATTTTCTTCTAATTGTTTTGTTAATGAAACTGTGTTTATTAAGTATCTCCTTTATTTATGTAATTTCTAATTAGGTTTTCTAGTTACTGTTTATCACTTTGTAATTTTGTTTTTTTTTTCTTTTGTAAATATTCTTTATTTTGATTTTCTTATTTTATGTTGAGCCCGGGGAGGTGGGACCTAGCTACAAGAGGCCTCACGCAGGTTGCTGAGGCATTAACTACCTCTTGGTCTTGTTGTCCAGCACTTTTTTGTGTTTCCTTCTGCTCCCCGGTAAGTTGTGTTGGTCTTTTACCATTTATGTTTGGATTTTCTAGTTCTTGTTCTACATTTTTTCTCATAATTTACAGGACTTGCTTAGTAGTGAGATTGCTTTTTGGTTATTTAATATTTGTTTTGGTATTCTTTAATAATGTAATTTTTGATTTGAAATGTTTTTCTTTGAACATCTGTACATTTTGGAATTTTTTTGCTTTTTTGGTGTTTTTCACCAATCAAAACCAAACACTCATCTTCGGAATGTGAGAGGAAAACTACATGACTTGGAGAAAAACTCCACATAAATCTGGATAATGTGTAAACTTCACTAAGAGAGCAATTGCACTGGGATTTGAACCCCAGGCTCTGGAGCTACAAGTTGGTAGCACTTACTGTTAGTTTGACCATTTAGAAACTTTGCAGATACAAAATAAAGCAAAAAAGTGGTACATGTTGGTTAGGACTTTGCTTTTGGACACCAACTAAAAATTTTCATGAAATAATTCTCATGGAATAAACATATAAAAGTAACACGTTATTTGGCCACCTTCGACTGAAAAATACATTTTCTCAAAATTTCTCAAGATTTCTTCAAAAGGTATTTACCATAATTGTACATTCCTAGTTTAATAATAAGTTGCCCACCTTTAAACTTCAGAAGAACTTGAACCTGTCAGTATAGCTAATTTATATGGTTTAGGAATAGTGCCCATTTAAGCTGATGCCCATTTATATATGGCTGTACAATAGAAGTGCTGAAGTTCACACACTTTTAAACAGCTTATGTTTCTATATCAGTTCTTAGAAGAACCTTGCATTCTGATATGTAGTATCATCCTGCCATTTCCATTTGTGCACAATAGCCATAAAGGGTGCACTGCCTCACTGACAATCTTTTGATATGCTGTGGTCTCCAGAGGTGGTCACGGAGATCACCTCTAGGGCTCAAATCAAACAAAGCAGCCCTCGCTCCATCAGTCTCACTACTCACGACTTTTAGCATCAAAGTGAAGCCCACCTGGGTGTTTTTAATTTGTTCATATAGGAAGATGAACAAACGCCATCATCGTATCACATACATTGAAAACTTTCACTCAGAGTCTTCTATTAAATTACCTTAATAGCCATAATCATTGGATTTTCACTCAAAGTTCTTACTGGGTTCTAAAATATCATTCCATTAATTATCATGGCTTGCAAACCAATAATTCCTCCTCCCTATATACTGTCCTTCTCTTAAGCATTCACCTACAGGGGAAAAAGTGTGCGGCCAAAGCCAACTTCTACATGAGAGGTGCAAGCTATGATCATTTGTACCAGGTCATAGGTAGCTCCTTGTAGGGATGTCTCCAATGGGAATTCAAATGATGGGGGATCTGAAGTATGTTTTGAAATTAGTCTTACTGATTTATTTATTTCTATCACATGATTACCAATACCGATGGTCCTAGGGGGCGTTGATCATAGATGATCTGTATACATTTATTGTAGCCACTGGGGATTATGGCTTAATATGTTGCTATGTGTTTTTCATAATTTTCAACAAATTAAAACTGCACACAAAATAATGATTTATTATAAATTATACCATATATTTATGCAGAATTTTTTCAGAACTGAAAAAACAGCAGGCTTGGAGAATATTGCCATTCATCCATTTACTTGGCCTTCTTTGTCATTATATTGCAGAGGTGCCAAAGCCTGTCCTGGCAGTTATTAAGGCATGTGCCAATTGGGAACAAGATGCCAGTAGTCAACTGCATATCATTCCCAACAAAGGGCCAGTTTAAACAACATATATTTGGACTTTGAGAGTTAACCCAAGTCTCTATTAAGAAATGCATGCTTTACACAGGGACGCACACATACATTACTTCACAGAGATGGCATCCCAGCTATACAACTTTTTCACTATTATAACCAATGTAATTTACTCTTAAAATAAAATGTGATGATGTACTATGAACACTGAAAGTGATCATCTGAAATAATCTTTAGAGTTCATTAATTGAACATTTAACCCAAATAGAAAATCTGTTACACTGAAATCAGATTTCCACTGCTTGCTAACTGTGCATATGCAGCTAACAATTTATAATTAATGCTAAGAACAACAAAATACTGTATACAAATACAAGAATGTATATTGTCTATTATTAGCACATATTGAATACATATATTATTTTTTAAAATCTCTGGGGGTTTTCAATTCTAAGTAATGCTGCCTCCTGGTGGACCCAGCATGCATTACACCCTCCTACACAATAAGCCTTATTGAGGGAGTAATCATAAACTGATTTGTGGTTTATCTATTTACAATATTTACATGTATATTTCAACATTTATGTATCATTACATAAACAGGGTCATAACACAGGACAAGCACCATCCTTGTCAAATATTTTATTTGTGCACTGAAATTTTCGGTGGGTAGTAAAGATTGCTGGTTCAATGCTTTCCTCTGACTCACCATGAAGCCCTGAGCAAATAACTTTGAACTTGCACAATGATTTGTGACAGTGTCAGCTATAGATAGTTGACAGATAAAAAAAGGTCGGTTGTTTGCATCTTAAATTCTGTTAGCGTTTCTTAAGTGGCACAGCCCATTTACACATTTCTAGTTAAATCATTTGTAGTAGCCCAGAGCAATTTCACAGCAGACAGATCATTAAATGGTGACATGCAGACAGTAAATAACAGACAGTGTAAACCTTTTCATTTACATGCTAATGTGCGCCCTGCTATCACAGCATTACAGAATTCAAAACAATAATGTTGACTGTATACACCTCAGTAACCCATTTATTCTGCTGGAAGCCAAGCGCAGATCTACTTAAAAGTTTCTTTGTCATTTATGCCATACCCCTTTCTTTGTAGTTTTATATTTTGTCCGTAAATATTATTGGTCATTAGTTGGTCATTATTGTTACATGTTTTAATAGTAAAGCTCTCTTTGATGATGCATGCTGCTACAATATTTTAGGTCTACTTTGTGCCTGTCAAATTTTTAATTTTGGCTGTTTTGATTTTTATTGAACTGACGAGACTAAGACTGTCCTTTCAATACTCTGTGATACAGTTAGGTCCATAAATATATGGACAGAGACAACTTTTTTCTAATTTTGGTTCTGTACATTACCATAATGAATTTTAAATGAAACAACTCAGATGCAGTTGAAGTGCAGACTTTCAGATTTAATTGAATGGGTTTAACAGAAACATTGCATAAAATTGCAAGATTGCACTTCTTTGCTGTAATAAACTCCTGGTTTTCTTTGGCTGTATGTTTTGGGTCATTGTCCATCTGTATCATGAAACGCCACCCAAACAATTTGACTGCATTTAACTGGATTTGAGCAGACAGTATGTCTCTGAACAACTCAGAATTAATTCGGCTGCTTCTGTCCTGTGTCACATCATCAATAAACACTAGTATCCCAGTGCCACTGGCAGCCATGCACGCCCAAGCCATCACACTGCCTCCACCATGTTTTACAGATGATATGGTATGCTTTGGATAATGAGCTGTTCCACGCCTTCTCCATACTCTTTTCTTGCCATCATTCTGGTAGAGGTGATCTTGGTTTCATCGGTCCAAAGAATGTTATTTCAGAACTGTGCTGGCTTTTTTAGATGTTCTTTAGCAAAGTCCAATCTTGCCTTTCTGTTCTTGAGGCTTATGAGTGGCTTGTACCTTGCAGTGCACACTCTGTATTTACTTTCATGCAGTCTTCTCTTTATGGTAGACTTGGATATCGATATGCCTACCCCCTGGAGAGTGTTGTTCACTTGGTTGGCTTTTGTGAAGGGGTTTCTCTTCACCATGGAAATGATTTTGCGATCATCCACCACAGTTTTCTTCCATGGATGTCCAGTTCTTTTTGCGTTGCTGAGTTTACCAGTGCTTGCTTTCTTTCTCAGGATGTACCAAACTGTAGATTTTGCAACTCGTAATATTGTAGGAATTTCTCGGATGGTTATTTTCTGTTTTCGCAGCTTAAGGATGGCTTTTTTCACCTGCATGGAGAGCTCCTTTGACTGCATGTTGTCTGTTCACAGCAAAAACTTCCACATACAAGCACCACACCTCAAATCAACTCCAGGCCTTTTATCTGCATAATTGATAATGACATAACGACGGACTTGAACACACCTGCCCGTGAAATAGCCTTTGAGTCAATTGTCCAATTACTTTTGAGCCCCTGAAATGAAGGGACTGTGTTAAAAAATGCTTTAGTTGCCTCGCATTTTTATGCAATCGTTTTGTTCACCCCACTGAATTAAAGCTGAAAGTCTGCACTTCAACTGCATCTGAGTTGTTTCATTTAAAAATCATTGTGGTAATGTACAGAACCAAAATTAGAAAAAAGTTGTCTCTGTCCAAATATTTATTAACCTAACTGTATGTGCCAAGTGTGAATGTATTACTGATGTCAAGCATGCGTGTTGAGAGGACCTCCTTGCTGGATCAATCAAAGTAGGTTATAACTTGCCAAGGCGAGAGGGGGTGCTCTCACTAGCCAATTCTTCTCTTTTTCTCCCTGCAGCTCCAAGAAATCACCCAACAGTTGGCACTTAGCCCCATCCCTTCCAGTCCGCACAATATAAGAAGCCCAGCTGCCCAGACAGGCACATCTTGTCCATCCTGAGCAGACCGTCAAATATAGCTCCATGAAGGACTCTACTTTTTGTGACGGCATTATAGCCTTGTATTACTTGGTTAATTTGCCCATAGAAGAGCCGTTCATTGGAGCCAAAGAAGCACACTTTACATTAAGAACTGTAATTAAAACAGACAACCCAGTTATTTTACAACTATTTCCAGTTGTCACAACCCATCATTCCTGGACCTGACTACACATGGGAAATTTCCTCAGTTGGTTTCTGATTTTCTGCCATCACTGCAGCCTATTATTTTAAATAGATAAAAGAATAAATGACCAAATTTGATATGTGAATTGCTTTGTGAGCTGCTGTCAATGTCACCATTGACAGGTAAAAAAGACCTGCTTGATTATCCCAGAAAATGCTGGCACCATTAATTCAAACTGTTTGCGTGGACTGAAAAACAGAAGTACAAAACAGTGGTAAACCAAATTTTCTTTGTTATTATTTTTTTCAAGTTGTTTTATATATTTATTTGGAATTTGAGTAATAATATAATTAAAAAAATATTTAAAAACATCAGAACAAGGTTTTTGCTAAAATACCGTTGTCATTGTACTTGATGCTGTATTGCGGCTGCTTTGAAGTTCAGGGAATTTAAAAGTACACCTCAGTGTGTACATGTTACTGATGAACATTTAATAAGCTTTCCATTATTATTTATCTGTGTATATTACTATACTTATGCTCACAATATTTTTATATGAAAAGAACAATCCAAAGCAAAATTTGCAAAGTCAGAAATATAAACAGAAAATCTTTACCTAATGTTAGTCTACTGCATAAAGAAAACACAAAAAGTACTGTTTTACATAGATAAATGAATAGATGGTTAAAGAGATAAGAGAGAACATAAAAGGCAATATATAAAATACAGTGTCAGATACTGAGAAAAAAAGAGAGATACTGTATATTTACAGAACTAAATTACAGAGCACTATTTTAGAGAGATATATAGTTAAATATAGTAAACATAAAAAGGCACTATATCAAATAAATACACAGAAATTAAAGGTATTAACTTACCAAAATCATCTATAAACTGGATTGTTGCTTCAAATTCATTCAAATGCTTTACTTCCGAGTTAAAAACTATTAGCATTACATTGTCTGAAGAAATAACACTGAAAGCTTGAAGAGGAACATGATGGCTTCCAGAGCAGACCCTACAGATATTATAAATTAAAAAAGCAGATTTTTCTACCCAATGTAATGCTTCATATAAATTCATTATATACACTGACAAGCCATGACATTAAAACCACTGACAGGTGAAGTGAATACCATTGATTACCTCATTATAATGGCACCTGTCAAGGGGTAGGATATGTTAGGCACAAGTGAACAAGGGATGCAATGTGGGAAGAAGGCAAGCTGGTGGAGGCATTCGTGTGGATGATACTTTGACAAATACCACCTAAAGATGGTTCCAGACACCATACACCCCATCTTGGCAATTGTATTCCCTGATGGCAGTGGCCTCTTTCAGCAGGATAATATACCCTGGCACAATGGAAATATTGTTCAGGAATGGTTTGAGAAACATGACAAAAAGTGTTGACATGGCCTTCAAATTCCCCACATTTCAATCTGATCGAGGACAGGACACCTTCAGTGGTCTACTGAAGGGGTCAGAACTACTTTGGCAGCACGATGGCGACCTGCACAGTATTAGACAGGTGGTTTAACAAATATGTACACATAAACATTACACATATGCACCTATTATACAAACAAAATGTATTTTAAAATTTCTTTTAACAGTTATATAATTTTTGAGTAATTAATTCCACACTGAAGTTTAGTTGTCTATGATATCTTTATTTTAAAGCACTGACACTCAAAGCACGTTTAATGTGATATTATTTGATGATTAGAAAAAAAACCTTAAGTAAAAAGGAAATATGTTGTTTGTATAAGTATTCGATTCCTGCATTGCATAAAGTCTGTGTTTACACAGGTGAGAAATAATAGCCTAACTAGAACAAAGTTAACTTACAACTCCACCAGTGAAATATAAAAATTACATGCATTCTCTGGATTAATGTACCTATATTCAGATTGTACCTCTTAAAGACAGCTTTGAAAATGAGGACTAAAGAGCATTCCAAATATTCTAGAGATAAAATAATACAAATGCAAAAATTAGAAAAACAGTACCAAAAAATATCTATGTGTTTGGATGTCCCAGTTGGCACTGCTGGTCGCATTATGAGGAAGTGGAAGCCAAGTCAAAGCACCCAGATACAACCTAGATAAAACTGTCTCTCAAAACTCTTTGCAAACATGAAGTAGACTTGTGAGTGAAGACACAGAGAGGCCATCAACTACACAGAAGAAACTACAGAGATCAGTAACTAGGAGTGGAGTGAAGGCACACCAATCCAATATATCAAGACCTTTGCATAACATTGGTTTGTGTGGGAGTACAGTGTTTGCCAAAATGCATCACTGTGTCCTAGTTGTGATATTGGAAAATATTTTGTGGTCAGAGGAGAACAAGAAACTGCATTTTGGCCAAAATTCAAAGAGATGTGTGGCACAAATGTAACACTGCCTATAAAAAAAAAAATCAAAACTTCTGCTTGGCTAGCCTTCTGGTTAAAACAAACTGGAGAATAGGCACTATTAGAGGAGAAGGAAAATACAGTAGAATTAGATACAGCAAGGTAAGTTATTTCAATCTGCTAAATTACTGAGACGTAAGCAAAAAGTCAATCTATCAGCAAGAAGGTGATTTTGAAAACAATGTCAGGGCAACCATGGATTGGCCCAAGGAGAAAATGATGCTTATCTGACAATGGTATAATTGAAGCCCTGATCACAGTCTAAGAGTCTGTGGCACTGTTTGAAAACTGCAATACACATGCTTCATTTGAGTAACATGATGGCCAAAATCACTCTTGGACATTGTGCAAAGCTGGGGCCTACTTACCAAAGAACCCCCAGTGTATATATATATACTGCTCAAAAGAATTAAAGGAACACTTTTTAATCAGAGTATAGCATAAAGTCAATGAAACTTATGGGATATTAATCTGGTCAGTTAAGTAGCAGAGGGGGTTGTTAATCAGTTTCAGCTGCTGTGGTGTTAATGAAATTAACAACAGATGCACTAGAGGGGCAACAATGAGATGACCCCCAAAACAGGAATGGTTTAACAGGTGGAGGACACTGACATTTTTCCCTCCTCATCTTTTCTGACTGTTTCTTCACTAGCTTTGCATTTGGCTACAGTCAGTGTCACTACTGGTAGCATGAGGCGATACCTGGACCCTACAGAGGTTGCACAGGTAGTCCAACTTCTCCAGGATGGCACATCAATACGTGTCATTGCCAGAAGGTTTGCTGTGTCTCCCTGCACAGTCTCAAGGGCATGGAGGAGATTCTAGGAGACAAGCAGTTACTCTAGGAGAGCTGGAGAGGGCCATAGAAGGTCCATAACCCATCAGCAGGACCAGTATCTGCTCCTTTGGGCAAGGAGGAACAGGATGAGCACTGCCAGAGCCCTACAAAATGACCTTCAGCAGGCCACTGGTGTGAATGTCTCTGACCAAACAACCAGAAAGACTTCATGAGGGTGACCCAAGGGCCCCATGTCCTCTAATGGGCCCTGAGCTCACTGCCCAGCAGCATGCAGCTCGATTGGCATTCGCCATAGAATACCAGAATTGGCAGATGCACCACTGGTGCCCTGTGCTTTTACAGATGAGAGCAGGTTCACCCTGAGCACGTGACAGAAGTGAAAGGGTCTGGAGAAGCCATGGAGAACATTATGCTGCCTGTAACATCATTCAGCATGAGCAGTTTGGTGGTGGGTTAATGATTGTCTGGGGAGGCATATCCATGGAGGGTCACACAGACCGCTACAGGCTTGACAAAGGCACCTTGGCTGCCATTAGGTATCAGGATGAAATCCTTGGACCCATTGTCAGACCCTATGCTGGTACAGTGGCTCATGGTGCACGACAATTCCTGGCCTCATGTGGTGAGAGTATGCAGGCAGTTCCTGGAGGATGAAGGAATTGATACCATTGACTGACCACCACACTTTCCTGACCTAAATCCAATAGAACACCTCTGGGACATTATGTTTTGGTCCATCCAATGCCACCAGGTTGCACCTCAGACTGTCCAGGAGCTCAGTGATGCCCTGGTCCAGATCTGGGAGGAGTTCCCCACAACACCATCTGTCATCTCATTAGAAGCATGCACCGATGTTGTCAGGCATGTATACAAGAACACAGGGGCCATACAAAGTGCTGCGTACAATTTTGAGTTGCTGCAAGTAAATTTTGGCAAAATGAACTAGACTGCCACATAATTTTTTCACTCTGATTTTTGGGGCGTCTTTGAATTCAGGGCTCTGTAGGTTGATCATTTTCATTTCCATCAAACGATGTGGCATCCTTTCGTTCCTAACACATTACCCAGTCTATATCAGTATAGATATCCAGGAGGATTTCTTTTTCCCATTGAGATCTGATGTGTTTTCAAAGTGTTCCTTTAATTTTTTTGAGCAGTTTATATACTGAAATTTCAAATGCCTTTCATTCCACAGGTGAACTGAAAAATATGATTCGTCCAGAACATTTGTGAGGAAACCAGAAAATTATTATGTTTGCCAGGTAAAATGGAGTTACGGGGGGTGGTTATTATCAAAAATTAATAAGATTATGTTTTCACAATGCTTATGATTATGCTAAATTTTATTTGGACTAAGAGGGTAATTTTTAAGTTATCACATCCACCGTCTCTTATTCTGACCATTAGACAGGTATCACTCTGAGAGTACTTATGCACTGTATCATGTTCAACGATGCTTAAAATATGTAAATCTGTTGAAAACTTGAAATTAAAATGTTGACCCCATCATAGTACTTTACACACATACTGTATAATTATGGCATAGTACAGTTAAATTAAAAAAATTAAAACTGAATTACTAAAAGAATAAAAAAATTTTAAACAATTATAAAATAATTTAGAAACACTTAAATATTTGGTTTCAATAATTAATCAGCTAGGCCATTTACATCTTTTGAATATACTGTATGTTAATTTAAAATAATTTCTGTTTAACGTACATGTCCAAAGTTATTAAAATTATTTTTTACATTACTGACATCATTGTGTTGCCATTTCCTTTATGTTTATTTACTAGGCTTCACAGCCATGTTGGGAGCATTTTGAAGGCTGCAGGCATATTGTTTATCAATGCTAGTGCCATTGCCACTTATGCGATCACAGCGATGCTGCATGAAATATAACCACTGTGCCGGCAGCATGGCAATATGAATGTCTAAATTCATAAATACATGTGACAGAAAAACAAATCTTTGCTCGTGATCTTTTTTAAGAAACTCTGTTCTGTTTATTAATTATTGCCTAGGTCTTTTAAATAAAGTCTTCTGTTTTCAGTTCAGGCCTTCTTCACTTAAGACCATTGTAGCCATGCCTTATTTTTGTAACTGTCTCACTTTATCTGTTTGTGAAGGTAATTTACACTTTATTTTTAAACCCAACTGAAATATAAATATCTTTCATGTTGAATTCAAAAAGTGTCCTTCTCAGACTTGTCTGTGATACTTTATAGTCCTGTTATCAAAGTATATCACACCTAAAAACAATGCATCTTGCACAAAGATCCATTAGCAGAGTATGGATGGGTAATTCAAATTTCACTTTGTCTATGTGTCTTAGTAATGTTACCTTGTAATTAATCTGGATTTTCCTCCCACCAGAGAATCATAAAAAGCAAAGAAGTTCCTTTGACAGTCTCCTTCAATAAAGAAATGCTGAATGGTGACCCGAACAACTTTCCTCGCTTGGCCAGTCACCTGCCAGTGACATGTACCCGGAGTGCTCCATTTGATTTTGTTATTCAGCACTGTACAAGCTGAAAAGCAATAATTTTACTATTATTAAAGTTAACTTATATTTTTAATACCTTGATTTGTTTTATAATCTGAGAATCATATCTAGATACAAAATCGGCACAAAAGAAACCAACTGCAAAGTTGTATGTAAAAGATCTCAATGTTTTTCAATTAGTCAAAGTAAATTAATTATTTGTTCAGTAAATTAAGCAATATTTCATCTTCATCATAAGCCTCCATTTCCATAATTGTAATTGGCTTTACTGGTTTAAGTCTTTTTATATTAGATTTTATTAAATAAGCTTACCACAGTAGCTAACGGTACGATCTCAAATTTTAAGTGTTGTGAGATAAATTCCCCTCTTGGAACTGTCTATGTTGAGTTAACTCATTCTTCCATTAAGGGGTTTCTCTCCAAGTACCTTGGTTTACTCCCAAAGATGTATGGTATAAGATCAATCATTTGTTGGCTCTTAATTGCCCAATATGAGAGAATATGCCCTGTTATAGGTTGGTAGCCTACTATGTATTGGTTCATACCTTGCTCCCAATGCTGCTGGTAATCCACAACTCTAAAAGAGCATGAAGCTTGATCAGCGAATGGATGAATGTATACTGTAGCATATAATTGTAAAAAGAATGTATGTGTTCCATATTTGAATTGGTGCTCTAAAAATTTCTGGTTTCTTTTGTGATTGGTTTTGGCCCCCAATAACACTGATTTAGGATAAAATTATGCAGGGGAATAGTCCACATTATTAATAGGATAAGTGTCTGTATATCTGTGTGCTTGTCCAGTTGTTATGTTGTGTCATTTCAACAGGTGGCACATCACAAACATTTGTAGTAATGTAGTTTCATTACTAGAAATGTTTGAAATATTTTATCTGTTAGAATGACATATGCAGTTCATTTTATTGCAATATGCATTACAAAATACAACATTTACACATTCTAACAGATGGTGTACTTCAAACATTAAAGCTAATACTGCTGATTGCTTAGATTTCAATCCATCTTAGATGGGCAGTACACCTATTTTAAATGAAAGATCAGACATTTATTAATAATATGCTCACCCCCATGGTTAATGCACGGTCAGCATTTTACTTTCTCCACTAAATAAGTTATTTATTAGGTTCTCAAAATATACCATGTTGGTTGGCTAGAATGCTCGGGTACTATAAATGTGAATTAATACAAGATGGGGACCTCTGTATGTATACAATAGTAAAAGTAAACAAACTCCTTAAACTGATGGTTTGTTCCCTACCTGAGAAAAGTTTGAGTGATGAACTAAACTTTTTGCCCTAGCACTAAAGCCACACTTTAACTTACTGCCATATTGTTCGAATACCTTATCTACAAGAAAACCTCATTGTTGTATAACAATAAAATGTGAAAACTTCCAAAGGGTGAATACTTTTTTTTTTATAGGCACAGCAGTTGCACCTTATTACTTCAAACTTTAATGGAAAAAAGACATTGCCGGCCTCAGGAGTATGCTTATTGTCAAAAGCAAGAAAATGACTATCTTGGAGCTCTACTGAAATTTTTGCTGCCATTTCTCTGATGATCAAATACACCAAATATTAATTCTCTTTCATGAGGTTATCATTTTTTTTTAATCTCTGAAATCTGCAGTGTCTACGTTTCTGTCTTTGAAGTGCTACATCCATTATATGACATTATAATGTACAGAACTCCATATGCTGGTTAAAGCTGTGCATCAAAGAGAGTATTAGTCACAAGTATTTCCCCTTTTACAAGAAATTAATTCAACAAGTTTTGTCCATGTCACTGTCAGCCATTTTCTCACAATGAACTAAAAATATATACCTGTAGCTAGGCAAGTTGCATCTTTTATTTGAGTATGACATAATAGACTCAATTACTAAATAAGTATACTTTTCAATGTGTTCAGGCATTCTCAGGCATAATTCCAGCATGTTTATTGCTTTGGTAAGTCTTTTATAATTTGTAGCTTAAGGCCACCAACTTGGGAGACTTAAAGACAAAAATATAATAATAGCTAGTACACTAGTGGCATTCTGAATACACATGCTGGATATGTACAGTCACACATGATGGATCTAAAACGTTTTAATAGTAGATATCAATCTCTACAAGCCTTTCTTATTGAGTCAACCTTGTTTTATACCCACCTGATATCAATTAGGTTGACAAAGGTACAAATCCATAAGAGAATTAGACTCACCATAAATACATGAATATCTAGTTGCTACTGGGCGCACATATGACCAGCCTATGGACCCCCTCAACTCATTAATCTGTTATCCTGTAAGCTGAAAGACTATGCAAAGAGTCCCAAAACTCAAGAGACAAACACCCTCACACACACACATGCATAATGAATACAAATTCTTCACAGAAAGAAAGCACCCAAATTTGCATCACAATACAAACAGTGTACTTCTGAAGCTTTGGTGGTTTACTCTAACCTGATATTGACAATTATCTATCATATGAATTCAGACTACTTACCTTCCTGTTGGGTGAGTAAATGATACTCGAAACTTGATTCTGAAATTAAAAGGATGGCAGACTTTAAAAAGAAAGGATTTTTATGAATGATTATGGTTGTATCTACAACAGCAAATACATCTTTTAAAAATTAAAGATTGGACAAAATGAAACCCCCCCTTTCTGAAAACACCTGCCTATATTTTCTGACCCTTGCATTCCAATTTAAAGTCACAAGAATCTGAGCCTATACAGACACCTTTAGAACCATAAGATGTGACACAAGTCCATCAAAGAACATAATTTTAAAATTGGAAGTCTTGTGGAATGCTTAGTAAATCATCTTGAAATAAACAGGCATAACACATAAAACAAGTTATGGAGCAGTCTTGAAAGCAGAAGACTGACAACCTTATATCTCAATAACATTTTGAAAACAAAGATAAAAAATCAGTATGAAATTGTCTTTATTGTACTTTCATATAAATGTTACTTTAAAAATACTACAGAAAATCACAAAAAGGAAGATTTTACAATATAATACAATTGATCATACTGTACAATAATATACAATCAAGTGCATTAACTTGTATAATATTTATTATGTACACAAATAAATGTACAGTAGAATTAACAGGAAATTTAACTAAGTGAACAACTTAAATAATATGTAATTTAAAACTAAACACATTGGATCAAATGAAAAAATAACCTGCACAAATAAATATTATTTAATATATATTACATAGTATATAAATATATAAAATACTCGGGGGCTTTGCCCCTGCTCACTTCGCTTGAGAGAAGGAACTGTCCCCTCTGACTAAACATGAAGCTCGATTCACTCCTGAAAGAGACTTGTTTGTTTGAAGTGTCTGAATAACGTTTCTGTCTCTAAAATTTCTTGCGTATCTGTGCAACTCCATGACCCAAGCGTGACAGCGTATGTGGATTTCACCAAACAACAAATCTTTTAATTCTCACGGCTATGCCTCTTCATTGGAAAGAAACAGTACTTTTCCCTGATGGCAACACGAATTAGATGATCTACTTAAAGTTTAAATTCGAACAATATATTTGATCTCTTTTCGCTGTTCCATTATTTCACAGAGTAAAATAATTTATAATAATAATATTTGTACTTCCATTATATCTAAATGTAATGAATTATTATTATTATTATATCTAACCTGCTCTGCATGTGTAACGTGCCAACTTTTTTGAATTCTTACGACATTCCACTTTGTCATTTACTCTTTGTCTCGTGGGACGTGAAAGTATCTCTCTGAGAAAGTCTATTCTCGTCCCAAGATTTTTTTAAAAGTGTCTTTCAGAGAAAGTCTCATGCCAAGATATTTTTATATAATAGTGAGACACACACACATTGTACAATGACTAGACCTTTACACCAAAAAAGGTTTGGGGCACACACCCAGTATACTTGAATAAGGCTTCAACATTGGCGCTTTGGCAACACAGTAAACAGGTTGAGTTCAAAACAGAAACTGAGTAAAAATTCAAGACAACTGGCTTTTAAAACAAGTTGGCCGAAGTGACATCATCTGGAGTCGGAACCGGAAGTGTCGTCATTGGAATCAGGCAGAATTTTCCGTGTCTGCAGAGATAGAACAGAAAGGTTTATTGCACCCCACCACCCACTGGCCTGGCATGGAATTATCTTCTTTTGGTCTTTCTAGCTGCCACCCATGCGCACGTGTGTAACACAGCTCCCCCCTCAGGCATACCTGGTTGAGAGGTTGTGACTCCGAGAAAGGGCATTGGCATTGGCTTGCAGGACACCCCTGTGATAAATAACCGAAAACATGTAAGGCTGTATGTCCAAGAACCACCTTGTGACACTATAAAGGTGCATGGTCTGTTACCAGGGTGAACTTGTGGCCTAAGAGGTAGTACCTCAGCTGAGTGATAGCCCATTTGATCGCCAAGGCCTCTCTTTCCACTTCTGCTTACCTGGTTTCTCGTTCCAGGAACATGACTGGGTGTTCAATACCATTGATGCTCTGGCTCGGCATGGAGGATGAAAGGTAAGGAAAACTTAAGAGCTTTCAATATGGGAGCAGATGTAAGGGCCTGCTTTAAGTCACTAAATGCAGCTTCAGATTTAGCATCCCATACCACAGAATACTTTTCCTTGTGAAACTGGTCAATGGCACTGCTTTCATGGAGAAACAGAGCACAAATCACGGATAGTAGCCCGCTAATCCGAGAAAGGCATGGACCTACCTCTTAGTTTTCGGACAGGGAATTGGAAAATGGCATCAACTTTAGAAAACCACGTAGCCTAAATATTTGGCCTCAACTAACCCAAAAAAAATTTCTTGGGTTCATTCACAGACTGGCTTCTCCTAATGCCTGCAATACCGCTCATACCTGCTGAAGGTGTTCCTTCTATGTGCTAGAATAGATAATGACATCATCCAGGTAGGCAGCACTATGTGAAGTATGGGGGCAGAGCACTTTATCCTCCAGATGATGGAAAGTCGTAAGTGCCCCATGTAACTCAAATGGAAGGACACAATACTGCCAGTGTCCACTAGGGGTGCTAAACGCAGTCTTTTCCTTTGTGGAGTCCGTTAACGGAACCTGCCAGTACCCCTTTGTCATGTCAAGGGTGGTCAGGAATTTTGTTTGTCCTAGCTGCTTGAGGAGGTCGTCCACTTGCAGCTTCAGATATGCTTTGAATTGGGAGACCTAGTTAAGCCGATGGAAGTCATTGCAAAACCTCCAATTCCCGCCAGGCTTTGCGACCAATACGATAGGACTGGAGCAGGGACTATGACTCTCCTCTATCACACCTAGCTCCAACATTCATTTGATTTACAGCTCCACTTCTGCTCTTTTTGCCTAGGGAACAGATATTCTCAGACTATTACCTCGGGTTCCATCACTATATACCATACTATGTCCAGGCTGTTCACTCACTACCTCTGGGACAGATGAGATAACTGTTTCTAGTTCTCGTCGTTGAATGGAGGTTAAATTAGGGCCGAAGTTAAGGTCTAATTTATGAGCGAAGAGTGAATGGGGGGGTTGTCCGGAGGAGGGATCAGGATCCCTATCCTTTCACACTTTCAGCAGATTCACATGGTATGCCCGCTCGCTCATCTGACAATTTGGTTGTTTAGCCAAATAATTGACGGGCCCTTTCCTCTCCTTAACTTCGTAAGGACCTTGCCAATTGGCCAGTAATTTATAATGTGGGTTGGGAAAAGCACCATGACCAGATTTCCTGGGCAGAACTCCTGTAGAGATATGTCACGGTCATAACAGCGAACCTAAGCTGCTTGTGCCTTTTCCAACAGGGCTTTTAATATAGGTTGGATTTTAGCAAATCTATCGCATAACTGTGTGATATACTCTAATATGTTTGTCGAGGGGAGGGCCTCTTCATCCCACCCTTTTTTAGAATGTCAAATATGCCCAGAGGTTGTCGTCCGTATAATAATTCAAATGGTGAGAACCCCATAGAGGCTTGTGGGATTTCCCAATATGCAAAAGGACAAGAGGGAGGAGTTAATCCCAGTTCCTTCCGTCGTTGCTGACCACCTTGCAAAGCATCTGTTTGAGGATTTGATTAAACCACTCCACTAAACCATCAGTTTGAGGATGATACACCGAGGTTTTCAAATGTTTTATCTTCAGGAACTTGGCCATTTCCCTGAACGTCTCCAAGGTAAATGGCATCCCTTGGTCTGTTAGGATATCTTTAGGGATTCCGACTTGTGAGAAGACCCCACCAATTCCCGTGCGATAGCTTTGGTTGTAGCTGAGCGCAACATAACAGCTTCTAGATATCGGGTCACATAATCTACCAGGACCATTATATACTTACGTCCCTTGGCTGAGGGCTCTAAGGGACCTACCAGGTCGACCCTGATACGTTCAAAGGGGATATCAATCAGGAGTAAGGGAACAAGAGGAGCATGGTCCCTCCTAGGAATCTGCTGCAGTTGACATTCTGGACAGGATACGCAAAAGTGGTGAAACTCCTCATTTAATTCCCAGCCAAAAAAATCTGAGCTTGATGTGCTCGAGAGGCTTTTCTGGGCCCAGACGGGCTCCTGGGAGGTGGGTATGTGCCACTTCACAGACTTGTCGCCAGTTAGTCCATGGACTAACAACAGGGACCGCACCTCCCCCTCGTGTTCCGCTACTCTCTATAGAAGGTCATTGTTTAACACAAACTGAGGGCCTTGTGGCATAGGATGCTACGTGCCTTGGCCCTCTACCAGAACAACTGCATTTTTCACAAATTTAAGGGAGTCATCATTCCATTGCTCCCTTTTACATGAAGCCTAAATTGAAAGTGCAGTTGTGTGAGAGGATCAGAGGTGACCTCACGGGTGGTGGTTTCCTCCCAAGTTGTCGCAGCATCTGTGGATGACGTATAAGCGCACAATGTCCCGGAAGGTTCCACATCATTGTTAGAAGCCGACCTCCGGCTGTGAACATGGCAGCCAAGTATCCGTGTCCATTTCTATGTTCAATGTCTGTTTAGGGGTGGTGAATGTCAAACCTCTTTTACTTTCTGACCAGTTTCTACATAGTACTGCCGGGAAGAGAGGTTTTTTTCATAACTGCTAACACCAGTTTTTTATGGTCCCCTCGTAGCTGATATAGCCTGAGGCAGACTCTTACTGGCGGATGTCCCCATGCATACAGGTTAGACTGGTCTTATGTTTAAGTCATTGTCGCGGTAACACCAAGTGGCTAGCAACAACTGAAATGTTACTGCTGGAACTGAATAATGCTGTTGTTTTGAATCCATTTATTATCACCACTTTAAGGAAATGCCAGAGGATTAGCAAGAGTGCACCACCCCCTCCTCTCTTTCTCCTCGCAGACCCCTTTCTCGCCACGAGAAAACCGATGCTGCGTCTCAGGAGTCCCTGGCGCTTGCTTCGTAGTGTGAAGATGGGGGTCAGATATAGAGACATAGGATAAAAAAAAAAAGTTCAAAACTCGACTTGATGTTTTCTTGAAGGAAACAAGTGGATAGGACTGGCGAGCTTTGTTGGGCTGAATGGCCTGTTCTCGTCTAGATTGTTCTAATAATCTGGATTCACGCAGGTCCCGTTCTAGTTCTCCCGAGTAGGTCTCCGCTCTTATTTTTTCTACAGTATCTATTAAAGACATCATGTTTTTAATGGGTTGTCCCCAGGCCGGCTGGGTGAGATCTTTGGGGAGGACTCTGAACAACAGTGCACAGGCTAGTTGCTCCACCACCTGCCGGGCATTGTGCCCGTAGCCATCACCCGATCTTAGCCCATGAAAGCCTGAGGAGCAGCGAGCAGTCAAAGATGTATTAAATTCCCACTGGAAAATTTTCCTTGCCTGCTGGCCCATGGCATCCCCACCTTTCACAAAGGAGTTTACCTTTGTCGGGTTTCGTGAAGCAGTCCCTTTTCCAGGGAGCCCATAATAAGTCTCCAGAGTGTCCCGATCCTACCCCGGCTCTAGTTCGTAGGCCCCTGATCAATGTGCTCAGTGATCCATTATAGACCCCTGGGTAGCAGCTCGCCCCAGGTTCCCCTTACCCACAGTGACAGTCTCCAACCCAGCAACTTAGGAACGGTACTCTCCCACTTGATCCTTTAATGGCTGAAGGCCCTGGTTGGGTGTCAGGGTCTTCTTTAGGCAATCATCCTGCAGACTACGCCAGTGTAAAACGAATAGACCTTGACACCAAAAGACATTTGGGGCAGCCACCCGTATACTTAAATAAGGCTGCAATATTGGAGCTTTGGCAACACAGAAGTGTACAAGTTGAGTTCAAAACAGAAACTGAGTAAAAATAGAAGATTGATAATAGACTGGCTTGTAAAGACTGGCAGAATTGACGTTCTTGGAGGCGGAAATGAAACTGACATTAAGTGAGGTTAATTGCTCCCTGCTACCCCCTGACCTGGCATAGAATTACCTTCTTTTGGTTCTTCTAGCTGCCTCCTTTGCACATGTATGTGACTATATATATATATATATATATATATAGTGACAGATTAGGGCTTTCTCGCTCCCTTGAACCCTCAGACAGTCAAACACCAGATGAAAAGTCCAATAATTATTTATTACAAAATAAAGTGCACAAAGCACGCTCCTCTCCACAATTCTCAAATAAACCAATCCTCCACTCCCAGACACTTAGCCACCCTGCCTCCCAACTCAGCTCGTATGTCTGGGATTTCCCAGAGTCCTTTATAGTCCCTGACTATAAAAACTCCTTTTCTTCATCCCGGAAGCATGTCATTTCTTCTGTCCATGTGACTGGGACGTACTTCTGGGCTGTAGGGAAAATAGTCTCTGGGCCTCCCTGCAGCAACTCCTGGCGGCTCCCATGGTATCCAGCAGGGCTGTGCATTAAAAGTCCGCTGCCCATAATTCCCTGCTGGCATTCGGGGCACCACTATGCTGTAAGGAGGGCTCCATCTGGCGGCCTGGGGGTATTGGCCCTATCTCACTATATATATATATATATATATATATATACACACACACTGTATATTATATATTTGTGTATACAAGTATATTATATTGAATATACAGTAATCCCTCCTCGATCGAGGGGGTTATGCGTTCCAGAACCCCCCGCGATAGATGAAAATCCATGAAGTAGAAACCATATGTTTGTATGGTTATTTTTATATATTTTAAGCCCTTATAAATTTTCCCACACTGTTAACATTATTAGAGCCCCCTAGACATGAAATAACACTCATTAGTCAAAAGTTTAAACTGTGCTTCATGACAAGACAGAGATGACATTTCTTTCTCACAATTAAAAGAATGCAAACATATCTTCCTCTTCAAAGAAGTAAATGTCAGATGCAGAGAATGTCAGAGAGAGACAGTGAGAGTAAAGCAAACAATCAAAAAATCAATATGTGCTTTTGAGTATGCCGAAGTACTGCGATAAAGCAGCATTTTGTAGAGGAGCGTACGTGCTCTGATTGGTTAGCTTCTAAGCCATCCACCAATAGCGTCCCTTGTATGAAATCAACTGGGCAAACAAACTGAGGAAGCATGTACCATAAATTAAAAGACACATTGTCCGCAGAAATCCGAAAACCAGCGAAAAATCCATGATATATATTTAGATATGCTTACATTTAAAATCCGCAATGAAGTGAAGCCGCGAAAGTTGAAGCGTGATATAGCGAGGGATCACTGTATATGATTATTATTTAGCTGGCTAAATATCTTGGGTGGACCCTTACAATAGTGGAAAGGTGCACTTCATTTTATCCGTATTTTCTAACAATTGGCATCTCATTCTGAACATTTATAAGATTTTCACCATATCTGCATACTTCAATCTGGAATTGACATGAGGTTTTATAAGGCACTTTTAGAAGAATATATCATTTTTTAAATCAGTTTGCTTTTGGGACAACAACAAAGATAAGGTTAGTATTGCTTTCTCTGCTTCCTTCTTTACAGTAAACCCTTGTTTATCGTGGTTAATCCGTTCCAGACTCTACCATGATAAATGCATTTCCGCGAAGTAGGATTCTTTATTTATAAATCAAATATTTTCACAGTTAGAGCATAGAAAACCTGTTTACGACCGCCTAAATATGTTTTTTAACATTATTAGAGCCCTCTAGAGATGAAATATCACCCATTAGTCAAAAGTTTAAACTGTGCTCAATGACAAGACAGAGATAACAGTTCCGTCGCACAATTAAAAGAATGCAAACATATCTTCCACTTCAAAGAAGTGCGCGTCAGAAGCAGAGAATGTCAGAGAGAGAGGCAGAGACAGAGAGAGAGAAAAGCAAATAATCAAAAATCAATTGGGCTGTTCAGGCTTTTAATTATGCGAATCACCGCCGGAAAAAGCAGCTGCAAGGAAGGGAGCAATGTGAAGGTAGTCTTTCAGCATTTTTAGAGGAGCATCCATATCCTCTAGGCCAGTGTGCGAACAGCCCCTCTGCTCACACACCTCCATCAGGAACAATGTCAGAGAGAGTGAGAGAGACAGAGAAAAGCAAACAATTAAAATTAATACGTGCTGTTCTGGCTTTCAAGTATGCGAAGCACCACACGGGAAGCATATCGTATATCATTGAGGAGTTTTATTTAATACGTAATACGTGCTCTGATTGATTTGCTCCTCAGCCATCCACCAAAAGCGTCCCTTGTATGAAATCAACTGGGCAAACCAACTGAGGAAGCATGTACCATAAATTAAAAGACCCATTGTACGCAGAAATCCGGAACCAGCGAAAAATCCGTGATATATATTTAGATATGCTTACATTTAAAATCCGTGATGGAATGAAGCCGCGAAAGTCGAAGCGCGATATAGCGAGGGATCACTGTATATTCAATATTCAAGTCATCAAGGTCAGTTCCCAGTGTTTGTATGGCTCTTCACTCCTTTGGGCCAATCATCTACCGTATCAAGTGGAATTTTGTTGTCTGTTACAATCCTAAAGAATGTCACAGGATGTACTATCCAGTAGCTAATGTTCCAGAACAATAAACTACAGCTCATGACCAGATACAACCAATATTTCTTAGATTAAGTAACAAAGTATAATTTGGTGTTTCTGATTATATACTTTCAGTTAAATCAAAATGTTTTCCTGTTTGAGATGGGAGCAAACCAACTTAAGCATTTACTTCCCACATAAAAAAAACTCCAAAATAACGCACACTGCATTTTTACCACTTAAGTAGATACCACATGTAATCATCAAATTCTGTGATGTGAAGCCTTAAAGCCATAAGGACTGATTTAGGTTGTTTATGTTAGGAGGAATGCTCACTGGGCGCTGGGTGGTCTGTTGGCCTTGGAACCCCTACAGACTTCTTCTCTGGCCCATCTGAAGTTTTTTTTGTTTTGTTTTTTTTTCTGGCCATATGACCTTATTTTATTCTTTGTTACTTAGAATTACCTAATCTTATTTTTGTTTCAAATAAACATTTTCCTTCATCTTGTAAAGCACTTTCAGCTACACCATTTGAATGACAGCTACACCATTTGAATGAAAATATACTATATAAATAAATGTTGTTAATGCTCAAATAACATTTTAGGAAAGGTATTTACCGTTGTGTTAAAAAAAAAAAAATCACGAGACAAATACATCCCCCGAGATCTCTGCAGGAATACTCTGGGAAACACTCAAGGCCTACTTAAGAGGACAGATTATCTCATATCTTTCCCACAGAAATAAATCCGAAGCCAAGAAAGTAGCAGAGATAAAAAGCGAAATTACTGAAATAGATAAAGAACACACCAGACTGCCAAGTGAGACTCTACATAGGAGAAGGCAGGCTCTACATTCAGAATTAAACCTCTTGACAACTAAAGAAACTGAACAACTAATCTATAAATCCAGACATCATTACTATGAACATGGAGAGAAAGCTAATAAGCTTTTAACTCAACAAATTCACAAGCAAGAAGTGCGCAACGCAATCTCGGTAATCACCAACGCGAACTGAGATAAAATCATTGAACACAAAAATATAATGCACACTTTCAGAGTCTGACTATAAATCCCTATATACTACTGAGTTTAAAGAAGACAATACACAATCTAATGCATTTCTGGATACATTACAGATACCACAAATATACACTTTTAGTGCGGAGGAACTTGACAAACCTCTGGCTTTATCAGAATTACTAGATGCTATTAAGTCACTCCAAGGCGGGAAAGCAGCAGGCCCTGATGGCTACCCTGCAGAATTTTACAAGAAATTCTCCGCTCAGCTAGTTCCCCTCCTACTAGCAAAATTTACAGAAGCCAGAGATAACCTATCTCTTCCTCTAATCTTTCGCCAAGCACTAATCACAGTTTTTCCAAAACAAAATAAGGACTTATTACAATGTGCATCATACAGACCAATTTCACTTCTGAATAACGACGTTAAAATACTCTCTAAAATCATAGCTAGAAGGATGGAGAAAGTGCTCCCCTCGGTAATATCACAAGACCAAACTGAATTTATTAGGGGCCAACACTTATCTTCAAATCTTCAACACCTGTTTAATGTAATATACTCACCAACTAAATCAAACACCCCAGAAATATTATCGCTGGATGCAGAAAAAGCATTCAACATGACTGAATGGAAATACTGTACCCTTTTTACTACATTGGAGAAGTTTGGGTTTGGCCCGAACATTTGTGCATGGATTAAATTACTGTATACTAACCCAGAAGCTTCAGTTTGCATCAACAACATTTGCTCAGACTACTTTAAACTAGAACGTGGTACTAGACAAGGATGCCCCCTGTCACCGCTGCTGTTCGCGATTGCCATTGAACCACTGGCAATACATTGTTGAAATACTGATCAGATAAAGGGGATTAGCAGAGAAGGACTGGAACAGAAAATTTCAATATATGCAGATGATATGGTACTGTATATATCGGACCCAGAAAATTCTGTACCTGCAGTCCTAGCAGCATTTACAGAATTTCAAAAGATCTCTGGTCTCAGAATTAATCTGAATAAAAGTGTACTCTTTCCAGTAAATTCTCAAGCATATAATATTAGATTAGACACATTTCTTTCACTATCTTCAAATCAGGAACTTTGTTAAACAGAACCTTCCAGATTTTCCTCATCTTGCACCCTCATCCATGCTGGAAAAAATATTGGTCAATCTCAAGGACTTAGACTCCATCTCTACAATATATAAAATCATCTTACAATCCCTCCTTTTCAAAGATCCAAGAGGACACTGGGAAAAAGATCTCTCAATTAATCTATACTAATAAAAGGCAAAGCCCTCACTCACTCACCGACTGACGGACTGACTCACTCACTGACTCATCACTAATTCTCCAACTTCCCATGTAGGTAGAAAGCTGAAATGTGGCAGGCTTATTCCTTACAGCTTACTTACAAAAGTTAAGCAGGTTTCATTTCGAAATTCTACACGTAACGGTCATAACAGTCGATAATGGTCAACAACGTCCGCCATGTTGAACTTTCTTATTTATGGCGGCTTCCCTGCGCTAACCGAAACCGATGTACTTACTTATTTCGAAGGTATGACGCCACTGTCGGCCGCCATATTGAACTTTCCAACGTCACCAATTTTTCAACTTCCGGTGTAGGTAGAAGGCTGACCCCATCTTCATGAAATTTGGTAGGCGGTTTCCCTGCGCTAACCGAAACCAATGTACATACTTATTTCAGTGGTATGACGCCACTGTTGGCCGCCATATTGAACTTTTCAACATCACTAATTCTCCAACTTCCCGTGTAGGTAGAAGGCTGAAATTTGGCAGGCTCATTCCTTACAGCTTACTTACAAAAGTTAAGCAGGTTTCATTTCGAAATTCTACACGTAATGGTCATAATGGTCAACAACGTCCGCCATGTTGAACTTTCTTATTCATGGCCCGATCTTCTCGAAATTTAATAGGCGGCTTCCCTGCACTAACCAAAACCAATGTACGTACTTATTTTGGTGGTATGATGCCACTGTCAGCCGCCATATTGAACTTTTCAACAGTCTTTGTTACTTATGGTCCCATCTTCAAGAAATTTGGTACACGGGTTCCCAACGCTAAGTGAATCCTACTTACTTACATATATACGTCCATAGCCTGTAGCTCGGTCACCGTGTGAGGTGGCGTTGGGTCCCCCATCCCAAAGCCTCCAACGTTGTTGGCTGCCTGCCTATATAAGACCGTCCGTCGCTCCGGTCTCTACATTCCCTTCTTTGCTTCGCCACGGGATTCACGTCTCCCTACTGATAACTACAGCCGGTTTGTTTAATCCACGGCTTCTCCGCTGTTTTATTGTTTGTTTATTATAATTATAGTTATTGTATAGGTATTTTAGACTTACTTTACATTGCTCAGGTACCCATTTCCTTTATCATTCAAACCCCCATTACCATGTCTATCAAGGTGATCACTATCGATCAAAGAACTGTCACTTACCGAGTGGTTTCCATGCCCGGAGATGGCACCTACCTTTTCCATTCTCTTTGTTACATATTGCACGGCCATATCAGGCTCACTCTTGATATCCGGAGGAACATTGTGTCTTATGTATTGAATGATTGGGACAGGTTCAAGGTGTGGACTGATGACGGTACAGGAGATAATTATACTACACAGGAGCACTATAAGAGTGAAATGCTTAAGCCCTTCACCTAGGGTTCTGCATGTGAGTTGATGGCTGCCGCTGAATTGTTCAGTTGTCGCTTTCAAGTGTACCGAAATATTTTACGCCTTTCGACAACCGCCAATGCCTCTTAAGCATCTTAGATTCACAGGTGACGATTTCAGTAGTGGACATTGATGTTTATGAATGTTTAAACTCTCAAAAGCTGGATGTGATTTTATCGATGAAACCGGTTGTGTGCTTACAACGCTTGACAGATGCCGAATGTCACTTCAACACAAGAAATCCTGCAAATACTGTCGTAATTGAAACAAACCATGAAACTCAAACCGATTATGACAGCAGCAATCCAAGCTGTGAGATTTGAGACAAGATTACTGTTCACATGGCCAACTGTAAGTTGCATGCTCAAGAGTAAGCTCAGCGCACAGCTTGGTCATGTTACAACCGGAGGGCCGAACTGACAACATGGTATACAAAGAGATCCTTAACAAATAATTATTGGCATATTTTCCCTCAGTTTAAAAAGGTTAAATTTTCTTCTTAATAAAAATTTTAATGCAGTACTTGCGAAGCGCGGGTATTTTGCTATATATATATATATATATATATATATGACAGCAACACTCATCACTCATAACAGTGACAAAACAATTACATTGACAATCATGTTACGTTATTTTTAAAATGTTTCCTTTTCTTTTTCATTACTTCTTTAACACATTCTTGCTAGTATGTATCAGAATGTATTCTGAGTTCAAGTCCCTTGTTCTGAGAACAGAATAACCACTTAATGTATCTAAAGTGTCATCTGTTCTAGATATACTTCTCTAAGCCCTTTGTAATCAACAAAGCATAACTGGCCTTTATTTCTTCTTTACCATAACAACAGTGATTATCCACAGCTTTGGCTAAATTCCAATAACCAACTTGTCAACATCTTGGGGCAGAAGTAAATGTTACAATGGTTCTGAGGTGTGATATGCTCTCTACTTAATAGAGACTACACTGCATGCTGGAATATTATGTTTCACTACATCACTTTGAACAAAGTTACTGAAGCTTGAACAGGAGATAACAGTGCACATCATTAACTGGAACTGGTCATCTGTTTTGATCTTGTAATGTTAGTATGAAAAGGCAATGTTGTTAACTTCATATTGAACTAGTTATAAACTACAAGATTACTGTATTCCTTGTTTATCTACAGTGGAGGAAAATGATCTTGTTTGCATTGCCTGCTGCAGGGACAATAGAAATATATTTAGTATTCATTACATGTATATGCAGATCGATTTCTAGTTGATCTAAGTAGTTGTCGTAGTAGTATCATCACATATTGAGCAAGGGTGTATTTTTGAAAGGAGCTACTGCAACCACGGCTTCCTTCAAAGAAACATAATGGCCAAGTTAAGCAAAGGTCCTCAAATTTGCTTTCATTTGAATGTTTGTGGATTCCTGTTTACATCTGACTTAAAATATTTGGACCTTTTAGAGCATTTTCCTTGAGTGTGAATGCAATAATTAGTCTCTCAGTGTAGGGCAAAGTATACCATGCCCATTTTGCTAGGCTTTCAGTAGCACACAACGCCTTCTCTGATATTACACTAGTCAAGTAGCTGTATTCTGGAGGAGCTGGAGAGATCTGATAGCAGCTGTTGGAAATCCCACTAGGAGAGAGTTGCAAAAGTTTAAGGTGATGATCATTCAACCATGTTGAGATGACAGAGAGACATCTGTAAATCTGGGCTGGAACCTATGGGTTTTAAATGGGAAATAAGAGGAAGATCTGATCATCTGCAGCATAGAGGTGGTAGCAGAAGCTGTGAGAAGAAATGACATTGCCTAAAGAATGAATGTAGAGAGAAGTGGACCAAAAACTGATCCTTGAGGCATACCCGTAGAAATTTTCTGTGGAGAACACAAGTAGTTCGACCAGGAGACACAAAAGGATCAGTCCAAGAGGAAGAACTTGAACCAGTCTACTGGTTAACTGTTAATTTCAAGTTTGTCAAGGGAAGAGATAAGCAGAGAGTGGTTGATGGTACTGAAAACTGATGAAAAGCCAAGAAGGATAAGGACAGAGGAGAGAGAAGCAGCTCTAGTAGATCTAAGAACATTACTAACACAAACCAGTGCAGTCTCAGTAGAGTTACCCTTACAGAATCCAGATTGAAGTGGGTCTAGTAGATTGTTGTCACAGAGAAATGAAGAGAGTTGTATATAGACCATGTGTTCTAGAGTTTTGGACAGGAATGGCAGGAGACAGTAATTCTCCATGGCAGTCAGGTTGAGGGGGTTTCTTGAAAATAGGAACTACTTAAAACTTCTTGAAATCATTAAGGAAAATACTAGAGGTAAGTGAGGCATCGAGAAGAGTCGTACGGGAAAAAGAAAGGTGTGATGGACTTATGAAGATGTGAAGGAATTGGGTCCAGGATGGATGTGGTGTGTCTGCAGTTACTGAGAATGTCAGAAATGTCAGTCATTTACAGTAGACAAGGAGTTCAGAGGATGATTTTGGCATTGGCTTTTAGGGTGTCATTTTACATTGGTGGAGTAGTTACATGTATATTTTAAAAATAATAACGTCTTATAAGGTACAGAATCACATAGAAAAACAAGTGCTTAATTAAAGTAAGCGCTTAATCTTATTCAACATTCTAATCTCTGTGAATTCTATATTATAATAATCCAGTAAATATTCAAGTAGATATACTTCCATATGAAAAGGCTGGAGTGACTGCAGTAGAAATAACAATGTGAACCCAACTTCTGGAGATTTGTTCCGTGTGCGGACCGCTAACTCAAATTGCTGTTTTTTCTTTGAAGCAAAAAGCTAAAATTATAGAGTTAAGTATCATTGAGGCTTGGGACCAAGCCACTGATAGTGGCAAATCGCCACCTTGCTCGATCAGGTAACTGGTGGCTTTAATTTGGCTGTTTAAATACTTCCTTTTATTTTTGTGTGGCAGCTTTCATCCTTGTGAAGACATTACCATGTGAACTGCAGGGGATATCAGCATCAGTCCGTGGGATTACTACCAGCCAGACAAGCAGATTAAAGGCTGCAAGTAAGATGTTAGCCACAATTAATGAAATCTACTGTTGCTATCAACCTAGAACAAAGTAGCTGCAGGTTCATAGGCTCTCAGAAGTTTAATATACAAACTGCTGTTCATTAGGTGCTTGTTGTACTTTAAGATTTAATTACTACTTTTAAGATATTTACGAGAAGAATAATACCTTCATAAAGCCATCATTTTTGGGTTATTTAACTTATGTTTCTTTAAATTCATGTCCTAAAATAGTTGATAGTATGTGGTGTACTTTCTAAAAATAAGGTATTTGATATACTGTAAAATGTTTTCTTTTGCACTAGTAATATCTAAATAATTCATAACGATGATTTAAATTACTTCTTCTGGTTCAAAATCTGTCTGTTAATTTTTCAGAGAATATTCATTTGGATAAATTCAGTGTTGTCAGACTGCACATATCATCATCAAAATCCAATGAAATTCAGTCCAGTCTAGCAACACTCACATATCATTGGTATACCTGTGTAAGCACTGCCTGGACCTATTGATTCTTTTAAAAGATTAAGGAAGTAATGAAGTTGTGACAAACCAAAATTAAAAAATAGAATCAGTGCAGTTCAGCAGTAAAATATGAATGTATGTTTTCTAATAAGGACAAGTGCTTACATAAAACAGAAAAGGGCTGGTGCAATTGCCCATCCTGCACCTGTGCTGTGCACATCTGCATTTTGAACTGTTTTTACATGCTGGTGACTTTGGGGAAAAAAAGGAAGCAAAATCATTAGGATAGATGGACAACGGTTTTGGAACATAAGGAGAACTTAAGAGAGACTTGAAGGTAGACAAGAGGCAGCTGGCATTTCTTTCAGAGGATGCAATCAAGTTTTGAAAGAAGGAGAAGAAGGGGAAGAAGGCAGAGCAGAAAAGGAAATGAAGTGATCTGAGATAGGCAAGTGAGTGATGTTTGCAGAAGATGAAGAGGTTGTGTGGAAAAGTGAGATCAAGTCAATCTCACTAGACCTGTGTAGAACTGAATTGAGATAGTGAAAATGAAAAGGAAGAGAGGAGGCTAACAATACCAGATAAGCTACTTCACTTGAATGATCAATAGGCAACTGAAAACTGCTTGCATCAAAAAGATATTGACTACCCTAAAGAAGAACTAAGAAAACCTCTTGATGAACACAGATTTTAGTAGACGTTCTCAAGAGCTGCTTAAATAGCTAAATCACTCCACTGCCACCTAGCCCCACTAAATCATGTATCTGGCAAACAGCCAAACAAGACCTGCTTATGTTTACTAGTCATTATAAAACAAGCTCATGAATAACTATAGCAAGAAAACTTCTACCGTTTACAAGCTTTTGACTAATTTATAAACAAAAGAGCCTCAAGTCACAGCTTAATGATTTAGCCTTCTTACCCAAAGCTGTGTAAGAGTGAGGTGACTCTGACATCACTGGAAATTTCAAAAAGAGTAGTACTAAATTAAAAAGTCCATAAAAACAGGAAACTTCACAAAACCTGTAAATAAACTAAGATCACCCTAATTAATTACTACTTTTAAGATATTTACGAGAAGAATAATACCTTCATAAAGCCATCATTTTTGGGTTATTTAACTTATGTTTCTTTAAATTCATGTCCTAAAATAGTTGATAGTATGTGGTGTACTTTCTAAAAATAAGGTATTTGATATACTGTAAAATGTTTTCTTTTGCACTAGTAATATCTAAATAATTCATAACGATGATTTAAATTACTTCTTCTGGTTCAAAATCTGTCTGTTAATTTTTCAGAGAATATTCATTTGGATAAATTCAGTGTTGTCAGACTGCACATATCATCATCAAAATCCAATGAAATTCAGTCCAGTCTAGCAACACTCACATATCATTGGTATACCTGTGTAAGCACTGCCTGGACCTATTGATTCTTTTAAAAGATTAAGGAAGTAATAGCAGTAGGGAAACTACAGCAGCACAGTCCTACTCTCCATTGCTGGAACAAAGAAAAAAAATATTACTTGCCTTATTCCAAATTCTCTGCTGCCACTTGGTGAGGAAATCCTACACAAGGTGCAGTGCGACTTCATATCATCATGAGACACCACTAACATAATTACAGCTCGACAAATTTAAGAGAAATGTCAGAAGACGCAACAAAAGGTACATATGCATTTTTATTCACTTTGATTTCACCAGTTAGAAAAACCTTCTCAAGACTTTGTCTTGACTGATATCTAAAGAAATTTATCATGTTACAGGCGACTGCAGCTGTGCTGTGCTATGGGACAGAGCAGTTTCTTTCACAAACAAATATTAAATATGTT
The DNA here is from genome assembly GCF_016835505.1 of Polypterus senegalus. NCBI lineage: Eukaryota > Metazoa > Chordata > Cladistia > Polypteriformes > Polypteridae > Polypterus > Polypterus senegalus. The sequence continues at coordinate 267,406,357 of NC_053155.1, forward strand.
TGTTTTGTCAAACATATTTGACAAAAATATGTCACCAAATAAGTCACCTTTTTCCACTTCTAAGTCCATGCTATTTGCTTCTGATCTCTGACCACTCTTCCTATAACAATATGACTGCACACCAGTTTTGACAAGAAGCTCTATACCACCTTAGGGTCGAACACAAAATGACTAAGATAAGTCATTAATCTAAATGATGCTGAAGAACAACAGATTGCTCTAAGTTTCTTTTCCAAAGCCTTCAAGAGCCTTAGACTATCCCTCAACATTTAAGGAAACCAAAATCCTTTACCAAAATGTCTCTAACCAAGAAACCGAGACCCAGGCAATCACTATAACTGTAGAAATGCAGAAAGCAGATGACTTTCCATACTTTAGAAGTCCAACTGTCCCAAACGTTCAACCTTTAGGATCATTAAACCTAGTACAATGTCCTCACCAACACAGAAATGATGAACATCGAAGGTACATTCTCTTTTCACAAACATAATTTTCTCTTTCTCTTCTCCCTCCTTTCAACTTCACTTACCAGAAAAAACACTCCTGCCATAATATTCCCCAAAAAAGTAAGCAGAAGACATGTTAACTAATCTAAATAACAATATAAAACTAGAATCTTTAACTAGAATCTCCATCTCATCTTTTTTTACAATATCAGTCTTGACAGTGGTGTTTTTGGCATGAAAATTCCTGTTGTCTCATTCCACAACTTTCTTGTATGTGTATGGTCTTCTCTAAATTAACATTAACTAGCAAGACATGCAAGTTCAACCTGATTATAGGGAAGCAAACTAGTGATGGTCTGTCTGTATAAGAAGCAGTATTTTTCTAGATAAGCAGGTACATTGAACATATTATAGAAAACTGGACAAAAATTGCTTATATTGAGGGTTGTTATAAACATTTAATAATAAGTTAAATTACCAAAGGAAGTTTTTTAGTCATTTTGGACAACATTTGGGTGGGCTGTGCCCAACTGACCCATAATGAAGGAACGCCACTATCAACATAGCATTTTAAAAGGTTTATAAAAGGTTTACTTTCATGTGGAGTACAACACAACATGTACCTATTTAACAACAGGTACACCACTTAAAACAAAAATGAACGTTTTGTTAACTATAAAATACAAGTGAGGAATAAATAAGGGAGCAATACCAACTAACACTTAAATTCAAACATAATCCTTGTAGCCTCACATCCTTGAGCATGGGAAAGGTGCTATATAAATAAAATGTATTTTATTATTATTATTACCAGACCAACACAGGATTTTGATTTCACTCCCGGCCCATGTACCTTCATAAAGATTGCCAAAGGCAAAGTCATGCAAAATAACACAATACATCTGTGCACACAGCCTACTAGTTAACCTTTACATTGACTCACCTCATAAATCTTGAGCAGGAAGATTTGATTTAAATACTGCCTTTGGATATATCCATTGAATTACTTTCAGATCAGGTATGCCCTACAAAGCTGAAGATCCCTTTAACCCAGCAGCAAATAGATTCACTGAGGCTTTTTTGACTTAAAAGCTGCCTGTCCTTAACTGTATATAAAAGAATGCATAGCAGCCTCTTAAAAGGGTTATCTGCCCCCATTCTTAAGAATACACACTCTCTCAGATACTCAACACTCATTCATAGAGTTTATACAATTTACAGTCACTAATTATCATAACATTTTATAAATACTGTATATAGAGAATAATCCATGTAGACAGTGGCTGAGCAGAGAGTTGAATCCTTCTCTCTAGAGATGTAAGGTGGCATTACTAGCCATTGTACCACAATTCTGCACAAACCAATAAACTGAATACAATTGATGAAAATGGGATTTTCAAGTTACAGTAGATAATGAAGATACCTATAGTGTATAGCACTGCTGTAAACTATTGAACATATTCAAAAAGGTTCTGCTTTAATTTTTATTTGCATATGCTTTCATTATTTTTGGTAGCTACCAGCATTAAAGGTATTTATTTCAACTGATTTACCAAGCAGAGAGCAGTAAAAACCAGGTACCATGAATGGAAATGGTTGATGAATCCACTTGATAATTTCCCAGGTGCCCAGAGGTGCTCTCCTCGGAAGGTGTCTGCCTGAGGTGATTGGTCAGTACGTTTGCAATGTCAGTGGCAAGCAGAGCAGAGTCCTTCATCTCACCCTCTGATTTCAATGAAGTAAATGTGAGGGAGAAGTGAGCAACCACACTGCCATCACTGGTGAGAAAAGAGCAAAGGTAAGGGTGACATATTAATTAAAGCTTGGCTAAATTCTTATATACATGTCATGTGAATGACTTCATGTTTTGAGATTTAGAAACTGCACTAAAGCAGATTTTAATTAATGGAGGCTTTCATTCAGGCAAACTGCCTTGGGTTATACTGTTAAGCACAGCTCATAAAGTTACTGAATTTGTAGCATGTGCATGCCAATATATTTATAACAAACTAATGAACCTTAATAGCCTTTAGGAAAAAATGTATTTTTGTAAAAGTCACGATGAACAATCATAAATGTCTGTCATAGGAGCAGGTATCACACTCATAAGGGGCAGTGACACTTTACTGATCAAGTTTTGAATGAGGAAATCACAATGGGGATATAACAATGGAACTCCAAAGAAACACATTCTACACTACAATATACAGTATATGTACAAGGCAGCAACAATATATACTTTTTAATATTATAAAATAATACAAAACAATGAGAGTCAAGTACAAATCTTAAAAATGACATACACATCCAGTATCTTCATGTACAGACTCCTTAGTAGAAGGGGCAAAAATATGCCTTGCCTCATGCACCATTATTTATAGCACTGGTCCTGTGTCCCTGACCACTGCTAATTCATCGCAAAGGGCTGTGTCTTAATGTTGTGGTTGCATTACTATTATTATGTGTGTGGAATGATCAATGTTAGGAAAAGGGTTTATATATATTTGTGAAATACTTAATGTGTTATTTTCAGATATAATTATTAATAAATGTGCTATTTGTTAAAAAACACACCCACAATAAATAATGTAAAATATTAAGACAACTGAAGTGAGGCACACACAGCAAATGAGATTAAGCCCCAGAACAAGGCATATTTATTTAAGCAATCAAACAGCACTGAGTCTAACACACCTCATGTCTCTTCCTGTTCTTGAGGGCCATAAAAAATGCCACCAAAACAAAAAAAAAGAAATTTCCAAGAAATCATACAAGGGTATGTTGCAATTTAAAGATCTGCACCCTTAACAAAACTGGCATTCATGACTCCTAGTCTTTTGTCAATTAGCCAAACTCTCTTTTTCTCACCTCTGCGCTGCTAACACTTTGAACTAGTGAAGAGTTTTTCACAATGAGATTTGCCAGGGCTCTCTTGAATAAACAAGACTTCTTCCTTATCTGAAAAGTCATTTTTCCTTTTAATGAACCCAAAATGCAGAAAAATTCACTCCTAAAAATATTGGTTCTAAAACGACATTGGTTTGTGTATTTCCAGGTTGATCTATTGCTTAACAGAGAACTATTTCATTCTTGAAAGGGTACCTAATATGTGGACACAACAGAAATATTCAACAGGCTACCCAGCAGGATAAAACAGATCAAGAAAACCTGAGTTTGGCCTGTGTTGTTATGAACTCATTGCCATTTCATAAACCTGCTATCATCTATTCATTGCTATTTATGGAACCTGTTATGGATCTAAGTAATAGGTTCTTTCTAGAACCTTCATATGGATGGTTCGTTTTGGGAATGAAAACAGGTTCCTTTATGCCATTGTTCTGAAAAGCCACTTTGGTACTTTTACATTTAAGACTGTTTATCACTCTCTCCTATGTTTGCAGATGGCGTGAGTGTAAATGTCTAATAGTTAAATTCATGCTTAAAATATTTATTAAAATTATATAGAACTAGGAATCTGCTTTGAATATAATTAAGACCCCATGAATCAAAATCGAATAAAAAGATTCCCAAAGATTCCATCTCTACCTAGGAGGCTTGCAATTAAGACATGACCTATAACCGGCATGTCGGAGCACAATTTATCCATGTGGATCAGTAGGGTATATCACACTATAAAAAAAGTAGACTGACTTGCTTTGCTAGGAAGCTTTATATCACTTTAAATGACTGCATGTATTATAGGAAAAGATGGTCTACATTTTTTTAGTTTTATAAGTTGATAAATGTTTTGTATGTCTTTATCTGTAAACAAGATAAAGCAAGTGTAATAATTTTCAGAAGGCCTGTTTTACTTTAATGACGAGAACAGCAGTGCTTTGATGTTTACTTAACCAACCCCCCCAAGTCCTTACGACTAACTCAGGATGAGAGGAATTTTTGGTGAGGGTAATAGAGCATGTATCAGAAGAGCTTGGCAAGGGTGACTGTGTTTGAACCTAGAGCCTATAAGCCATCACCTACAAGAAGGGGCATAAAATGACTAGCAAAGCAACTGGGGGGTGAGTTGTACCTGAATTCCATTGGTCTAAAGTATGCCTGTTTATGATTGGTTTTGAATTGGAGGCCATCTTGGCAGCCATACTGAGAGAGGCATGAAAGGCCACGTGGTAGCAAAACAAGCTAGACTGAAGATAAGCTGAGAGCTACCTATGGATACAAGATACACTGCTACTTAGGCTGTTAGGGTATGGTGGCAACATAAACATTGTATTCTGTTTCCTTCATATTTTTGGGCATTTTTATCAATATATAATGAAATGTCTGACTTAACTCCTGCCTGGTTCTTTACTCTGTCTAATTGCCTGTTACAGATGTGGAAGGTAAGGGGGAAATAAGTGCTAAAGCACCTGATTACAAAGTGGTAAGTATATGAGATTTTAGAAATTGTAAGGTCTACACAATAAACAGTATAAAATTAGAAAATACTGTCACAATAGGACCTTACACAATAAAACAATTTGGTACTTAAGTGTGTCCATCTGAAATAAGTCAGTGAACTGCAGAGTGAGGGTCATGAATGCGCATACAGTTGCAAATGGTGAGAGGTACTGTAAGATCATGCAGGCTGTATATCACAATGAGATAGATAGATAGATAGATAGATAGATAGATAGATAGATAGATAGATAGATAGATAGATAGATAGATAGATAGATAGATAGATAGATAGATAGATAGGAGAATTATGTAATTGTTACCTCACCTAAAGGCATTTATGCTTGCATTTTCAAAATGCCATGCCAACTTTGAATTTAAAAATGCATCCTCAAACTGTAAGAAAAAAAGTTTATATGTATTATATATGATTAATATGTGGAGTAAAACAATTAGGTAAATTAAATTCAACTGCATAAATGAGGTTTGAGTTAAAGCTGAAAAATTATACAATTTCTTTGATTTTACCATTTCTCAAGTCTCTCAGATTTAATAACCTATCAGCTCTAGAATTTCTTTTTTAAATAGCAATCCGCCTTCACCTTATATAGAAGTCATTTCTCTTCAGCACTCCATCCTTAGACTTTTTTTTATAAACATTAAAACACAATTATAAGAAGAGTGTATGTATGGTATTTTTTAAACAGGAAAACCAGCCTCCTGGTATGTTGAGGGTGTCCATTACCCTGTATTTTGCTGTTCAATAGAGCTGAAATCTCTTTCAAAGCAAGAGCAGTCCTCTTTTTTAATACATAACAAGTGTTGCACTCTCCACAATACACTCTACAGTAGGCCAGCCATAGTTTTAGTCTTTTTGTTTTCTAAATTTGTTAATAGCATTGGAAACAATAAGTTGAGTGAGATACCAAATCATCGTTAGGCACAGTGGCTCACAATCGCCTTAGTTCATGAGCACACGCTTCTAGACTTGGCTGACAGGGCTGAGAATTGAAACCAGGTCAATGTAGGGCCAACTACATACATTTACAATATACAAATGAAGGTTACTTACAATAACCTGAATGTCCAATGCTAAAGTTTTAAATTCCTCTGATCGTTTGTCCATAAGGGATAAGTTATAGCTGATGTTTATCATATGGAATGATCCTCCAAAATAAATTCTTGGACATGAATGCTCAGCTGCTAAAATTAGGAAAAAAGAAAACTTTCAAACAAGAAACTATTAGTTTGTTAAAAAGAGAAAATATATATTTGCATATTGCTTTACATGCTCATAAGTATAGTGATCAATGTCAATTCTGTTTTTATTGATAAAACTTTACATGATGGAAGATATTTCTGAACAAGCAGTTATGTATCTGTTTTGCAACTTCATAGATTATAAGCATGACCCTGAAGAATTATTTCATATTTCAGTATTTAACATATATGCACATTCAAGAAAAACAGATGCATGTGTGATTGATAATTGTCAAAGAACTGATTGATGAAGATCCTTTGATTCTTCACTTGCCAATCATTAACTCTTTTAAGAACTGTGCCAAAATGCCTGCTTAGCAGAAGAAAATCAGTGTGTTGTGATTTCTTTGTCAAACCAGCTGGCCCTGTAAGGCATCATTTCATAGCCATACATTTCAAGAAGCTACTCAACCATGAAAACCAAGGAACTTTCAAAGCAAGTGAGCAGGACTTGAACATAAACCAAACTCACCAAATACTCCTGTAAGATTCATCTACTCAGTCATCAAGAGAAAGCCTCAACACACCCTTGTACTGCCTAAATCAGGCCATCTTTGAACCTTAAGCAGCAGGGTGAGGGCAAATGGCTCTAATGAGACTCACTGAAAAGCCTGCACTCCATAAGCAAACCTACCAAAAAGAAGAACTTGGTGGAAATGTACAAAATGGAGGGCGGCACAGTAGCAGCTCAGTTTAGGTGCCAGCCGTGTGTCTGATATCTCTCCCTGTGTTCAAATATGAATGCCAGGTTCTTGCTCATAGACAAAAGCCATACTGGAAAATCCTATGCGAAAATATGCCCAGTGCCACCCTGGCATTTCACTCTAGACCAGGGGTCTCCAACTCCAGTCCTGGAGAGCTAAGTGGCTGCAGGTTTTCATTCTAACCCTTTTCTTAATTAGTGACCAGATTTTGCTGCAAATTAACTCTTTGCCTTAATTTTAATTGATGCACAACTTAAGACTCAGGCCCCTTAATTATTTCTTTTTTCCTTAATTAGCAACCAAACAATATTAAGACACAAAATGTACCAACACATAAACAACAACCTACGTCCATCATAAAATAACTGAAAATAAAGAAAGGTGAAGGCCTCAGTAATGTTGATCTGCTCAGGTCCACAAAACATTTTGACAGTGCTCTTAAAAAAGAAAATCAACAGTTTCGGAAATGTCTGCCATGGCAGAATGAGTGCCATGGAATTAAATAACGGGTTTAATTAACAAAGAGAATTGGCTTCAAATTAAAAAACTGAATGAGGTGAAGTTGATTGGAGTTTAAGGCCCCAACTTAGTTGTTCATCTATTGGCTCACTTCACATCAAATTTATGTTTAGGTGCCATTTAAGGAAAAAAGAATCAATTCAGTCAATTAATTAAAATAAAGGGAAATAGTTAACTAACAGCAAAACTGGTCACTAATTAAGAAAAGAGTTAGAATGAAATCTTGCAGCTACAGTAGCTCTCCAGGACGGGAGTTGGAGACCCCTGCTCTTGACTATTGAGTTGGCATCATGCACGGTACTGCTGGTCAGACTCCAGCTCCCTGGAACTCCAAGCAGTAAATAGTAGGTGCTAGAAATGGCAGAATTTGAAAAAAGTTAAACAATATTTTACTCTATAACTGTAGTCAATGGCATTTCCTCTAAATGTTGACTTCACAGATGAGACTACACACATCTTTTCTCTTTTGACTTTTTGCTGATAAGCTAGCTGTAGTATTATCAGGTGTACATTGATGTTGAACCAACATGTAACACGTCACCTCTTTCTGCTACCTTGACAAATAAGAATGTATTAAAATACATAAGCACTGAAACCATTCGACCCATTCGGGTATTAAGTGCAGCCTCACAACACACTTTGAGATTAAACATGCACAAATATTTCTATAGATTCAAAGAGATCAAAAACTCATATTTTTAGAGGTTTATTAAAACACAACACTCCTGCTATACTCACCAGGTTGTGGCCAAAAGATAAAGACTACAAATATAAACAAAAGACAGAGGTCTGTATTCTTTAAGATTTGTACTTCTACTCACACAAAAGGTACCAGGTAACTGCTGCCACTCCCCCAAGCACCAGTGTCGTCAAGCACAGGGTAAGCACAACATGGAGGAGGTGGCAGCTTTTTCCAGCCTGTTTGATGGGGATGCTCTCTGGATGTCCTACATCCACTTGTGAGATGGCCGTCTGGCTCTGTCTTCTACTGCATGATGCAGTGGAGTGACAGGGTAAGGGAACAGAGGTTGGCTGTAACAAGACATTCATGTATTTAAGATACACATATATATTCTTTAAACTTTGAATGATATGCATCAGTGTGCAAAATGGCTGGATATAAAGATAAAGTAAGACATTAAAGCAACGATTGATATGTTGAAGGCTGAATTTTTACCAAGAAAAAAATTATTTTGTACTAATAGTAGTCATTCCAGACTAATGCAGTTCTGTCCAACATGTCACTTTTCACTTACTTTCAATGCAGGAGGCCAGTTCACTATAAGACACACCATGCACACCTACAGTTGTTTTACAAATACTTTTTACAACTGGACCACAGGAAGGTGTAGTGACTTACTTAGAGGTACAGATTCAGAAGTAAAGACTAAACTTATTTACAGACAAAAACTCTAGCTACCAAACCACTCTGCCTGCTTTGATGAATACTGTATGGACAAACCATTATTTACAAACTAAAGTTAATGAACTCATAATTTTTTATTAATTAAACATCATAGTGAAATAACATCTTAACTGTAAATGCACAAGGTATGCTAATATTGTATTGTTTCCTATATTTCACAATATATTTAAAAAGTAGTCGGACTTGACATGGAAGATCAACATACTGTACATACCATAATAAAAAAGTCACAGCAGTAGATGTAATTCTAGTGACAGCTGAGGGAGTTCAATTTACAACAGGAGCTGCTGATTCTGTTCTCAGCTCATCCATCAAAGTGTTGTTTGAATCAGCAACTAATCAAGATAAAAACTGTTAGGGAGGAGCAGTGATGTCATCAGGAGGATGGACTTAGATGCTGCCTTCAGCAGAATGAAGGATTTTGTGTCGCAAGAAAGAGAAGAGAACACCACTCACCCATACATGTACATCTATCTTCATACTCAAGGGAACTGCCAAGATGACACCTATCAGTCAGCACAGAGCTAGCTCATCCTATCATGGAATTCCTAATACCAGTTGAAATCCTACTTGGTCAATACCATATGATTCAGCAAATTCACAAGAAGAGTCATGGCATACAACAGTTGATAGGATCAGTAGATCTGAACAAGGAGGCATCCTTAGCCTATTAAGGCACACTGATTACCTGCCAAGGAGGTTCGGCTGGGATGTAGAAAAACTTCAGAAGGAGAACCAGGAATTGTGACACAGCAAACAAAACTACTGACAGACCCCCAGAGGAGATGAAGAGACTTAACGATAGCCATCAGAGAGGTACTGCTTCAACGTTCAAGTCATCAAACTTCAGGCAAAATACCAGTGCTATGTCAATGTTTCACCTACAGACAACCAACAGATAAAGCATCTGGACCACTGCCATGATGTGACTGTCCCAATACCATGGTGTGTCCTTGCCTGCCCTCATGATGAATGAATTGATATTATTAATAAAGAAGACTATTTAATTCAAGAAGCGTGTGATAGCAAACCCATCAACCCAAAACTATTTTAATCCTCCACCACTTCAGTGTTTTTCACCAGGAAACACAAGATATAAGAGGCATGTGAAGTTCACCCATTGCCAATTGGCAAGACGAAGAGCAGCTAATAATCCGTAATTCTTCAGCTCAAGAACACTCACGGAATTGTACACCATTGTCAAGTCAAGCTGCTGTTAAGCAAGACTTTAAGCACGAGATGCAATATAGGGGGCAAAAAACAACTACTCTGGATTTCATACATTGTAATTAAAGTGAGTTTGCCAGACTGAAATTGGGTAACCTCCTCCCTAAGGATGCTACTGAACTTTTCAAGTATAAAGTTCTGGTAGAACATTTGAAACTAGAAGAGGCCCACTTAGTGACAGACTCTTACCTTCATTCATCAACCCCATATTCTGACACTAGGACTGCACTGATTGAGAAGTTTGAAAGACCTCACCAACTAGCTCTGAAAAAGACAGCAACTATAATGGATTCCCATAATATCCATCCCTGTGACTCAGTAGGATTTGAAGCATTGGTTGGGTTACTTAAATCCTGAGGTTCAGAAGGTGAGGCTGAACTGTGCTAAGGTTCTCATGTTGCTTGTTTTCTCACCAAGCTATCACCAAAAATGAGGGCATCACTCTGCAGACAAATATTCCACAAGCTTTGTGACACATACACATTACTAGACCTTAACAAGTGGATTAAATTTGAATCCTGGTACCAGGAAGGTGAAAGCCAACCTAGAATAAAGACTCAGCAAGATCTTAAAGCATAAAAGACTGATTGGCGTAAACAGCAAAGGAATAAACTCAGAACAACTACTGTCTTCCATTGTACTGACCAATTACCAGAGACCCACAAATTACAGTTACCATCTAAGCAAACACCAACAGAGATACTTGACCAGAAACCAAAGAACTGCCCTTATTGGGAGTCCTTGGAAATGTTCCTAGGTCAGTGCCCTCTTTTCAATAAATTAAATAAATAAAAAATGATACATTGGATTCAGACAAACAAGCACTGTCAGAAATGTGGCAGATTTCATCAGGCAGCACAGTGCACTCTGAAAAGACCTTGCAATTTGTGCAAAAGAAATCACCTCAGTGTGTTTCATGAACTTAACAGGAAACCAGAAAAAGAAGAAGTATCCCCTGTAAAAAATTTAAAGTAGTAAATGACTTGCGGGTAAATGCAGACAGAGGCCATTTATCTGTTCTCATCCTCTTAGATCTGAGTGCTGCATTTGACACCATTGATCACAACATTCTTAGAAATCGCCTTAGTCAATGAGTGGGCCTCTCTGGCAGTGTCTTAAATTGGTTTGAATCCTACCTGACAGGGAGAAAATATTTTGTTAGTTGTGGTAATTACAACTCGAAGACACATGATATCCGATATGGTGTCCCACAAGGCTCTATCCTGGATCCGCTGTTATTCTCAATCTACATGCTTCCGTTAGGTCAGATTATCTCAGGGCACAACGTGAGCTACCACAGCTATGCTGATGACACACAGCTGTACTTATCAATAGCTCCTGATGACCCTGATTCTATTGATTCACTAACAGAATGTCTGACTAGTATCTCAGAATGGATGAATAGTAATTTTCTCAAGAGAAAACTGAAATTTTAGTGATCAGCAATAATGGATACAATGAGGCTATTAGAAATAAACTGGATACATTAGGATTAAAAGTCAAGACGGAGGTAAAAAGCTTAGGGGTGATTGTTGACTGTAATCTGAATTTTAAATCACATATTAATCAGATCATTAGGACAGCATTTTTTCACTTAAGAAACATAAGTAAAGTTAGACCTCTTATATCACTGAAAGATGCTGAGAAATTAGTTCACGCGTTTGTTTTCAGTCGACTAGATTACTGTAATGCACTCCTCTCTGGACTACCCAAAAAAGATATAAATCGTTTGCAACTAGTGCAGAATGCAGCTGCTAGAATCCTAACTAGGAAAAGAAAATCTGAACACATCACACCAGTCTTAGCGTCACTACACTGGTTACCTGTGTCATTCAGAATTGACTTTAAAATTCTGCTTATGGTTTATAAAGCCTTAAATAATCTCGCCCCATCTTATATATCGGAATGTCTGACACCTTATATTCCAAATCGTAACCTCAGATCCTCAAATGAGTGTCTCCTTAGAATTCCAAGAACAAAACTTAAAAGAAGTGGTGAGGCGGCCTTCTGCTGTTATGCACCTAAAATCTGGAATAGCCTGCCAATAGGAATTCGCCAGGCTGATACAGTAGAGCACTTTAAAACACTGCTGAAAACACATTACTTTAACATGGCCTTTTATAACTTCATTTTAATCTTAATTTAACTTAATCCTGATACTCTGTATGTTCAATTCATCATAATAACTATTCATGGTGGCTCTAAAATCGGTACTGACCCCTACTCTCTTTTCTGTTTCTTTTTCCGGTTTCTTTGTGGTGGTGGCCTGCGCCACCTCCACCTACTCAAAGCTTTATGATGCTCCAACAATGATGGATGGATTAAAAGGAAGAAGTCTACGTGACCATCATCATCATCAAGCCCTTCCGTGAGAATCCTAAATCCAAAGAGGACTGTTTCATTTATGTTAGGTAGAATGCCCAGAGGGGACTGGGCGGTATCATGGTCTGGAATCCCTACAGATTTTATTTTTTCTCCAGCCGTCTGGAGTTTTTGTTTTTTCTGTCCCCCCTGGCCATTGAACCTTACTCTTATTCAATGTTAATGTTGATTTATTTTGTTTTATAATTGTGTCTTTCATTTTTCTATTCTTTAATATGTAAAGCACTTTGAGCTACTGTTTGTATGAAAATGTGCTATATAAATAAATGCTGTTGTTGTTGTTGTTGTTGCTGTATCAGTCAAGCCTACTACAGTGACTCTCTACCTTGAGTTCTCCTAAAGGTGATCAGAGTACTACTTCGCCACAGAGGTCAAACTTTGGAGTGCTTGACGATGGATTAGAGTGAACAATCTTGCTCCCAGCTGCTGTTCAGGAATTAGGTCTTCAAGGGAAGGAATAACTTTTGTCTTTGAAAACTATTAGGCACTACAATGAAGAACTACAGTGTGCCATGTTTCTTTCAACATATCTCCTGTATCCCAGCCTTATAACAGTTATCATATTCAGAGAGCTTTCACTGCTGATCATCTAAGCTTGTTAGAACACTGCTATCCTATGGCTGCATTGCAATAGAAATATTATCATATTAATGAGCTGCTGCCCTCCATTGTTCATTGGCACTATTAACTTCAACTTAAATACCTCCAATACAGCTTGGGGGGCTGGCAGCTATCAGAACAACATTGGGATGAACACAGCCAAAGCCCTGCAAACTCAGCTTAGTATACCACAACAGTCAGTCAGGCAGTCAGCCATTATCCAACCCACTCTATCCTAACACAGGGTCACGGGGGTCTGCTGGAGCCAATCCCAGCCAACACAGGGGGCAAGGTAGGAACAAATCCCCGGTCAGGGCACCACAGCTCACCACAGGGCACACGCACACCAAGCACACACTAGGCACCTAACCTGCATGTCTTTGGTCTGTGGGAGGAAGCCGGAGCACCCGGAGGAAACCCACACAGACACAGGGAGAACATGCAAACTCCATGCAGGGAGAAACCCCCCCCTCAGGGCAGCAAACCCAGGTCTCCTTACTGCGAGGGAGCAGCGCTACCACTGTGCCACCGTGCCGCCTGTACACAACAGTGTTTCCAAAAAACTTTCAGCCTGAATTGTTTACTGTCTGAACTGTTTAAGAATATAGAAAAACTTTGGTTAGCTGTCACTGTACTTCAGAGTTATTCAATTACAATTTCAGTTAGGCCAGATTTTGAAACCAAGAAATTTAGCTGGGCCAGACAATTTCAGCAGCCGGTAAGCAGCAGGTAATGATAAAGTTTAAATCAACACAAATTAATGTACAGCATTTTAAAACAAGTAATGTTTATTCATTGTTTCCCTTTTACATTTGGTCACATCTGCCACAGGCACATCAAAAATGCATAATAAAAATGAGTTAGTGGCAATACTTTTCCACTTTTGAAATAAAAAATAAACATTTTGTAGACCTCTGACCCAGGCACATCTCAAAGTGCATAAAGTCAAAAAGGTGCACAGTACCAGCAATAAGATTTGTTTTGCTTTTGAAATATGAGATCCTCCCCAAATTTAAAGGGGTTGTCATGACAGGCAAAGGATTTTTTTATAGAATTATTTTATTCACATGGTTTTAATCACTCATATGACAGAGGGGAAATTTGAATTCAACAACAATGCCTTTCTTGTTGAAAATTGTTTCCTCATCCCCCAGAAAAAAACTACCTGAACAAATGTTTAACAGCAAGGCACCAGGTATGGTGGGAAAAGTGCATTGGTACTTTTATTTTAATGATTTGTCTTTAAAATGTCTGTACAGAATTTTTGGGTGTCAAGTATTTTTTTAACTAAATCTTATTTTCCATGTTTCTTTGTTGATGGGCCCCAATTGAAGAATTTACTATTAACAGAACATATAGTGCATATGCCAAAATGACTACAGTAACAACTAACAAAGTGACAAAGTTTACAGTATGCCGTCAATCACGGAGCAGACCAGTAAAATCACTAATTCACCGTCAACCTTAAAACACAGACTTCACCATATCGCTGTGCATGGCAAAACAACAGGCAGGCAGCTGCTCGCACATGTTTACTGACGGACAGGCTGGCATTTTGCATGGAGTATGTGTTAAATCAAAAAGAAGCGGCATGCAAAGATACACGAACACAAGGAGATCAGTGACAATCACACCTTAGTGTGCAGAGCCAAATCAGAAGGGACAATTGAATTTCACAGGGCACAGATATATTCATAACAGGGACCTATATGATGGGCAGATGAATTTCAAATATTTTGCATGCCTACCGTTTGTTTTGATGACCGGTTGTGTCATATTCAGCTCTCTGTTCATTATTCTGGCACAAGCGTAACCAGCCTCTTGTTGAAATTCATGGCCGTCCCTTCAGCAGCACCGTGTACTTAAAAATATTTTCCCACGTGCATCTACAAGCCTGATGTCATTTTTGCTGTGACTCCCATACACCCAGCCCAGGATATAAACTAGCTTTATACGGCTCAGGGATATGCAACGGGGAGACACATATGTTAACAGCACATTAGCTTACAGTTATAATACTGCACAACCTGCTCCACTTTATAAAGCGCGTATTTACATAAGATGTCGATATCATTTTTAGGAAATGCAGCAAAATATGTTTATTACATTATACAGATAAAATGCTAACATCATTTAAATAATCTATATTTTTAATAATTAAACATGTGAGGACACGGTGTTGCAGTGCTAGCAAGGAGCTGGCGCCCCGTTGTTCCTGCCTCGCGCTGTATTCTTGCTGGGGCTGGAGTGACACTGGAAGGAAAGATTGATAGAATAATTAAACATGAACTACGAAGATATTTCAATATTCCTTAAAAGTTTTGAAGAATCGGGAGTTCTAAGCTTACAGATGGCTTAACATCTATTACTGAGCTGATTGTGTAACGACTGGGTACTTGGAGAAAGAAAAGGAAGGACAGCATCTGGGGTTAGTACGTTTGAAAGAGACAGTACTGCAGCAATCAATTTTTCATTGAAGGTTGTGCACGGCGCAGCAAGCATCCTGTGGGAGGCAGGAATAATCTCTGGATGGGGTGCCAGTTCGTCAGTATCACTGCACCACCGTGTTCCCATGTTTAATACATGCTTTAATTGATATGATATGAATACTGAAATGATATCAAGTATACATCTCAGTATTTAAATTATTCTGAGAACTGTAATATCACAAATGTAATGGATTCTGTGTCCTGTCGAAGAAAGAGAAAGCCCATTTAAGAAGCACGTAATGATTCACACACAGAGCACATAGATGAACACAAACAAAACAAAGCATTTAATGTGCTACTTTAGTTACAATGGGATTTGAGAAACTAGTAAATTAAATGATTTTAAGATGAAGTTTATGATGTTCTACTTTAATGACAAAATAAACTATGTGATTAAAGTGGAAATGTTGAAATTAAAGCTGACATTTCGAGCTTTTTTCTCACTGTGTGCCTATTTTTTTTTTTCTTTTCTCTGTACCATAATAAGCTTTCATACAAAACTCAGACTGTGGACTACGACTCGCCTTTTCACGGCGACTTTAATATCGGACAACTTTTTTACTTTGGGCACTGTGCGACTTTATGAAATTGAGCCTTCGAGTTTCACCGACACTCTATGTCACTTGATCAACTTCCTTTTTTTGTTTATACCACTGTTTAAATCAAGAAATAGTACGTTTTTCCTTGCCTCAACTTGGTATTCGCTAAAATTACATAAACTTAATGTGTATACAGTATATTTCTTGCACTTTGAATTCATATGTTTACATTTATGTCTTGTATTTATCTCAGGTGTATACTTAATTGTGTGTGTGTGTCATGTCATTATACTTGGCAAGTCATCAAAAAATTGGATGTGATTCTGATACACACAAACATATATATATATATATATTATCTATTATATTAAAAAATTCTGCGACAAGACTTTTTTTGAAGAGATTTTTTCAAGTCCTGTGAGACAAGACTTTTGAAATGAGAATGTTTCAAGTCATGCCCTCCTCTCAACCATATTCAAACATGCACATGGTCCACTCACATCTGTGAATTGCTTTTGACAGACATATTTCCTATTCTCTCAGCTCTTATAAATTTGTACGTTTTCCTCACTTTAAGTTCCCAAGAAGACATATTATGTCAAAATCAATATCAACAGAAGAAATGAGTACATGGGCAATCCGAGCGCTGAGAAATGATGAAGTCAGATGAATTAACGTGAAAGCTGTCGATCAGTTACACGGCAAATTGGTTAAATGCGTATCAATAGAGTATGCTGAAACAGTTGTTGGTGATCATGCAGAAGATGAAAACATCACCTTACAATATTCAGAAGAATAACTACAACGATTAACACCGTCCGGTCTTCCACCACCCGAATTACTGTTGAAAGAAGGATGTATCCAAGAAAGGTAATGTAGTATTCTATCAATCTAGAGATCATGAAGAATTTGGGATGAAGAATTTCTCCCTGGCAAAATGCATTGTGGAAGGTAGTTCTGCTTACAGTATTGTGTCAAACCCACAACAGTGACAAAAACTCACAGTATAACTAAACAAAAACTTGTCGTGGTACAAATAATAATTTTCTGCTTAGCTTATCTCTTTATTATATAAAAAAATCTTTCAACGCAACAACACTTTTTGGAGATGAGACTTTTTGGAAAAGAGATTTTTTTCAAGTCATGCCCTCCTCTCAAACATTTTCAAACAAGACCACAGTCCTCTCAACTCTCATTCGTGTGAATGCTTTTGTCAGACACACTTCCTGTGCTCTCAGCTCTTTTACATTTTAATGTTTTCCTCACTTTAAGTTCCCAATTAAAGAAGACATAATATGTCCAAATCTTATTGAAGAATTAAATCACGAAGGGTTACCAACATAAAAAATGAGTACACTTGCAGTCCTGCACCGAGAAACGAGGAATTCAAACAAATTAACACCAAAAATGTCAATCGGTTACACATCAAATTGGTTAAATGCATCCAAAATGTCAAACGGTTACACAGCAAATTGGTTAAATGCATCCAAAATGTCAAACGGATACACAGCAAATTGGTTAAATGTGTATCAATAGACTATGCTGTTGGTGGTGATCGTGCGGAAGATGAAAACAACAACTTACAATATCAGAAAGAATATCTACAACTGTTAACAAGTCCAGTCTTATAACGCACGAATTACTGTTAAAAGAAGGATGTATCCAAGAAAGGTAATGTAGTACATCTTCCCCGGATAACATTAGACAACAAAGGAGATCTTGATATGCCATTCGTATTAAAACGTTAACCGTTTTCCATTAGAATAGATTTTGCAAAGACAATTAACAAATCAGAGACAAACATTCGAAAAAGTCGGTTTATTTATTAGAGAGAAAGAAATGAAATTATCTCACGGGCAGTTATACATTGCGTTGTCACAATGTAAGTCCAAGCACAGAATCAAAATTCAATATCGCATTAATTTTAAAGCCAAACAGAACTAAATCGTATAACACAACGAAAAACTCGAACGCAACATGAAACATAATCTACTTTTAAATGCTTACATTTTACTATTTTTTAATATGGTTAATTACTCACTGTAATGTAAAATAGTTACTTCTACTATGCATATGTAACAATTCTCATGAAAATAACAATCTACTTAAACTCTACATCCGTGAGCGGCAGAACCGCAAAGTGGCTTGTGCATAGTGCTTGCCCAGGGGTTGGCGACCGAAGCGAGCAGGGAGAAAAGCCCCCTAAGTATATGTATAGTAATGGCCTGCATGGTCACTCTAGAAATGGGAGAGTTCTGGACAGGCAATTGACAGCATGGTGTACACAACTGTGCTAAGTACTCTTGTTCCAAGAACCCCTAGATCTATTCTTGTTATACCTTTGAAGTCCAAGAAAGCAGGTGGACAATCCCATGGCATTATAAACATAAAGTTGCAGATAACGGGGTAACTGGGAAAAGGGATATGACACAAGACACTGGACAATGATCAATAACACTGCAAGAGTGGAATAGTCTGCCAAGCAGTGGTGTAAGGAAGGGTGGGCCTTGCTGCGCCTCTGCCAAGCAGTGGTGTAAGGAAGGGTGGGCCTTGCTGGGTGCAGCAAGGCCCACCCTGATTGGCCAAAGGCCCAGCCAATTAGTTCATTGTATATGAAATTTTCCATTCAATTTCGTACTTGATTAGTGTGGCAATAGGGGGCGCTAGTGCTCCCTTGAACCCTCAGATAACACGCTAGACACCAGGTAAAAGTCCCAGACTTTTTATTTTTCTTTAGCACAGTGCACCAGGCACCTTCCACTCTACTCATAAATTACACAACGACAATAATAATCTCTCCTCCTCGCCCAGACACTTCGCCCCTCTACCTCCCAGCTCAGCTCAGTGTCTGGACTGACCCATAGTCCTTTTATAGCCCCTGACCTGGAGGTGTTCCTGCCCAATCAGTCCACAGTTCCTTATTCCTTCCAGGTCAGGGTAAACAGTCCTTTTCTTCAACCCGGGAGCACGTTGTTCCTTCCCGTCACGTGATTGTGACGTACTCCCAGGTTATAAGGCACAAAAGAGCCCACAAGCCCCCCTACAGCAACTCCTGGTGGCCTCCAAGGTATCCAGCAGGGCTGAGTATAAACACTACATAGTCCATGAGGCCCTGCTGGACCTCGGGGCACGATCCTGCTGTCGGGAGAGCTCCTCCTGGCGGTCTGGGGGTGAGGACCGGAACCAGAAGCCGGCAATCCTCCACATTAGGTATTTGTTATTTTACCTTTTCTTCAGTTTTGAAGTGGTATGTAAAATCCCATTGGTTTACTGAATTTTCAATAAATAAAAAAAAGGGGTGATGTTACGGTGTATGTGTACCCTGATTGGTAGTAGTCAGAGAGTTAGGAAAACCTTAAGTTGCTTAATTGAGTATTTTCGACAAACACCAAGAGATAGTTTCTTATTCTGAGGGATTATTTCTGACATGGCTTTTCAAAAAGCCTTGTTTAGCTATATGGAATAAATAACCTGGATGCAGAATACACAGTGTTAGTCCAACAAATTAACATAAAAGTGGAAACAAGACCACAAAAATTGTCATCTCTTTTGGAGGTACTTGACAACTACACTGCAGACATTTTCCCTAATGTTAATACTTTGTTGCGCCGTGGCATAACAACATGTGATGGTCTTGATCATTTTTGGTCAACTTTTGCATGGTCCCAATAATTCAGTTATGTGAATGTACCACAGTATGAACAGATGTGTGTTTCGGAAAAGTACATTGACATTGACAATTATATTTCTTACTAAAAACTAGAACATCCATTTTTTCATAGGCCCACCCTAAAATCTATTTCTGGCTATGCCCCTGCTGCCAAGTGAAGTGACTATTATTTTTACAGTGTTTGTGGGAGTTTGAGTCTACCAGAAGTCAGCTGTAAATTATCTGTTGTGGAATGAACATGCTCACTATTGGGCTTAACTTCCTTTGGGATTGTGTCTTGGTCTTTCCATCTCATTGTTCATTATAATTGGTGTTGAGAAGTCGGACTGAACTGGCAAACGACCTCAGATGGAAAGCTGGTACCATCGACTGATAGACTGTAAACCACTGGCTGGGAAGACTGATATCAGTCTGCAGAAATCATCTTTGGGTCCAGAGCACAAAGTACAGGAAAATTGTAGTCAATTACTAATAACGGATGGATTGTCCTACAATTATCCTCCAAGAGGGGACACAGAGACTGGCTGAGCCCTCGTACCCTGAGGAGAAGAGTTGAAAGTTGGCCAGTACAATGGATCAGGCTCATGGGAGGTTTAAAGGAGCTGATTTACTGTTATCACCGCTAGTAATGGATGGGGACTGAGGGAGCAAGCGGTACATCTGGTCACGGCATTAGAAGGTGAGACACTAATAATACTGGATGATCTGGCAACAGAAGAGTAACGAGCCATCGCTGGGAATGGGATTGCAAGAGAAGCAGAGCTCCCAGTCTCAGATTCCTGGTGAGAGCCTGGGGAGATTTGCAGCTGAGAATCAATCATTAGTGTGACAAACGTATTCACACTTTCTCCGTGCTGTGCAGAGCAATCTGGCATGAAAAGCGTTCTTGAAGGGCTTCACCCCAGTATCACTGAGACAACAGGTCAGTCTATAGCGCCCTGTCACATTCGAACAGACACTGATGGAGACAAAAGAATGCAAGCATGTGTTGGCTGAAAAACCTGTACAGCCCGATATCAGCACAAAGAACAGCGGCTCCCACAACCAGAATACCAATAATCAAGCAAGTTCAATCCACTGAAGGAGAGGTCAGATCTCCTCCTCGAACAGAGACAGGTCCTTATTTGGATCAACACTGCATTCTCACTGGTGATGCGACCACCTGGGCCACATATGAAAATTCTGCCCTAAAAGAGGAAATAGCTCAGTCTAAAAATAGAAAAGCGTTCAAGCACTGACCTGGTATGAGAGTGACCAGAAGAAGCTATCTATGACCTCAGGATGCTTGTGAGATGGAGACTATTGCCATCTTTACATCTAGGTTGGCAGCTGGGTAATAAAGGTGCTGATTGACAAGGGGGCCACCACAACAATTATACAGCCAGATATACTCCTTCCAGAGGTGCAGCTGACAGCCATGAGGACCCATTTTACCAATGCAACTGGAGAAGCTGCACCCATGTTTGAGGAGGCTGTAGTAAGTTTTTAAATAGGAAAGCAATGGTGGACTCAAAGAGTTTGGGTGGCAGACATCAAAGACCCCTACATACTGGGGCTGAACTTTTTACAAATGGAAAACGTTAATCAACAGCTGGACCGTGGTAAACGTCCTATAATTTTTCCAGATGGTACAGCCCTTACACGTTTAGGGTGCAGGGAACATCTGGAGCCACCTTTATATCCAGAGACTCGGGCCATCGCCACTGATCTCCCGCTTCCACGGAGTGCTACACATGCCTGTAACAACACTCTGAAGTCAATGTGGGCATCCAGTTATGAAGGACTCACATCATCTTAAGACGCAGGAGCTACAAGATCTTCTGCTGGAATATCACGATAGGTTTGCCACTCCACAGGACCTTGGACAGACGCATCTGGTACAACATGAGACTGACACAGGCAATGCAGCTCCCATCAAACAGTGCCATCGCTGCATTCCACTGTCTCAATAGGTGACAGTGAAAAGATGATCACGCAAATGTTGAAAGCCAGAATTACAGAGCCCTCAGACTGGTGATCAGCCGTTGTTCTAGCCCCAAAGAATGATGGTAACTTGCGATTTTGTGTAAACTATCGGCAGTTAAATACCATCACATGTAAGAATTCCTACCCAGTGCCACACATAGATGAGTCCTTGGACCTCATTGCAGGGTCATGTTAGTTTTCATCGCTAGATCTTCAAAGTGGATACTGGCATGGGGAACTACCCCGGTGCAAAAAAATAGTATAGTCCTTGTCCTCCTGGACCTGCCTACTGCCTTTGACACTATTGACCATGATATATTGCTGCTTAAAAGAGATGCTCTTAACTGGTTCAGGTCATATGTAACCGGTAGGCACTTTTCAGTGACTTTAAATTCCTCTTTTTCGTCTACTGCTCCTCTTAAATGTGGTGTTCCAATTTGGGTCCTATCGTATTCTCTATATACAGTACAGTACAGGCCAAAAGTTTGGACACACCTCCTCATTCAATGTGTTTTCTTTATTTTCATGACCATTTACAGCACTGCATCACTCTCCTTCTTGGTCAAATAGCCCTTACACAGCCTGGAGGTGTGTTTGGGGTCATTGTCCTGTTGAAAAATAAATGATCGTCTAACTAACCTGACTTCTGCACAACACAACTGCTGGTCCCAACCCCATTGATAAAGCAAGAAATTCCACTAAATAACCCTGATAAGGCACACCTGTGAAGTGAAAACCATTTCAGGTGACTACCTGTTGAAGCTCATCGAGAGAATGCCAAGAGTGTGCAAAGCAGTAATCAGAGCAAAGGGTGGCTATTTTGAAGAAACTAGAATATAAAATATGTTTTCAGTTATTTCACCTTTTTTTGTTAAGTACATAACTCCACATGTGTTCATTCATAGTTTTGATGCCTTCAGTGAGAATCTACCAATGTAAATGGTCATGGTCTTGGACGTCTTGGCTCTTTCTCTGTCTTTTGCAAACCTCAAGTCCGCAATCTTGGTGTTATCTTTGACAGTAACCTCTCTTTTGAGAAACAAGTTAATTCTGTACTCAAGAGTTGCTTTTTCCAGCTTTGTCTATTAGGTAAGATCAAGCCTTTTTATCTTCTAGGGATCTTGAGAAAGCTACTCATGCTTTTATCTTTTCTTGCTTTGATTACTGCAACTCACTGTATTCTGGGATTAGCAAATCCCTGATACACAGGTTACAGTTGGTCCAGAATGCTGCCACTCGCTTTCTGGTTGGGGCAGGAAAGTATGACTCTATTTCTCCAATATTAGCTTCATTACACTGGGTGCCTGTCAGTTTTCGAATTGATTTGAAAATCTTGTTGCTAGTTTTTAAATCTTTACATGGACTTGCTCCTGCCTATTTATCTGAATTGTGTGCTTTACACCAGCCATCTAGAGTGCTTAGATCTTCTTCTGGTCAGTTGTCTCTTGTTATCCCTTGTACCAAGTGTAAAACTAAGGGGGACAGGGCTTTTGCAGCTGCTGCTCCTCGCCTGTGGAACTCTTTACCTCATCATATAAAGGAGTCGTCTATAATTGAACTGTTCAAAACAAGATTAAAGACTCATTTCTATTCACTTGCATTCCGTGACCTTCAGTAATACTGATGGTTTCCTCATTGTGATTATGTAACATTACATCTATTTATTTATTTTATTTATGTTAATTTATTTTATGCGGCACGGTGGCGCAGTGGTAGCGCTGCTGCCTCGCAGTTAGGAGACCCGGGTTCGCTTCCCGGGTCCTCCCTGCGTGGAGTTTGCATGTTCTCCCGTGTCTGCGTGGGTTTCCTCCGGGCGCTCGGTTTCCTCCCACAATCCAAAGACATGCAGGTTAGGTGGATTGGCGATTCTAAATTGGCCCTAGTGTGTGCTTGGTGTGTGGGTGTGTTTGTGTGTGTCCTGCGGTGGGTTGGCACCCTGCCCAGGATTGGTTCCTGCCTTGTGCCCTGTGTTGGCTGGGATTGGCTCCGGCAGACCCCCGTGACCCTGTATTCGGATTCAGCGGGTTAGAAAATGGATGGATGGAATTTATTTTATTTTTATTTATGTTATTCATGTTAATTGTATGTTTTTCTTTAATTCTATTATTGTAAAGCATTTTGGCCACAGCATTCCTATGTTGTTTTAGATATGCTATATAAATAAAGTTGACATTGACATTCACTACAGAAAGTGCGCTGGCCACTTTTGAATGGCTTATAAACAGAGCGCTTGCAGGTATTCCATGCTCACAGTGTCTACAGTAGAGTACTTGGCTGATTTATTGGTGCATGTACAGACCTTTGACGATGCTTTAAGTTCATTGCATGAGGTTTTCCAAAGGCTGTAGCAGGCGAACCTGAAGCTACATCCAGAAATATGTTGCTGACTGTGCCAGAAGGTTTCATTCTTGGGTCACAGTGTGAGTGGCAAGGGACTCCACACAGAGAAGGATAAACTGGAAGCGGTAAGAGTTTGGCTGATTTCGCAGACACTGAAGCAAGTTTGTGAGTTCTTGGGCCTGGCATCTTATTACTGGAACTTTGTTCTAGACTTTACCTCAATAGCAGCACCCCTTCACCAGTTACTGCACAAAGACAAACCCTTTCAGTGGGGTGTAGAGGAACAGGAGGCATTTAATCACCTAATGATTGCCCTGTGCCAGGCACCCATATTTGCACCTCCGGATTCCAAATTGCCTTACATTTTGGACACAGATGCCATTAGTGTGGCAATTGGAGCAGTGCTATCCCAGCGACACCCACGAGGACAACGAGTGGCGGCTTGTTACAGCCGCACTCTGAGCCAACCGGATTGCAATTACTGTGTAACAGTAAAGAGAGAGTTATCCCAATTAGATATTGGCTGTGGTGAAGGCTGGTGGAGGCTGTTCATCATTTCCAACATTACCTACAGTATGTGGGCTCCCCTTCATGATCTGTAAAGACCATGCCTCACTTCAGTGGTTATTCTCCTTCTGGGAGACAGAAGGACAGGTGGATCATTGGCTGGACGGCTCCAGGCATTCAATTTTAAAGTTGAAAACTGAAACGGCGCCAGTTATCACAATGCAGATAGCTTGTCTTGGAGACCATGCGCAGGACAATACTGCAAGCGCTATGCACGAATGGAACAATGAAAGGTAGAAACAACTGATAAAGAGAAAATACCCTGTTCCTGAAAGTGAGATAAGTTGGCATGAAAGCAAGAAAATTATTCTGAGTTGTGCAAAAATGGGGCTGGGTGGAGCAGTCAGCCTGACCAACATGGGAGGAGGTGGCACCAGACAATCAGGTGGTGAAAGGACTTTTTTCCCAATGGGAAAGTTTGGCTATCAAAGATGGCATATTAAAGAGACAATGGCATAATCTTGCAACAGGAGAAGGACAGTGGAAAATTGTAGTATCAAAGAATGTAGGGCATTTTGGTGCCACAAAGTGTTTAAAGTGCCTCCGTCAGAGTTTTTATTGTGGATGGTATTGCAGAGATGTGGAAGATTTTTGTTGGCACTGTGACATCTACACTTCCAACAAGGATCCTACTCTTCAGTCCATAGCACCTCTCCAGCAATATCGTGTTGGGGCACCCATGGAGCGACCGGGTATGGCTGTATTGGACCCCTTTCCAAAATCTGCATACACACTTCCAGACCAAGAGGTAGAAAAGGTGGCAAAGGCTCTGACAGAGGGCATCATCAGCTGGCTTGGAGTACCTGTGGAACTGCACTTGTATCAAGTATGTAATTTTGAAAGCTGGGTATTTCAGACATTGTGCACCCAACTGGATATTCGGGAGACACAACACCTCTGCAATCTGTACTCTGAAAACACAGCTGGCTTTGGTCACAAGCTAGGAGCTGCGTGACTGGGATCGTCATTTGCTATTAATCCTAATGGCATGTTACTCAGCGGTTCTGGGGTCCACGAATTGCACTTAGTAATGTTGGGGTGGGAGCTGAGGACCCCCTACAGCCTTGGTATTTGGATTTCCCCTGGACAGTTTTGCAGAGCCTATAGGGCTGGACTATGCCAGCAAACTACAGGATAGGCTGGATAAAGTGCTTGAATTTGTCTGTGAGCAACTGCAGGAAGCAGAGCTAACACAAAAGAGACACTACTGTATGCAGGCTCAGGATAATCCTTTTTCAGCTGGTGTTCATGTGTGGATCTATAGCCTGAAAAGAAAGAAGGGACGTTCACCTAAGTTGGACAGTCCGTAGGTGGGCCCTTTCCAGGTCCTAGAGAGGATGGAGGAAGTGGTCTACTGGGTGCAGTTACCTTTCCCAGGATGGAAGGTATTTCTATACCAGGATTGCTTGGCATCATGTGAAGGAGGCATCATTCACTATACACAGGAATCTGTAGGAAACATTCTACACTTCCCCAGTGTCAACTCCCACCACTGACCTATCACACAAACTACAAACAACAGCATTGTCTGAAACACACCAAATACTTCTTCACAACCTAGTGCAACCCTAAGAAGACCAACACGTCAGCCGTGCTTACCTGCCTGTTACAAAGACTATATATTGCCCTCCAGGACGAAGTGCAGTGTAATGGCCAGCATTGTCACTCTAGAGGTGGCCGGGTTCTGGACAGGTGATTGACAGCAAGGTATTGACAGCTGTGCTGAGCACTGCAACTTTCTCGTTATACCTTTGAAGTCCGCGAAGGGTCGAGAAGGCAGGTGGAGACTCCTATGGCATTACAAATACAGACTTGCAGATGATAACGGGGTTACTGGGAAAAGGGACACGTCACGAGATGCTGGACGACATCAACAGTGGAATTGCCTGCCGAGTGAAGTGGCAGTTTATTGGGGCGTTTGCGAGTTTGATTCCGCTAGAACACTGCTGTAAATAATTTGTTGTGGGATAAACGCACCCGTTATCTGTCTTAACTTCCATTCGGTGTGTGTGTCGGTCTTACTAACTCGGTATTCGTTACAATATGTAAACACATGCTGTATAATTTTGTTATTTCCCTGTGAAGTCCAATATCACTTTTGGTAAGTGACGGACTTTTTGGTCGAGTCGACATTTCCACTGCAAGGTACATTAAACGCTGCTTTCTTTATATCGGTTCTTGTGGAAGCGTTAAACACTTCAACGATTGATATGTGTTTGAGTATCCAAAATGCTCATCTCAATTACATCTGAAACAAACAAAAAAAAAAAAAATCATGTCGGCTAGGGAAATCAATGTTACTTAACACACTTGACGCAGATCATCTGCAAATATTATATAGATATTTGCAGTGTTTATGAACAAGACGAAAATGCAAATCCTCTCAATATGTATTAATTATTTTTCTGAACTGACAGGAGCACCGAGCTCAAAACAAGTGCCGACCCCGCACTTTCACCATAATGGGAGCGTCGCTCGTAGCCGACAAGTTAAATTAACCTGCAAGTTACTGGGGTGAGGAAGCAAAACAGAGTAGGCGGTGATGAGAAAACAGAAACAGAATAAAGCCAAAAAATACTGATACCCTATCGGAATTTGAACCCGTGACTCTATATAGCGTCATTCACAACAACACCGAATCACGCATCTGCAAGTATCAGTTATGCAGGTACAACTGTACAGATAATTTCTAAGATTAAAATGTATTTTGTTGATCAACGTTAAGCCTCATTAATTAAATGTAGATGTTTTTCTTATAGAATATTATCTCAGTGCAAAACAGCTTTAAAAAGAATGGCATAAAACATAAGTACCAAGAATGAATTACTGACTGGGAATTAAAAGTTTCTCAACGAAAACAAGTACAGGAATATTCTGCAGCATTTACAAAACAAGAACCCGGTCAAGGTGAAGTCAGCGTGAAGAGAGGCACATAACCGCCGGTAGTCGCAGGACTTACGGTTGCCGGCTGCGCACCGCCGAGTCGATGTCCGGAGGCCGCCGTATCGTTTTGGAATCTTGCCTCGCACTCACCGACTGCTTGCCTTGGCATTCCCGCGGTTATAAATGCACAAGTTTAAACGACTTTAGACAATTAGTGCTGGCAGCCTCCTAAATTTTGCAGCACTTTCGCCTTCATGCTCTCTCAGTTCCTGACTGAAGTTCTGGGACTTGCCTGCCAGTGGCGGTGGGCGGGACAAATCACGCGGGCGCGCGGAGTGACCGGCACTGTAACTTATTCCATCCTCGCGTTACTTTCTAAAAACCAGCAACGAATTTTGTAGCCAAGACGATAAACAAGGACACAGGTGTACTTAGATCATTAATTTGTCTTTAGACGTGTATGAGTCGTGTTTTCGTTGTTTTCTATTGCAGGTTGTATGTGT
This sequence comes from Polypterus senegalus, assembly GCF_016835505.1. Classification (NCBI taxonomy): domain Eukaryota; kingdom Metazoa; phylum Chordata; class Cladistia; order Polypteriformes; family Polypteridae; genus Polypterus; species Polypterus senegalus. Next base: position 267,434,272 of record NC_053155.1, read on the forward strand.
TTGCCTTGATACTTTTAATTTCCAGCCTTCATGGCTGCTCCCTGTTGCTGATTATGTCTTGACGCGATTCCTGCACGCCGCTTTTCGGTTAGGATATTCCTCTCTGCAATTGCAGCGACTGTTCGTTCAGCTCGATTTCCATGAGGATTCGGTCAGGTGGATGAAATATACTGTTTCTTAATTTTTGTAAGCATCTCCATCCATCAGAACCGGGCAAGCTATGCGAAAATCAACAATCGATGCACCGCCGACGGTCCTCCACTCCTGGCCCAGTGCCCAGGCGGCAAATAAAAAAAGAAGACACACAGAGGATGTTGGAAGACACAGTTACGGATACGGACAATGAATCGAATTCAAGTCTTGCGAGATGTGAAGGAGGTGTGGGATTACTGTGCCACTCCATTACATTTATAAGAGTTAGTCGATCACAAATATAAAAGAAAAATGCACGTCTGAAACCTGATTTATTCAACCATACTCAGTTACTGAAGAACATGCTTAATATTACTTTTTGTCAAACGATTTTGCCCAAAAGTTTTTGATAGCTGTAGAGTTCATAAACATTGTCTGAGTGTACTTTTGAAGCGTTTTATTAGCTTTTAACGACCAGCCATTTTAAGTCAAATGTAAAGACCAGAAAACAGCAAAAATCGACACATTTTTGTATTGTGTTCCTCTGTTATTGATACATATGTTCTGATATTTTTAATCAGTGCCAATACAATGTCACAAGTATTTGCCCCTGTCTGATTTTCTCTATGTTTACGATTTGTTGACATGTTTCCAGGGCTTCAGCCCAAATCTAATACTAGATAAGGATTAGGCTACCTTATTCACAGTCCCTTCAATTATGGCAGGCTAGGTCCTGATCCAGCAGAGGATCCCCAAACTGTCACAATCCCACCATCATTTTTGACTGTTGACATGGAGTTCTTAAGCTTTGATTGCTTTATCTATCTATCTATCTATCTATCTATCTATCTATCTATCTATCTATCTATCTATCTATCTATCTATCTATCTGTCTGTCTTTACTTCTGATTTAATGGGACACTGGTGCAGTTGTAGTGCTGTCACCTTGCAGTATTAGATGGAGGTTTGCGTCCTGGGTTCTCAAAATGGCCTTGTGGGTTTCCTCCAGGTACTCCGGTTTCTATCTGTACTCCAAAGACACAAAGGTTAGTTGAACTGGTGTTACTAACATGGCCCAGGTGTGATTGTGTTCACCCTGTGATGGACTAGTGGCCCGTCCAGGGATTGCTACTGTCTTGTGTTTGATGATTTCTGGGAGAGGCTCCTGAAACTCTGTCCTGGATAAGTGGGATAGAAAGATGGATGGATGGATAAATGGGCCCCATTATTGTCTAAAAACTTTCACCTTGTTTCATCTGTCAATAAATATATTATCTCTGTCTCAGGGAGAATAGCAGACATTATTAGCAGTGTTTTTGGTCTTAATACTCTCCATTTTGTCTGTCTTTTTGATTGTGAAGTTATGAAAACTGATCTTTTGTGAGGCAAGAGAAGCTTGTGGTTCTTTGGATTATTTTTGGGATCCCTTCTGACTATTTTATGCTGTGAGTAATTTTGGCAGGCCAGTCACAGCTTGGAAGATTCACTGTTTTCCAAGTGTTTTCTAATTGGAGATTATTGCTCTCAGTGTGGATCAGTGAAGTCTTAAGGCATCAGAGGTGACTATGTAGCCCTTCACACACTGACAGATATCAACAACTCTTTTTGGATTTTTTTCAGTACTTTCCTTCAGTTGTGGCATTAAGGGCTTGTTGAATTTTTGTTCTGCAAAATTGGCTCTGATGTTAGGGGTCAAAATATGTGAGATTTGCCCTCCCCTCTTTCCTTCCAGTAATCCTCATATGCCTTTTAAAGGCTAGGGTCCTCGATTGTCCCCTAGCAGAGCTGTACTCAGGCAAAGTGCCACCTTTCCTTATGTGAAACAAGCCCATCTAATGTTCCCACCATTGTCTACATTCTCCCTTGGTTTTTAAAACAGGGTTTCTTCTGCTTTTAGACATGAAGTTCACCCCTTTAGGTTCCTGCAAAGTCCATTAGCCAGGTCTCCCAATGGCAATATACACAACAGTTTATAAACCTGGTAAAAATGCCAGTTAAGCTACTTTATAGTATACCAGCTGAAGCACCCAGCATTTCCTGGGTATATTTGTATAATGGGTTGAGGTATGAAAGCAAACATTTATGTTTTTTAAATGTTGACACTATAGTCAGTGCTGGCAGAAATTCTAGTGTCCTACATGATTAACACTGCTTTTCTTATCAATTTCTCTGCCCTTGTACATTGTTTTACAAATAGATGTTTAATCACAGATTAATAAACTGGGTGGCTTACTGAATAACTGAATCATTAATATGGCATGTAAGCTGGGTAAAACTATCTGCTTTTGTGTTGATCTGTCTATTGAACCCATATTCATGATGAAACTCCATGTCTATGTTAAGTTACATGAACTGTAATATACACGTAAAATTTCATGAACACCCAATGAAATTCTTAGAAGTCCATGAACCCTATATTTTAAATTGCATGAACAATAATGTAAATATAAAAAAACCTTGTGAAAGTAGACCTAGCTGTTCTCGAGTGTGTTGGTCCCTTATTACACTGCCAACAACCCCCTTGAAACACTGACATGGCATATAGCCTTCACTAAGTTATCTCAAACCTAAACAATATGCCAGACTCACTACCATCTGCTAAACTGTTTTGGCATAACAATGTAAATTTAATGTGGGCCCTCCATGACAACCCCATTTCTTGATGAAACATAGTTGCATCAACATTAAAGTGCATGCAAAAATTCATGAACTTTGACTCAGTCATTCTAGAGTGATACAATTTTTGTTTTCACCCACTCATACTCTTACTGTACAAACAGCCTTTCCAATTCAATTTCTGAAATGCCATGTAGCCAGGATTTTAAGTTGGTTCAACTTTATCATACATACTAACATTTCAGTAACATACACTCAGCCATTTTGGAAGAACACACAGTTTATGGGCTGCCCCCTTCTCCACAGTGAAAGTTTTGAAATGCTGTATCGCCTATATTTCAAGTTGGACCAACAGAAACTTAATATGCAGAAATTCATTGAAATCACTTCAACTGTTTTTGTGGGACTGGCGAACAAACAGACAGACAAGATGATATTTGAGGGCTGAAATGAGTTCCTTGGTGTGAAAAACACATAAATAACATCAAGCAAAGCAAAAAATCAAAAAGACAGAGAGAGGGTATTACATTTTATTTATATACATTTACTCACTCACTTCCTAATTGTCATTTTTTTGATCAGCTAAAAAGTAAACATCACTGAAACGAGTCCTGTTCAGTTTACCAGGCTGCTTTTCCATTATTAAAGACAATTCTCACAGGTAAAACAGTTATGGTTTACTACTTGTCTTGGTTTGTTCTTATGTAAGGTGACATTCAATTCTAATCTGCAAAGGTCTGAGATGCATATAGCAAATGCTCCTGGCGTAGGACACATCACCCTGTAACTCTGAATGAGTCAGAAGTGGATTAAGAAATCATATGTATCAAAGTCATACAAAGTTTACTGAATATTTATATTCACTTCAGTTCTATTTCAGTATTGAAAAAGTTGGTGCCTAATTCTTTTATGTGGCCTCTCCATTTGACAAGGCATACTGCAGTGAAATTCTGACAACCTGTAAATAACAAGTCTGACACTTCAGAAATAAAGGCTGGATCCTCCGACTTTACCACTGGCCCTTTAATCACTAAATATTTAATAGTCAGTAACGTGCATTGAAGGAATAGGGACACTGTTGTGATTGAAGGGCAAATGATACACAGCATTACATGAAGTATCTGAAGTGAAGTTCTAGTCATTTAGAGTCTGAAAGGAACAAAAAATTGGAGCTGATGTGATACTCAAGTGTGAAATACACCCAATGTAATCTCAGATCACTGTTCTAATTAACTTACATAAATTTTGTTTTATTTATTAAACAGTTTTAGCATTTTCATTAACAGAATGTACAATACAATAGTTAAAACATTTATTTCCTTTTGCATTTAAAAATAAGCGTATCATGACATAACAGAGGTTTTCTACATTCTTTCATTATACAATACAAATTCCACTTTTCATTTTTACCAACAACATTGCAAAGGTATATAAAAGTTGGTAACCAGATGTATCTATGATGCATCAGTTTTAAAAAGCTATTATAATATTCCTTCCCTTTCTTTCATGTCCTCACCTTCTAATTACAGTGCAGAATAAGCACTATGTTCAGCTCAATAATAATAATAATATTTTGAATATACTGTTTTAATTGCAATAAATATATTATGGATAATATTAGCAACAAGAACCTATGAGGAAAAGTAATTTATTTTTGATATAAAAAAAAGATTAATTGTCTGATGTGCATCAAACATATTTGATCCATACTTGTTTCACATTGTGAATGAAAAGCCAACAAACAAAACCAATGCCATTTTCAGCAATGCACTTTTGTGTGTTAATGGGACAGTAAAATAATAACTGTAAATTCCAAAACCAGGAAATCAAAGTCAGTGACATAACACGTGTTGTCTTTTCCAAAATTTATTTATATTATTCTTTGCTGAATAATTTTTTTCAGTATGTCAAGGATTAGTAATGAGCATTCCTGACAAAAACTGTATGAAATTCAGTCCACAGAGGGATAATGTCTTTACTATACACCTTTTAAATTGGATTTTAAAATTTCTTAGTTATTTTAAAGATAATATATTTCAGTTAATAAGTTGCTGGATCCATTCTGAAAATTTAACTACTTGAGTATAGACACCTGGTCGATTTCTTCGGGCACATCCTTCTCCCCAACTGACAATGCCTGCTAGAAACCAACGTTTTCCTTTCTCTTGGCACACTAAAGGTCCACCAGAATCTCCCTGGAGAAACAATTAGAGAGTTTTGCATTAGTCAGTCAAATGAAACCATTCTCTTGGTAATAATTATATTTAACAAACCTTTGACATGCTTACTGAAGCATTCATAAAGAAATTGGCATGTATTCAATTACTCTTTACTGGAACTGAAAATCTGAGGTGCTTTAGCCTTCCTGAGAATTCAAAACCACATTTTACACTGGATTTTCGTTTAATCAGATCTATACATTCTGAATAAATTATTGAGTCTCCTGTTCAATGTGCACAGACAATAACGAAGTCTGTTGTAAATTTCTTCAGCCACATAATATCAAAACAATTTATAGAGGATTTGTTTAAAATGCACAGGTCTTGCTTTTGTAACAAACCCTTATACTATGTCAACTGAGTGAATTTTATGCCTTCTCTAAACCCATGTTTAAACTGAAATATATACTATCCAGTAAGACAGCTTTTGTAGAATAGTGCTGGAAACATTCCTTTACTTATAGCACAATAGTATACAGTATAGTAGAAGAAGAAGAACCTGGAGAAGACAAATTCTGTTCCAAGTTAGCATACACACGTTTTTGAGCTGTTGTAATGAACAAAGTATACAATACGGCAACAACAAATAATTCCAACAGTGATTGCACTCGGTTTGTTTACACTAAATGCAGTACAAAATTGGTCAAAAAAGTAAAAAAAAAAAAAAAAAAAGCAGAAAATAAGCAAAAAAAGAACTTCTCAGACATCTGTTATTTTAATTTTCAAGACTCTGACATTAAAAAAAGACCAGCTAACTAATTGAGATCAATTATTATCACTTATTGTGAATCTGGTTGGAAAAAAAAAAAAAAACTGTAGCCACAGGGGGTCCCCAGGACCAAACTTGGGAGTCACAGTTCAAAACAATACCAGGCGGTGACAAGAGTTCATTGAGAGTGCGAGAGACAGGTGAAAGGGACACAGCAACAGTAGCACATGCTGTTAGACAGGGTGGTCAGTACCTGCTAGAGTCGGTCCTTAAATCTGTTGATAGGGATCTGCTTTTAATTAAAAGATTAGTTAAATCAGCAGACAATGTTGTTCAAAATGGTCTAATCTGAGCACAACTGTTACACAGGATGCTTGTTTTGTTTTTCAAAAAGCAAAATAAATATAGTCCTCTGTGTTGTGCCTTATAATTGATCCTTTTAATAATGCTATTTTAACTTTATTTTACTATTTCTATCCTACAACAAAGTTAAATTTAAGTAAAATAACAGAATAATTACTATGTTGTTATTTTGGCTACCTCTAATAAGTTAAAAAATAGACTTATATTACATACTTTATTAAAAAACAGCTACAGGTTGTATTACAAGAATAAGACAAATTTCTTTCATACATTATGTTTTTCAACAGTGAAAGCTGACGACAATGTAAAGAAATACTGTAAAAAATGAAAAAAAAAAAACTCTGAAAATAATTGTACCTGGCATGCGTCTACCCCTCCATGCAAATTTCCAGCACAAAGCATTCTGGGTGTCACTGCATCATCATAAAATTTGTTGCATGTATTATGACTGATTATTTTCACAGTTGCTTCTTGTAACACTGATGCTAGTTCACCTAAAATGTAAACCAGTGAATTTATATAAATGCATAAGACAGAAAATATAAACATTTAAGGCATGTGTTTCTATTTGACTGTGAAAACAAATTTTCACTTAAAAAATGAGTTTAAAGTTTCCAGGTTAGATATATGTATAATAAACATGTGTACCAAGTATGTGTCAATATTATTTTATTTAATGGCAACAGAAGAGAAACCTACAACAGAACTTTTATAAAGTCCTCTATTGGAGTGGGATCTGAAATTAAATCAGAAAAAGTTACGGCTATAGCTTACTACAAGAAAACAAAGTGAGCAACATATAGATTTTTCTAGTTCTGTTTTTTGCCTGATTAAGGAGTAATGAGGGGTACACACAGGAAATACTTAATAAATTATAAATGCATAGTTTGAGCATACTGGTATATGTTGTACACAGAAGAAATAAAATATATTTTTTCAGTCATTCTTTTAAAAATAAATACATTCTCCTTGAAAAGTTAAGTATAAAATTTTAAAGAGCCTGTAGGATATAAAAAATCATACTATTTACCTTTAAAATTTATAATATACAATGAAAATGATCATGCATTCATCTATTTGTTTTTTAACCCACTCATCCATTTTAGTGTCCCAGGGGTCCAGTGCCTATCCAGGCAACATCAGTCACAAGGATGTAAATAATCCTGGAAGAATCCCAGTTCACTGTGGACCATGTTCACTTACAGTGGGCCTGTTTAAAGCTGCTAATATTACCAGTGTGTCTTTGGAATGTGAGAGGAAAAATTGAGTATCCAGAAGAAAGGCCATGCTCACACTTAGAGAACAAAGGAATTTTTTTCAGGCAGTTGAAGATTGTGATTGAGATTCTAAAGTTGAGAGCTGCATAACCCTCTTAAAATCATTATGCTTATTTTATTTATTCTACTTCTCAGTTTTAAATATTATGCAATCAATGAAGAGCTATTATAAACCATGCAACATGTAAATATTTAAAATCGTTTATAATTTCTTAAATGACAATAGCATTACACTCAATTGTCTACCACTAAGCTTACATTATTGGATCGAAAATCACATGTAGTGTGTATTGTCAGAAATTACTTACAAAGCATTATCCATGTTAGATAAAAATATCATAACTAGAGTTGTATTGCATTTTGATTTTCTTGAAAAATTAGTAGGCAAACATTTTAATGTTATCAATATTGTTGTTATTATTAAACAGAATTATGAAGAATTTCACAATACAGTCAGTTAAAACACATTTATAAAAAATGCAAAAAAGTAAAAGAAAACACATACCATCTTCCATCAGAACGCCCCATCCAGTGACAAAGCAGTTATTCTCAATACTGAAGAAGTGACTGCTTGCAGGTAAACAAATAGGCTGTACAAACTCATTGAAGAATACAGCAGCATTTAATTCCAACAAAGCAATATCATAATCTGAGGTATATTGGTCATATTGTGAATGGACAACAATCCTTTTGATGTACCTTGTCACAACAGAATTGCTTATTCTGTTAATAATCCTCATGCCCATATATGCCTTCCATGTTGAAGCATCAGAGTACCTGCAATATTCATATATATTATATCATATGATATGGCTTTAAAAAGTCTCAAATACTGGAACCATTTTAAAAAAAGGAGAATGACATACATACTTGAATATTTGTATCAAATTCAGTTTTATCTTACTATACTATATAATTTTTTTGTAAATTAAATGAGCATTTGGTTTTAGCCAATAAATATTTTAGGACAAATATTGCAAACTATGAATTATATTGAGCACATTAATTCAAAACTTCAGTATGGAGTTGCTACTTTATTGCCTGAAATGTGTTTTGCTCTTAAATAACCACTAGGTGGGGATAAGAAGCTCAAATATTACACACCAAAATAACTTGAACAAACAATGGTATGCTTTTATTTTTAAGGTTCAATGAATGACTTTAAAGTATTTCAATTAAGATTTTTTTAATTGCTCTTTCTATACTGATACACAATGCTGTAATTACTTACAACACTGAAAAGAGATTAGTAATGATTTCTTGATCCTTGTTCTTGCATCATATGCAAATTTAAACTCATAGCCAGAATTTAAGGTGTAATAAGAAAAAAGAGACAACACAAATCAAAAATTACTGCATGTCCCTTCACACGGTGTATGTAATACTAAATGATTCCTTTTTATATGACTTTCCTTCTGGCATTGTAAAGTGAGGGAAGGCTGTTTTGGGAGGAATGAATGCACTATAGTAAGTATCATTACCTCATGTTAGTACAGGTAGGTGAATAAGGACCACCTTCTTTTATCAGTGGCCTAAGCTAAAAAGAACAACAGCCTCTAGAATTTTGAATGCAGTTCATTTTCTTCTTATACACTGCTATTCCCATTTCGCAATTACTACATAATGTATAAAAATATACACTGATGTAATAGTAGAGTCAATTGAACTTTTCCTAAGATAAAGCAAAATTTCAAGAAATAATGTATATCCTACAAGTAAGCATACTTACAGTTTGATTCATTAGTAACTTTAAACTGGCCTGTTATCAATTTCTAGGCATCTTTTCATCTGTCTGCTGAGACAGGTTACCCAAGCATATTGCCAAGCATTTTTAAGTAGTACAATCTGGCTTCATCAGGATGCAATCTTTAATCATTGAAATAAACATTTTCTCTCTGCCAGCAATACACAAACGGATTTGTAAGATGAAAAGTAGGAGAAAGGAAATGAGAATGTAGGTGAAAAGATTCAAGATATCTGATGAAGAGGAGGCAAGTGAAATACCCTCTTAAATAACTAAGGTATGTGTCATTTAGCTGTGAGCTCTTGACTATTCTACTGGTCGCTTTTAATTTTCTTCTTAAGTGTATATCCATATCTACAGCATTTCATGGAATGAATTGTGTCATGACAGTAGGGCATGTTGCATATCATTACAGTACAATGGCACTGTCACCTCACAAAAAAAAAAAATTAGATGCGAGTAGGCTTTACGCCCTAGGAACCAAGTTACCCAAACTATTCTATAACATTTCAGTAATTAAACGCTCTGATGCTGATCTTTCTGATCATAAAGTAGGTCATTATGATAGCAATTGACAAAAAGAACTCATAATTAATTGCAAAATTCTGGTATTTGAGGGTTCCTTTATAGTGCCTCTTTCTCTTGCATGATTTGGTTCAAAAACTAATCATCACATTGTCATCTCATAACAGGCTTAAGTTTCGAGTTTGCTATTTTTCCGTCCAGCCATTTTAGCTCTAGACAGTCCTCAAGAAGCTATGACACACAGACACACTGATAGACACACACCTATCATCGATATATAGATGTTTACACTATTAGGGGACCCTAAAATGTTGAGATCTCTCGAGAACTGGAGATTGAAATTTTTAATAAATCCAAAGCTGTGAGGACGCAAAGCAAAAATAAAAAAAAAAACAAATGTGACTAGCTTTTCAAAGTGTGAGAGGCGGAGAGAATTCCATTCTTCCATATACTTTTTAAAACTACTTAATCCGATTTAGGCTGAGATGGAGATGGTACCTGTCCCATCAAGGAAAATGGATATTTATTAGTTGTTTGTTTCTGTATATTTTAATATTAAAAGACTTTTAACCTGCTTAAAATAATTAGCTAAATGATTACTTGAACTTTTCATAAAAAAAAATCAGAACCATTGTACTATATTTGTCATATTTGCTGAAAAGCCTGGCTACTCTGTTCTCCCATTGTTACAACATTACTAGTGTTTAAGGCAACAGTCTTCAATTGGCATCAGTTCCTATAAGTTTTTGGTTTTATTTTTAAGTAAAGCAATAATTGGGCTCACGACATATACAGCAAATAATATGTACAATAAATGTAATACTGTACATAAGCTTTCCATTTTAAATAAAGACATGCTTTTATGTTACAAGTAGTACTCTGCGTCTTCGGTTTCCTCCAAAAGTTGAACTTCCAACACATTCTTCAGTTTATATAGTCTTGAGCAACCAAAACAAAATGCCATTTTTAAATACCTTCCTAAGTCTTTATTTATTAATAGTTTATTGAAATTCTCTTGATATAATCAATTATTTACAACAGAATGCTGAAAAATATTTTTTTTGAAATACTAATCCACTTACATATGAAACTACTGTCTGCCTATAATAACTGGCAATAACATTATAGTTCAAATCTTAATCCATCTCCCTTTCTTGATTATACAAAAGCGCTATTTGAAAAATGTGAATTTTTGTTTTTAACTGTCCCCTCCAATTGACTTTGGCTGAATACTTTGGGTCATTATTTTCTTAAATCTTCTCCCTTTTGCCAAAGTCCTGTCAATACGGTGGACAAAACTGTACATTGGATAGCAGTGTAGAAGTACTGTAAATTGTCAGACAATACAAGAAAAAGAAGATCTTGTAAAAGCCTGGTAAGGACTGGTAGAACACCACCAGACCTGAAGTTGGTAATACATGGTTCCAAGTGTAACAGATGAGGCAATGGAGGACTTCTTAAATGAATACAATGCATAAGGGAAGCAGGGGCACGTAAAATGTTAAGAGACATTCTAAGATGGCCCAGAGACTTTCTGTGCATCCCTACCCACAGAAGAGATTAAGGGGATTGTCTAAGCGGTAATCCCTGCCTGTTTTAAAACATGACTCTAGTCAAAACCCAATGGGTTAGAGATGGAATGTGAGCTGATGATAAAGAATGACTAACACAGATGTAACAGAACTAGAAAGCTGGATGATAAGATATATATAAGATATATGGTATAGTAGGAAGGAGTACTGCATTTTGAAGTGAAGAAATAGGCCAGACACCCCACGATCGAGACAGATTAGATAGATTAGATATGATAGATTAGCTATGATAGATAGAGGCCAGTGAGAGAGCTTATACCTTTCATGAATTATTTTTTCCCTTTTTTGTTATGAATAAACTTCAATATTTTAGATTGTTTGAGTTAGAACAGGCATAAAGGTGCTTCTTTCCCAACTACTATTGTTAGTAGGATTTCAAAGCCTATTTACTTGGTGGACCAATGAGGACAGTTTCATCATGGAACCCTCTGTTCTGAAGCATCACGTTTATCCTTAAGAAGGCACAGAAGCTTGGACAGGATATTGTACTGTATGTAACATGTGTAAATTATTAACAGCTGTTCAATGTTTTTTGTTTACATTTTAGAGGACTTTTTCCCTGTTGATTGCAGGGTTCATCAGGAATATGTTCTTGCTCCTACTCTGTTCAAAGTTTACAAGGAGTGGGTGTTGGGCAGGGTTGCGGGTTCCAGCGGCTGTGGGGCATCTGTTGGTGAAGAGAGACTCACTGATCTTGACATTGCTGATGATGCTGTGATTTTCACAGAATCAATGGAAGCTCTGATCGAGGCTCTGGAGAGACCGAGTAAGGAGTCTGAATGTCTAGGCTTGTGAGTGTCCTGGATAAAAACCAAGACCCAGGCCTTTAATGACCTCTTGGGCACAGCTATCGGCAGCGTGTTTGTCTGCAGAGAGAGTGTCGACCTTGTCGAGAGCTTTACTTACCTCAGCAAAGACATTCATGTCTCTGGTGACTCTTCCTATAAAGTCAGTAGACGGATTTGGAGAGTATGGGGGTCATGAGGTCACTGGGAAGGGGTGTGTGGTGCTTTTGATATCTTTGTAAAAGGACGAGGCTCCAGGTCTTTAGAGTCCTGGTGCTTCTTGTTTTGCTACATGGTTGCAAGACATAGACGCCATCCAGTGACCTGAGATGAAGACTGGACTCCTTTGGTACTGTGTCCATTCAAAGAATCCTTGGGTACCATTGGTTTGACTTTGTGTCAAATGAGTGGTTGCTCAACGAGTCCTGAATGAGGCATCTTACTTGTATTGTGAGGGAGCATCAGTTACAGCACTACGGCCATTTGGAGCGATTCCCAGAGGGTGATCTGGTTCACAGGATCCTCACTGTTGAGGATCCGAGCGGGTGGACCAGGCCAAGGGGTCACTCACGTAACATCTGGCTGCAGCAGATAGATGGTCATTTCCAGAGGGTGGGACTGGACCACGTGTCTGCCTGGAGGGTTGAAAACCATGTTCCCAAGCTGTTTTGTTGTGGGGTGGGTGCGTCAAACATTCTGTAGTAGTGCATGCTCCCTAACCTGACTGACCTGAAGGTGAGACAGTGATAATCTCTGCAGCATTGCAAATTCAGGAGTCTGGGTTTAAATTGTGGAGAAATTCACCATCTGTCCTTGGTTTGCACTTTTTCTCTTTGTCTGCATGTACTTTACACCGGATACTTCAACTTTCCTCCCAAATCCTTAAAACATCAACATTTGTTTAATTGATTATTTAAACTGGTGATTAAAACTGGCCCGATATAAGTAGGTGTTAAAATGCATGAGCATGCCCTGCGAAATACTTATACCCTTTCAAGGATGGAGTCTGCCTTAAGTATAATGCAATTAGGACAGGCTCTAGACTATCATGAAGTGAATATATAGGCACAAAAACTAGATGGATGTTTACCTTTTAATAATATGAATTGCTGCATATTAATGAAATCCTTCCTGTGTACTATGTGGTGGCCAAAAGTGATGACCTAACAGCAATGTTACAGAGGTCATAATTGAAAATGGATCTAAAAGCAGACCTTTGTAAGCAAAAGAACTTCAGAGAAGTTAGATTTTGATTTCAAAGCTTTTGTTTGGATCATTCTTACACTTCATTTTTTTTTGGGTTCTGGCATAGAAAGATTTGTGCACAAATCAGATACACCCAACTATGCATTTTTTTCTGAGGAAAAAAACAATAATAAAACATGAAGCATTTTGAAGGCCAATAATAAAACAATAATAAAAAAAGAAGTATTTTGAAGGTAAATTATAAATAAAGATCATAATGGGCCACCTCGCCAACAATATTACATGCATAAACATGATGAACTTGTTTAAGCATGGAACTGATAACAGAATAGAACAATTTACCACTACAGTTTCACAAAGATCTCATATAGCCACTGTTAAGCAAAACACAGCACCCTATAATCACAGAACATATAATTAGCAAATTAGAGTAGTTGACTTTTGTCTTTCTAGGTCTGCAAATGTTAACTATTAAGCCAAAAAGACACAAGCAGAAGGAACCCACCAGTTTGTATTTAGCTAATGGTGGAAGCCAGGTTTGGCAGTTGCCTACTATGTACAAACTTATCAAGACTGCCAAAATGCACCCTACTGACAACAATTAAAGACTATGGATGTGTCCTACTATTTTAAAAATAACTGCAGGAATACAGTAGAAGATCTTACAGAAAATGGAAGATGGCATAATGTCTTTTGCAAATACCCCTTCTAGTTCAGTTAATGGATAATAAATAAAAAGTAACTGAACATTTTTCTATACTTTAATTTTGGATATATATGTAGGTTTTACATAATTTATTACCATTGAAATTCTGACATACTATAGCGAACATCATGCTAGTAAAACTCCCAGCAAAAACAAAAGTCTTTAACAACCTACAAGAAAAATGTTGCCTATAAACCTTCCCTAGTACAGTAATTTTGTTAGACACTCCAACTTCTGGGTGTAAGCGGAGAGAGACGAGCTGTGAGACAGGCTTATCCAGCCAATAGGAGTCTTCTGAAGTTGTAAGGATTGTTAAGGTAGCATATGATGGTAAGAAGGCCACCAGGAGACACAGAGGTGACTAGGGAACATCTCTGGGTACACTGGCAAGTGGGGACCATGCTCTCTAAGTTTTTTCTTGATGGACACTACAGCTAAGAAAAAAATGTTAAGATCTGAAATAAGATTAGTAGATCTCCCCAAGAATAGCAGAAGGCAACATTGGACTTTCACATGATAGGCTCTGAAGACAGACAGCAAGATGAATAAGAGAATATGAGGAGAGAAAAATTACTGTTAGGCAATAGAGCTTGGGGTTTACAAAAGGGCAAACCACTACATCAGTAAAACAGAGTTAGGAACAATATAAAAAATTTGGGTTAGCCCAATGTGACTGCTAAAGTTTCCTCTAATTTTACTATAATTCTAATACTTTGTTTTTCCTCCACACATGAATTTTGATGTGCTGGAAGAATCCCACTGTAATTGTATACAGGTAAATAATATTTTCACTTTTTTGTTATGAATTACAGTCTCAAAAATAGATTTTATAGTTCTAATCCCAGTGGTCTCACTTCACAGTGCCATTCTTCTACAGGTAAGCAGTTCTGGAAAGCATCAGGATAAACAAAGACTCATAGATACAGTATACTATAAGTTTTCTGTTTCTTTACTTTAGACTTCATTGTGCTATAGGTGTTTTTTTATGTTTAGTCATTTGGAATATAATGCTCAATAACTTTTGTCTTCTGACATTTACTGACAAAATAGATATTTTTAAAGACTGGATTTTTACAGTACTTTGAACTTTCAAAACTGGATCTTACAATTACATGCTTCTTTCCTGAAAATCCATGGGGGGTTTCTCTAGCTTTAAATATATTGTTAAGAAGTAGCCCACACAAAGAAAGGACAATGCACCTAGCAGACAACACATAAGATGTATCAAAATGAATTTCAGTTATCTTAAAAGCCAACTGACCTTTTCCGATATCTGAAACTCATTTGAATACTGTATATCTCAAAATACAGTGGTGTGAAAAACTATTTGCCCCCTTCCTGATTTCTTATTCTTTTGCATGTTTGTCACATTTGTACCATAGTACAAATAGGTTTGGATTTTTTTTTTCTCCCTAAATAATAAAAACCATCATTTAAAAACTGCATTTTGTGTTTACTTGTGTTATATTTGACTAATGGTTAAATGTGTTTGATGATCAGAAACATTTTGTGTGACAAACATGCAAAAGAATAAGAAATCAGGAAGGGGCCAATAGTTTTTCACACCACTGTATGTTCCTTTGCATTTTAAGGTTTCTGTAAAAGATTCTAAAATATCTTAATTTTTTAAGATGTATAAAATAAATTTTGCAATATTTCAAATTGACCTTGTAAGCATTTTAACATGTATGAAAAACTATTTCAAGATATCCCAAAATCACTTCCTGTGAAATTTCCTACAGTTTCAATGGGACTTCATACCTATTATAACAAATTTCGAAATGCATTTGAAATATCCTTTAATGATCCAGATGTTATTTTGAGATATCTTGAAATGTGTTTGAGCTATATTTAATTGAAGTTCAGATAACAAAAAAATGACATTTTGATGTTTTGAAATATCTTTAAAAAGACAATGTTATCTTGAATGCACACTGCTCAACAAATTATGGGAACATTTAATCATCACAGTCTAACACCAAGTCAATTAAACTTCAGGGATAACAATCTGTCCAGTTAAGCAGTATAACTAATTGTGAATCAACTTCACCTGCTTTGGTACAAATGAAAGTGACAACAGGAGAGGCAAACAGCAAGACAACCCCCAAAATGGAATGGTTTAGCAGGTGTTGGCCATAGCCAATTGCTCTCTAGTTATCCTTCCTGACCAATTCTTCTCTAGTTTTTCATTTTGCTAGTGTCCTTGTCATCATGGGTTAGCATGAGGTGGTACCTACCACCAATTCGGGTTGCAAAGGTAGGCCAGCTCCTCCAGGATGGCAAATCCGTGCGTGCCTTTGGAAGAAGGTTTACTGTGTCTCCCAGCATAGTCTCAAGGACATGGAGGACATACCAGGAGAGGAGACCACCCAAAAACACAAGGCACATAAAAGATGCTTACACATAAAGAAACTAAATAATCGACAATTTTAACAATAACAATTAACAAAATTGACATAAAAATGGCATTTGAACTCCAGCCAGTGGAGGAACCCTGGCTAACATAAAACATCCGCAAACAACAGTGCCACACCTGAGTTTCCAGGCAACCATAGTAAGAATAATGAGAGAATAGCGAGGGCAATCTCTGACAAAATTGAAAGTAAAACATGACATGTGGGAATCGAACAACCAACTTAACCTTGCATGTAACATTCCTCCGTTAACAGATCACAGTATAGCATTTCGTGGTGTGCCACCTGCCATCCCCGGCCGCCCATAATGTAAATTATAGTATATTCTACTTTGTAGTTATCGCCCAGTTTTCCTGAAAACATGTGCACCCATTTTTGTGGGTTGCCAGAAACAAAGAGTATATACATCCATACATACAAACAGATGTCAGCTCCAGTGCAATTTTGTAGATTACTAGTTGCTTTTCAAATACATGATGTTGTTATGGGGTATGTTAACCAAAAAAGGAACATCTTTGTCTTTAAAATGAATTTACATAAGACAGCTTAACTGTGTTTATTTACCCTCCACTTAGTTAATAATATGACTTCCAGATTGCACCATAGAGACTATCAAGATGTAGAGAATGAATACATGTGGAATCAGTACTTCATGTATACCATTAATTACAGTATACTTAATTTAGTACTGACAACATAGAGTTTGTGTGTTGGTTATCAGTTTAAGTCACCAGTGAAATTAAATCTGAATAATCATGTTGGAGGGGGGCATGGATTTACTGGCATTACATGTTGTTAATGAGTTACTCGAGAGAGTAGGCTTAATGTTACCTGATAGAGTCAGAGTCCTGAAAACAGTGTGCAGCTGACAGTAGCCACTTGCTAGAAATGACTGATGCTCCACAGATATGTCCATATTTTCCCATCTGAAGGCTAACTTGCCAAGGCCACTCTCCAGTGCGAGCATCTTCACCACCAACTATTTTGGTTTTCTTTGAAGGCCTTGTTCCACATCCTGCAGCAATAATTTTTTTACAGATACAGATATTCTACAAAAAACTGCTGTAAAGCAATAACCAGTAGAATTTACTTTTTACATCAATATACAGTATCACACATACTAAGCTTCAACAAAGTGCAATTAAGTTATACGTAAATGCAAAAACCTATTCACTCACCACAGCCTAATTCATCAACTCCATCAGCACAGTCTTTCACACCATCACATTCAGGATTTATTTTGCTAACACATTTCCCATCACGGCATTTGTAAGAAGATGAAGCACACACTTTTTGAACTGTGGAGGTAAGTAGAATAGCATTAGGGTTTTGCAACATGAAATAATTTATAGAAATGTATATATTTTTTAAAAATGTATACGTTGATGTGCAAAGATGCAAACTCTTGGTGTTAAGGTCTGGTTGTAGCCGAGTACTAGAGTGACTCTATTTTTTCCTTGATACTCTTTACTTTGTAGACCTTAACAGAATGTTCCAAATCCAACACTCTTATGTCTCTGTCATGACTGATGTAGTTTAGCACTTCTCCTTTCATGTAAGCTCAGGCAAGACTATTGTAGCAGACAGAAGAAAGTTACACATTTATTTATGTATTACAGATCAAATATACAGTACAATAAAGCAAAAGTGTAAATACCATACAACTTCTTATTACTAAGTTTAATATCTAAGCTAAAATCCCTGATGCTTGCCTACAGAGTAGTAAATTGATCAGCACTTGCATATATGGAGACACTTGTGAAGTCCTATGCTCCTTCTCAACCACTCTAAGTCTTATATTTTGCAAAAGCTAGGTTAATAGGCACTGACGAGCTATGTTGGCCTGAAGGAACTATTCTTGTCAAAACAGCTTTTATGTGTTGAATTCTAATTTACTCTATTCAAGAAAATAACAATTAAAAACACATACTGTATAAGTTTTAAAAACTATGGTACAAATATGTATCAAAGCAACACTACACAAAAAATTCTCTTACCAAAGGGAAAGGAGGTGTAGCCTTATAAATACCTTACTGTTCATCTCTATAGCAGACTGGATTGGGTGGACAACACAAACCTGCTATACATAAGAATTCTTTAGCAAGAACTTTTGAGAAGGCTCAAGTCCTTAAATTTGTGTGACAGGCTGCTAAAGTGTTTTATATCACATTATACAGTAATCCCTCCTCGACCGCGGGGGTTGCGTTCCAGAACCCCCCGCAATAGGTGAAAATCCGCAAAGTAGAAACCATATGTTTGTATGGGTATTTTTATATATTTTAAGCCCTTAGAAACTCTCCCACACTGTTTATAAATATTCTCCGCACAGTTATACAGTAAACCCTCCTTTATCGCGGTTAATCCGCTCCAGACAGATAAATGAATTTCCACAAAGTAGGATTCTTTATTTATAAATGTAATATTTTTGCAGTTAGAGCATAGAAAACCTGTTTACGAACTTCTAATTATGTTTTTTAACATTATTAGAGCCCTCTAGACATGAAATAACACCCTTTAGTCAAAGGTTTAAACTGTGCTCCATGACAAGACAGAGATGACAGTTCTTTCTCACAATTAAAAGAATGTAAACATATCTTCCTCTTCAAAGGAGTGCCGTCAGGAGCAGAGAATGTCAGAGAGAGAGAGAAATGTAAACAATCAAAAATCAATAGCTCTGTTAGGCTTTTAAGTATACGAAGCACCCGCGATAAAGCGGCCGCAATGAAGGGATCAATGTGAAGGTAGTCTTTCAGCATTTTTTACAGGAGCGTTCGTATCTTCTAAGCAAACAGTCTCTGTGCAAACAGTCCCTCTGCTCACACCCCCTCCGTCAGGAGCAGAGAATGTCAGAGAGAGTGAGAGAGACAGAGAAAAGCAAACAATCAAAAATCAATACGGGCTGTTAGAGCTTTGAAGTGTGCGAACACCACGCGGGAAGCATGTCGTGTATCATTGAGGAGTTTTATTTAATACGTAATACGTGCTCTGATTGGGTAGCTTCTCAGCCATCTGCCAATAGCGTCCCTTGTATGAAATCAACTGGGCAAACAAGCTGAGGAGGGACGTACCACAAATTAAAACACCCACTGTCCGCAGAAATCTGCGAACCAGCGAAAAATCTGTGATATATATTTAGATATGCTTACATTTAAAATCCGCGATGGAGTGAAGCCGCGAAAGTCGAAGCACAATATAGCGAGCAATCACTGTAGTTGCTAGTTGCTATGCTTACCATGATGTATACTGTACCACCATTACCAACTGCATCATTCTACAAAAGTGTGCAAAGTAGCACTAATCACAATCGTTTTTTCCCATTGACGATAAAATACTTCACATCATGCTCATCATTATTCTTGCTAATTAAATACACTGACACATAGACACTATCTATTTAGGATAATTACACATTTAATGCACACTGGACATACTGTAGAGTATTTAAAGTTTTGTGCATTGCCCTTATGCATTAGTTTGCACTTTGTGTTAAATGTGACTAGAAATGTAAAATGTCTCTTAAAATCTCTGCCATTTTATGGGTTTATCTTGCAATCTGGAATGACTTTGTCTCTTTGAGCATATGACCTGCATTTAACAGATGTTTAATGATAAGTTTTATCCCTGTTACCTGCTCCTCATTAGCTTACTTCACTTACTAATATCTAATGCTATGTTTATGTCCTATTACTATCATCTCCTGGAATCTACTGGATGTGCCAGTTTGTGAAAGAATTCCTACAGTAACTAAGAGATGATCTTTTCTAACCAAATTCCATGTGGTTCAGTAGTTTTGAAGGTATGTATAAAAGTTGCCTACGTTTCCTTTCAACACTTTTATAATAAAGCATCTCATTTTCAGTTTGACCAAGGTTCATTTACAATATGCACTTTTTATTGACTAATAATGTATACTATTTTCATCACATTCTCTGACAGGTTGATTAAGTTCTTGATGTACAGAATAATGAATGTTATAATAAATGATGTGAGTCACAAGCATTTCATTGTACTACTTTAATGAATAAAAACTAATTTCATGAAGAACAAATTTCAACAATAGTTGGTACATTTTTTCTACTGTGGTAGTGGTGTGTTTTCCTTATGTTTTCATGTGTTTCATTTTCTACCCACATTACAAAGAAGCATGTGTTATATTAAAGCAATGACTCAACACTGTACTTGTGAATGTGTGCTTGTGTGTTGTGTGTGTGGGAGTGCCGTTTGGGGCTAGTTTCTACCTTGTGCCTGCTTTCTGCATCCCTGAAAAGGAGAGAGCCGGTTGAAAAAATTAAGGGTTGGAAGGAGGAACATTTTCTTATTAACTTTAATTGTTCTCTTACTAAGGCAGAATACTTTATTTTGTTTATTCAGAATCCAGATCTCACTGTAGATTAGACTTCATTGAGAGCAAAAATGTTATTAGTCCTGTTGTTAAACAAGGACTATATTGTTTTTTTGTCAGGATTCTTTCTCTTTTTGAGTTAATTAACTATTGCTACATGTGCAGCATTTCAACCACAGAGCTGAAAGAAAAAAATGAAAATTTAAAGTAATAATACAAATGTCTAAATTAAATAATACACATTTTAAAATTTCAGTGTCTGTAGACAGAGGTAATTCTAGGAAGAAAGCTGATGACCGATCTTTCAACTTGTCAGTATATATTTATTTCTCATGTCACCCTTCTATCAAGAAGATATTTTTAGCTTAATTTCTGTTATTTACTTAAGGAAGGTGTTTCTTGTTTACTCTCCTTAATTAAATTAATAACCTTATTACAGTTTACCAAATTAACTTATTTGATTTTGTGAATGTTTTTGTGGCATTGGCTTTCCTGTTTGGCATTAAATCACAACAGAACTTTATTTTTATTGCATCTATCGAGTTAGTCAGTACCACTAGCATTGAGCTGACTCCCCTAAAAGCTTTTCCATTGTAGCACCACCATTGTGCATGCATCAACTGATTCTGTGCTAGACACAAAGTTATTTTACTTTCTTCTTTGAACCCATCATTAGATTCGTTAAGTTTATTTTAGTTTTCTGTACTTTTGACCTTTGTATTTAGTTTTTATTTTTGTGACTTACTTTGACTAGTTTTTTATTTTGAAAGAATCATTTTAGTTTAGTTTTTGTTACAGTTAAGAAAACCATTTGGTAAAGATGAAGAAATTAATTTTGCATTTACAAAATAAAGATATTATGACACATGCAGGTATGCCCGTAAAAGATTCAGAGAGGTTCCTTTTACTTCAGTCATTTATATGGAGAGTTAACTTCTAAAAGTTTACTAAAATGTTTCATTCGTGTATTATATAGTGTCCATCTGTTCAATGAGCAGGCTATTTACTTCAGCAGTTCTGGGCACTTCAATGCCATTTAAAGCCACACAACCTGCTAGCTGTTCAATAAACATCTATGCCAGCACACTTATTCCCTTTTTGTGTATGATATACTGAGGTGACCTCTCAGCAGCTTTCTGCAGAGAAAAAGTTTATTGACCAATATAGTATTTCAATTTCTCTTGCTTGGTATGTGTTTTTACAGCATGCCATAATCCTTAGCCTCTTCAAAGACCTCTTTATAAAACCATGTAAAGAGTTGTTTTTTTCCCTTTGTGTACCATACACCACATTGCCACACTCATTAACTTGGCCTTGCTGTGTGTCAATGTTTAAAATCATGTTTTGTCTAGACACCAGACAACTATAATGCTCATTAGGCCATACAGTGAATTGTCATTTAGTTAAGGACGAATAGTCAACCTCATGTTCACTCTAAGGACCATATTGGTACAAACAAAATTTTTCAGTTACACATCCTGTAAGCATTTTTTAATATTATGCAAAATAATTATCCATTCATATGTAGTAATCTGAAATTTTAATATATTAGAGTACATATTTGAAAATATTTTGTTAAAGTGGCATGTTTATGTTTATATCTCAGGGGTGGTTTGTAAAAACTTGATTGCTATGTATTGATTGTAATAAAATTAATAAATAAAAAAAAAAAAAGTGGCATGTTTATTTAAAATATATGGGAACAAGTGATTCAATTCATTTATTCATCGAGCTGACCAGATTTGATAAATGTTGTTCATTACCCAAAGTTAAAAAAATTTCTTTGCAACTTAACCGCATACCTGGTAAAATGGCATACCACATACAATTAATTTATTAAAACAATACTTTGTTTAAAATTGCTAAAATCACAACTCCAGTGCCTAAAAGAAGAATCACATTATGGACTCCCACAAATCGACTCGCATCTGGCGCAAAGGAGAAATCAAACCTGTCACAAAAAGGTAGTTCTCAAAAACAGAAAAACAATACAAGAAATTGAGAAAAAAAGTGTAATTCCCGTAACAACACAGAGCAAAGACAAGAATATGTTTAGGCGTGTCATAACACAGCCTAAACAGGGTGCTAAGTGTTGAATATAAAAACTATTATTCATGTATTCCACAGAAATAAGCATTTCTTATCTTCACGCAATTACACCTAGCACTTCCTATTTTTTATCTTGCTAAATGCTACCAGGAAGCACCTTTTGCTTCTCACCGAAACACAGAAGCATTAAACACAGCTGTTATAGCTCACCAGCTTTTCATCTGAATCTAAAACTAGTCAAAATCTACTCTAAATATTCAACCATCCTTGTTATTGTGTTAAACTGGTCACTACTGACTGTCTGCCTGCTTCTTTTTCTCAATATGCATTTTATGTAAGGCACTCAAAACATCGTAAAAATAACAGCATTATAATTAGATTTTTAATGCACAAACTAGACTTTTATAATGTAATGAATTTTGTTCATATTCAAAGCAATAACATTTTTAATGTTAGGCAATTGGTTACCCCTATTTTCCCAATACTGATTACCTATTCTAGTCCACATGTGAGTGAAAAAGTGCTTACTTTGAATCCCATAGGATCCCAGTCCTGACACACACCACTAATGCTTCTCTTCATTCACCATCACTCTCATTTGTCATATACAGTATTATTGAGGTGAGGTAAAGTATCATAGTATACAACACTATAAATTTATATTTACCAAGTAATCAGAATAACAATGTGTCATATATAAACAATGGTTAAAACGTTAGCATAAACTGAAGATGGAGTTGGATGCTTTTTTGAATGACTCAACTACCCTGCTTTGAACAGCATAACATAAAAGTGGCTGTAATGAAAACCTACAGTTACTGCAGCCTTCTGGATCTGTTTTGAGGACTCTTGATGAAAATAATTAATTGACATGTCAACTTAATACCATGTTTGGTCTCATACAAAAAAAAATGTCTGCTAGGTTATCTGGTATGCCAAGTTGGATGAAATGTAAAGGTTACTTCAGCAACCTAAGAAAGACTATTAATGAAGCAATGTTCACTTACATGCTCTAGAACAGTTTATTTCATCGCTGCGGTCTTTACAGTCCACTATCCCATCACAAAGGGATGACTGAGGAATACAGATTCCATTTGGGCAGTAGAAGTAACATTCTTCTAAACCTGGAGTGGATAAAAAGATTGGGATGAGATCAACATTTTGTCAAATGGCATGCAGCCACATGTATATGTAAAACTAAAGTGCAAACATTCGGCCTCTTTTCATTAAAATAATATTTTGGTCACATTACTACAACACACACAGTCAAAAAAAGTTACTATTGCAAAGACACTAATTTCAAAATTTGTTATGAGTATATAAAAGTATGTCTCCACTGGTTTTCTGAACTATTTGTTTCTTATTTTGGGTGTCAGTAGTTTTGTTACCCATAGCACATCCAAGTACAAGGCAGGAACAAGTCCTTCATTGGGCTACAGACAAAGAAATGGCACACCTACTCATGTTTGGTATGTGGAAATTTCCCATTTACCTAGCAGAAACTGTTTTGAAATATAGCAGGAAATTGGAGTACCCAGAGAAGAACCACACAAGTGCAAATTCTAAACAGAGGCTAAAAAGAACAAAAACTGAATCAATGCCCTCTGCTATTACATAAACAGTAATAAGTATTTATATTATTATAATTTCATGTGCTTCATGTGAGGCCAAAAAAAATATCCATGTTGAAATGCCTAAATTTAAAAAGGTTAATTTGAGGTGTTGTGTCAACATTTCGACATTTCAAGAATAAAGTGAAAGCTGAGGTATGTCATGTAATACTGTTTTTGGTTGTTTTAGCTTACAAGATAAAATTAACTCCCAAAAGCCATTATTTACGTTAAATTTACTGGATAGCAAAAAGTATTTTAGACAATCACACTTCATATCACCAGTGTGATTTTTTTGATACATTATGTCACTTCTTTGTAGTGACATCATCATACATTATATATAAAAACATGTCCTTGAAAATTAGATGGGAGCATTTCAGCAGGATATTCACTCTTTGTCTTTTTCAAAATACTAACCAACCTGCTGCCTATGGTGGCTATGAAGATAGTGAAAGAGATTGAGCATTTATATAAGCAATGTTGACAAAATTACGCATAAATCATTTAGTGTTCTGTGCCAAACATGATGATGGACAATTATGAGATAGAATAATGGTCGATGCCATTTACACAGAGAAAGCAAGAGAGAATGAATATTTCCTAAAATTATACAAGAAATCCTTTACGTTTACGTTTTGAGTTAACTTTTACTTACTGCAGTCTGTTTCATCACTACTGTCTCCACAATCATTTTTCTCATTGCAAAGTCTAGGATTTGGTCGGCATTGACCATTTCCACAGTCAATTTCCCCTTGTCTACATTTGGCTAAAAAAGAGTGAAATGCGTTACACCAAAGAAAGCTGAACAAATGTGTTCACTATTTTAAAATGTTATTATTGCATCTTATAGCTTATATCTTTTAGTACAAAGTCATTTTTGGCACTATGCTTCAAATCGTGGACTTTGCATTATATTTTTTGATTATCTCATAATTGTGTAATCATATTATGTAAAATAGAAAAAAACTTGAAAATAATTTGTGTACTTTTGAGTGTTGGATATCCTCATTTGTACTTACCTAAGAAAAAGTGAAAAGTAAAATGTTCTAAAGGTGTTAACTTTAAGATATTAATCAGTAAAAGTCAGCAAACTAAGCATAACACATAACCGTGAATTTAGTAAAAAAAAAAAAAATTACAAGACATTTACTGCATTTAATTTCATCACTTCCATCTGAGCAGTCTTTCCAGCCATCACAACGATTCTTCAAAGAGATACATTTGCCATCTTTACATTGGAATTGTTTTGGACAAGCTATTAAACACAAACAAAATAAAAAAGCCATAAATCATTTTTAAGTTTTCTGTGGACCATTCTATAATACATTTTGTACAAAATACCATGGATTTTAAAAGGAACAAGAATGAATATGTGAAAGATTTTAAGAATCTTAATATGAAGAAGTAATAGGCCTATAAAAAGATGATCATAGCTTCCACAGATAACAATATATGGAGACAGTACTCATTTTATAAATACAAACTTTAAGACTAAAACATATGTAATCAAAAAACTCATTCAGAAGGATAAATGCATAGCATTTGTTTCAAAACCATATACTTGGTAGAGGGTGCCATGTCAATTCATTGGTTGGTACTGCTGTCTCTGGGATCCTGGATTCAAATTGTAGATTGGCAGTGTTTGCCGGAGGCTGCACACATCCTCTATTTCCACATAGGTTTTCCCTTGGTACTCCAGTTTCCTCCCACATCCTGAAGAAATAAATTTTTTTCCTTACAATTTATGAGCTTGTATGGGTTAATATGGATGTATGGCTGAGAATGCCCCATGATAAACCTATGCAAAATATATAGGGTTACTTCTTGCCTTCTGCTCAATGGTGCTAGGATAGGCTCCAGTCCCTTGTGACTCTGCATAGGAATATTTTGGATCAGAAAATGAATAAAATGAACACATACTCAGTGAAGAAAATTTCAAAATTTTTAAAATATGCTAAATTAATAACAAGGTCAAATTGTTAACTTTCAAACAAAATTAACCTCATTTATGAAATTACTGTATAGTGCCAAGCGATAACACAATAACTCAATATTAATATGATTATGAAATAATGACTCTGACAGATAAACATTTTGTAATTTGATGCAGCAAATCCAATTGCTGGTAAGCTGCCTTTGTTAAGTGATGTGTTCATCAATGTTCTGACTTTGATAAAATGTATTGTCAATGAATTTAAATGGTTTCCCCCTGCTGTCACCAGTGACAAGTAGGAGTTTGGAGGACTGTCTAATAAAATATACAGTTGTTTTGGCCTTGTGGGTTCAACTATAGGTTGTTCCCAGTTCATCTCCTTCCACGCCTAATTGAGTGATGTCATCTATGATGGAATTAATATTGATTTGTTAATATAAGTGGTCATTAGTATGTACTGTTGAAACAGAATGCATATCTGAGATGTTCATGTGTTAAGAGATATAAAATCCTCACTAATGGCTTTCCAGCTTCAAAGTTTGGTGTCTGTTCATAAGAAAGTCAAAGATCCAATATACATGTAGATTTTCATACAAAATCGTTTACTATGAATGTGTTAAAGAAAATTGCTTTATACGTGGACATCAAATCCACAAAAAATATACTATCATAAATACATTGGTAGTCTAGAAGTTGTACTATATTGTTGAAAGATATATTTACTGCTTCTTCTAATGACATTTAGGAATTGTGAAGAACATAAAGGTAAAGTGCTGGAGGCAGACTGAAGAATGATATACCAGTGCCAGAGGGCTTTAATCAAAAACCCAGGAGATATTTTGGTTTTTGAGAGAAAGGATAAGGACACCTTAAAAATAGAAGGAACACAGCAGTGACAAATTGATGATACTATTTCCTCAGTGAGCTGTTTTATTGTAGAAGGAAAGACATTTTCCATGGTCATCAGCTTCATGACAGTTCTCTTTAATCATAAATATGCTCTGTTACTAAGGAACAGGGAGTGGTCTGGAGACTGAAGAGTCTAAATGGGATGCTTAAATATTGAGATGCAGTAAACAACAACAGATGATGAAATGTATCAACCAAAAACAGACATAATAAATAACATGTGGAAGACTTTTCAAGACAAATGTACACTCACTGGTAGAAAAATTGTCTCTCTATCCTGGTTATTTTTTTCAGAATTGTTTCCCTTAATCCATCCATTGCCCCAAAGTAAAGTTATTACTCACCGTAGTCATATTCCAACATAATCTTACACTCTTTCTCATTAATCTACTTTATACTGTTTTTATTTCTGGTTTAGTTGACTTCAGTTTCCATCATTAACAAATTAATACAATTTTGTGATTTGAGTCTCTGAAATAGTGGCAACAGCATCCAACATAATGCCTTCATATTCATCTAAATCAAGGGTATTCAATCCTGGTCTTGGAAAGTCATAGTTTCTACAGTCTTTCTTTCTGACTATTTTGTTAATTTGACATAAATCATTTTTGTTAACTGAACATCTTGTTTAATAGTTAACTTTGATGTAGGAGTTTTTGCATTAAGTTTTCAAATCAATGTCATACTGATGAACAATGAATTGTTAATATATAACCAAGATATAACTCAAGTTAAAATTAAGAGGTTAACAACATTGTCTGATATAAATCATTCATTTTCGTTAGCAAAATACTAACACAAGTGATTAATGTGTTTTTGAACCTATAAGTAAAAGGAGCTCAAACCAATTTTATTGCTCAATGATTGAAAGATGGAAGTATACACTAAGAAAATGCGATCAAGAGCGGAAGTCTTATGAACTTCAGCAGAGCACTTTCTCCCTCTTTTTCATTTCCAATTGCAGTACTTCTACCTACACTCATAGATAACCAAGTATTCTGCTGTAGTGGAATCAAATGTGCAAGGTAAAATTACATAGTAATTTGTTTAGCAGAAGCTCAAGTAAACCCATTGGCATACCAGTGAATAAAGTATATCTTATATCAAAATATGTTAATGCATTGCAAATGTATCAGTGAATTTGAATCAACTCTACTCTGTAGGTTGTTGTTCTAATCTCTTTTCTAGAGTCTCACTGAGATTGTATCCGGGTGATTACAAGAGGTCACTGCCTGGTTTCAATTTACAACAATCCCCAACCAACAATACAATGTCCTACTTCGGCAAATAGTACTTGGTTACAGTTGTTTACAGCTAATAATTTTAATGATCAAATCAGAATAAATCACATTATATATGAAAACAAGCAATTGTTCTGTGCCTTTTAGAGATTGTTTAGCAAAAAGAAATGACTCTGAACAGCTGTTAGAAAGTAACTACTCAATTACTTTATAGGTTTAAAGTAGTCAACAATCTATTATTAACAAAATCTTAACATTTTTAATATTTTTTTACTAATATACATAGATAGTGAAACTGGCAATGATAGCTCCTAAAAATTAAACAATGCTTTTATATCATTTAAGTAGTACTAGGTGGCTTTTTAGTTAGCCAATAAAAAGTGTCATTTTGCTTGGCTTTTCTCAATCATTTAAGTAAAAAAAAAAAATCTACTTTTCTTCAGATTGACCCAGTCTAAGGGATTACTTACGATCTTCATAACTGAAAGCCCTGTACAAGATGTAAAAACCCCTTCGAGTAATTGATTCATCTGAGTGGAAATGGAGACTAACAGGAGATGAATACACTCTTTTTCGGCTGCTTTCAACTATAGGATTGCAAAGTCTGAAAGGATAAATTAAACAATTATTAAACAAACATACAGCAGTGCACACATTTTATGTAAAGAATCTCTAATGGATTTTCTAAATTAAAGGTTTTGCTATTATGATGCAATGGACGGTATTTCCCAGTGCTAAATGCCACTAATTATATCAGGCAACATGTTATTCATAAAAAATGTTTCTTGATAATTTGCACCAATACAACTTTTATTTTAATTGTAGGAATTAATAACAATTCCAAAAAGTGTTTTGCATTGTCTTCACTACACAGTGTTCCAAAATTCAGTAATTTAACAGTTATTGTCAACATTCTAATATTAAAAAGAACAATATTGAAATACTGCTGTTACTTTAGAATCACTCAAATATAAAAGTATACATTGAGTCCACAGCTACAGACAGAATGAGACAGTTAACAAGAAAGTATGAAAATACTCAAGAAAGGAAAGTAAGGCAAAACTGAAAGTGGAAGCTTGTAGAACCATTGTAGGCAATTTAACATGCAATTGACTACTAAAGAATGATAGTTTGATGAAGAATGAAGAAGAATGCTGAAGAATAATGATCTGACAAATACTTTTGACCATTTCTGCTATTAAGATACAGAGGGTTTGACATGATTGTGCAAATAATGTTCATTTTTTTAATTTATGATTTTTAGTATTATTTTAATTTATTATAATTTCATTTGTTTGTTTTTTAATGCACACCACCATTTTGATATGTTTTTTTCTCATGGGCACTGCTATTTCATGTACCATATTTACTTTTCAAGTACAGCTTCTGGTTGCCACATGACCAATGATAAAATGGCACCCGTGTTATAAGGAACACATTTGCACATTAAATACTCTGTAGCAACATAAAGGAAATAGTTAAAAAAAAACATCGTTTTTAAGGATTCTTTTAATTTGAAATATTGGCCTTTTGGCAATGAAAAAAAAAGATAGACAGATGCCATGGTTTAACTAACTTTACAGCTTTGGGTTGCTATTATGCTACCTGTTTCTAGGCATGTGATGTACCTGTGATATAATGCACCTGTGTTAAAAAGGCCAAGTTCACACATTAAATACTCTGTAGCAACAGAAAGGAAAGACTTTACAAAAAAACATTGTTTTTAAGGATTCTCTCATTCTTCTAATTTGAAATATTATCTTCTAAAGATAGACAGACAGACAGACAATATTTTGTTTGTTCCCAACAGGAAATAAATGTAATAAAATAACTTTAACAAAGTTTTGACTTATATGGAAAAATGCCTGCAGTCACAATATAAATTCAAAGCAGAAGACTCACACTGTGAAGCTCATTGTGAGGTTCACCCCAGCATCCATGTTTAGGTTTAAAACTTATTTAATCAAACTATTTTCTTTACCATCTAGAGAGTCATACCTTTTTAATATTGATGGTAAAACTGAGTATGAGATTGCCATTGCTGGAGTTTTGGTTGACTGGAGAAGCTCTGGACTACAGGACTGCTTTTGTATTCCTGCCAGAGATGTTCCTGTTTCTAGATAACTGCAGCAACTTCAGGTGAGGTGTGTGTCTAAATATGCTGGTTGTGTATGGTGCCTGTGCCTTAAAAGAGGGGCTCGGTCAGGATTGATCAGTAATGCTTATTTTGTCAATTTATTTGGTATTTTTATAGTGATTTAAGTGATGTTATTTCATTGTCATTTGTGTGATTGCTTTCATGGGCACCATCACTTTCAAACTTTGGGTTTAATTTTGCTACATGGTTTCTAGGCATATGATGCACATGCATATGATCCATAATATCATAATGTTTAGGTTATAAAATATAGCTGTATGTATCAAATAGCATTCAAAATGTGTAGCAATATACTGTAATGGAAAGGCTTAGCTGAATAAATGTTTGAGTACTACTCTTCATACCAGTAAAATCTGTTTTTGACTTGAAATTTAGTGCAATGCTTTTGAGAAGACACATAATTTGTTTTCTTACTGTGTGTTAACTTTTGACCCTGTTGTAACGTCCATTAAAATTTCAAATACTCAGTTCAAATTGTGTAGGAAAAGCATGCTGGTTACAGAGATACATTGTGAAAAGGAACAAAAAAATTGTCACTGTAGAAGAATACTGTACTGACAGAGAGATTATATGTAGTAAAAAGCTCTTTTTGAAATTTGTCTTTTGTGAGTCACCCTCCAGTTTTCTATTATATAATATTTTGTCAGCATATATGATTAGTAATTATATACTTCTTTCTCTTCTCTTGGTTTATGTTAATTGTTTATTTGAATTATGACATTCTTTTGCTTTATTTTAAGGTAAAGACATAGTCAATTTCAAAATACTTTTCCATTTATAATAACATTCATTTACATAACATTATATTTGCAGTGCAGCTCTTAATTTGCATTTTGTTTAGTTTAATACCGAAAATGTGTTTTGGCCAGTACAGTATTTCCACATTTTATTAAACTGCATGGTTCCCATTTGTTGAAAAGGGGGAGACTAAGATGTGTTCCAGCTACTGAGAGGTTACACTTTTTAGTCTCCCATGGAAGGCAAACTCTGGTGTACTGAAACACAAGCATTATCAGATTGAAGAGGAGTAATGCAGATCCTGTTCTGGCCATTGAACAGTGAATCTTTGCTTTTCCAGAAATATATCATGGGTGTTTCATTAAAGTAACAACCCAGAACCATATTAACACAGTAAAGTAAGGCAAAAACACAATTTTAATGTAGAATATAACTCATACTTATCAGTTTTAAGTTTATTATCACAAGTATAGTACTGTATTACCTTTCTTAAAGTATTGACCAGTGAGAACATGTAATGCATTACAGAGAGAACTAATCATCCTTTCACTCTTTGTGGTAATGCATAAAACAAAGCTGTCATAAGGAGAACATTGTTGCAAGAGTTACTGAAGTGGCTACTCATATTTTAATGATCAAAATAAAATGAAAGACTTTACCTTTACATTTTTGTGCTTTGTGTCATAATGATTTTTATTATATTATATTTATATATTAAAATGTGATCCTTGTTTGCCAAATATATTTAAGAAGTATTTTTTAAAACACTTTTCCAAACTCTCTCATCGTCTTCACTTCTCCCAGCTATCACCCTTCATGCTACTTAGGTGTTGTTCAGAACCATTGCTCAGGAAGTGTATATCTGATTTCAATCACCCACCTATAACTACACACATAGTAATCAATTTGAAGCATACAGCTTGTGAGCATAATTGTCATTAAGCAAAGGAAATATGAAAATCTACCCATAACATAGACTCACTGTCAGTTTTGCTATGTTCATTACCCCTTGGTGTGTGAAGTAGACAAGAAGATTAAACAAATCATGAAAAGTTTAAATGATCCGTTTCATTACATTTGACTGTTATCTGATTAATCTTTACCAATCATAATATTTAAAATAAGTTGTGTAATTTACTAGTGATAGAATATTAGGTTCCATGTAAAAGTAGTCATCAAATTGCACAAAGTGCTAGAAAACTGTACCATCTAAAGTAAATCCTTATTTACATTGTAATATAAGTACTAGATATTCCTGTTTCATCATATTTTAATTTTTAATCAATTTTTAATTTACACACTATGTTTTGTAGCTTCAGGAACAATGTTTACATTAAACCAGCTTCTGACCAGTTCTGAATAATGTATGTTGTCCTTTTTATCTTGTTCCAAATGTTTAAACATGGTTCCCAATGTTATTTGGCTTTTACTAAGATGAATTTTGTCTTCTGCACTTTCAAATTCCTTGTCCTGGTGAAAATAACTGAAGAATACTACAACAAAAAAGAAGCACTCATGCCATACTTTTTTTGGATATTACTATTTTTTTAATGGTGATCATCTTATTTAAATCAAATGAACACATTTGTAACTACTACTGAATTAAATGACAATGCTTTACAAAAAACACAATAGCAATTTATTTGCTATTTTGTATTATTTGTATTTATTTATTTATTTTTACCATTGAGGCGGCTGAACCATCAAACCCTAATATTTAAACTCTCAAAACATGACTGTTTGTTGTACAAGTTCTGATCATCTTTTTCCCTTCAGATGCTCAACACGGTTTGAGTTTAGACAGTTTTCTATACATTTCTACAAATCATGCTATACTTGTGCTACATGCACTGACAGAAATGACTCATTTACTTCACTGAAAATGTAATAGCTGAGCTATCGGCCCATGCACAACATGTGGTAGAAACATTACTTTAGAGAAGTGCATAAGTACCAATTGTCAAAAGACACGGATATAGTCACAATAAAATGGACATCTTAAATCCACCCAGAGTAACAAACCTGGTCTCTCAAAAATGTAGTAACAGTATCAGCTACACATGTTTTTTAATTAAAAGTCACTCTGAAATCTGAATATTTCTTGACATTAAACTTAAAATCAGCAGAAACAAATATTATAAATGCTATTAAAACAAAATTAAATACTGCATAATTTTATTTTGAATAACACCTCATCAAAATTTCAATTTCGCATATTTTACTGCTGTTATAGTTTTATTGAAATTCTTGGTACCTGCATGTGGGTTTAATAAATAAAAATGTATACAAGTAAATGGTTTTTGGTGTGTTTGTAAAAGCTGTTTCACAAGGTTACAAATAAAAGATTTAACTTAAATTGAAATAGTAATCCATTTTGATAAGATCACTCAGTCAGAATTAACTACATAGGAAATGTTTTTTCTATTATATACTGTACTTCAGTTTCTCAAAAGATTTGGGTTGCACATTATTCTAGTGTCTTGGTGCAAATGCCATATTTAAAAAGGCAAATAATTTTATGATCATATCCCAAACACAAAAATGAGAGCAACAAGAGTTATATTTATTTTGACAGGTTATGGGTCCATAGATATGTCTTTAATTAAAGCGGTCCAATACCCAAAAGTGGTACATGTAGCATTCTACAATACATTCATCACCGACTAAAAAATATGCCTAAAACCATCTACATAGGGCATAGTGTTTTGAAGTTGAAAAAATATAAATCTCCTCATTCATCTCATATGTACATATTTCAAGCTTGTGTGCAATAACATACCAATGAATAATTACTCTCATATTGTTAAGTGGTATTTCCTGTAGTGAAAACTGCTAAGAGAGTCTGATAATTATATTTCTGTTGTAAAATATATACAGTATATTCAGACCACACACCAGATAATTTAATCCCAGTTAAAAGGATTTAAAATACTATTAAAATAACATTCAAGATAACATATTTTTGCTGTTAGATATACCTTACCTGACACCATTTATATCAAGCCAGTCTTTGTCACAGTAGTTTGAAGTTGGAGAATCTTGAATATCTAGAAATACTATTGTAAGTGATATTAAATATCCACGCACTGGAGCCTAGATGGTGATTAAAAAACAAAACATTCATTGTACTTTCCAAGGAATATATGTACACATAAGGAATTAATAACTGAGTAAATTATTACTTGCTTTCCTAATTACAACACATAAGCAATGAAATAATTCCTGTTTGGATACGTTAATGAAATCTTATCAAATACATTAAACTTCATTGTAAGAAACAAGTGCTCTATGATAGATTGATACCCCCATCCAGAATAAGTTCTTGCTTTGCATCTAACTTATACTTATAACTTACTATATAGTCTCCAGGACTGCGGAGTCGGAGACAAATTTGGGTACCTTGAGTCGGCAAAAATGTACCAACTCAGACTCCTAATAAATTTAAGTTGTAATGAAAAAAAAATACAGCAAGTTCAAATGTCCCATTTCACAAACAATAGTCATAATTAAGTACTTCTCTGATGTAAGAGTAAAGCCCAGTGCATTGTTGTGTTACTACTAGTGTGAAGATCAGCTGAGCTATTATAAAACCTGACATTCACATATTGTAATCTGGATTATGGTACATTACAAAAATTATTTTAATTTTATTTCAGATATAATATGTTTAACAAGTTCATTTGAGTGTAAACAAGTGTAATGATGTAGGTGTAGGTGTGTGGTATGGCCTGATGTGTGTTCAGGGGTTCTTGTCTTTTGTTTAAACTGGCCAATATGGTAGAGAGTCAGCTTCCTAGCCAGTAGTTCTGTGGTTAAATGACATGTATGTTGCCTTCCTTCAATAAACATGGAAAATACATTAGCATATTAAATACAGAGGAGTTAGAGTCGGGGAGTCGGAGTCAGAAGTACCGGAAACTAAGGAGTCGGAGATGGAGTTGAAGGATTTATCTACCGACCCCATAGCCCTGATAGTCTCTGATATCTGTAATCTTTTAGTAGATTCAAACAACCAATCCATCAAAAAAGATCACCAAAATTCTTTATTTCAAGACTCCATACAATACCTCTGTTAATAGTATCATAAATGTAAAACAAATAATAACAATATACAGTAAACACTGATTTTAAAATTACTAACAGTTGTAAAGGGAAACATGCATACAAAGAAAGTGCTTGGCAGTATTTAAAATTCCCTCTGAGACTTCTAGGAAGTGTAGTGTTTTCGTCTCTTTTAAAAAGCTGATGACCAGAAAGTGCCTCTTGACAGGCTTCAGTGGCACCGGAAGTACTCCTGAGAATAACTTTAAAACAGGCCGCAACTCATCAGTCAGACCTGAAATACTGCAGCAGGAAAGGGTGGTGTCCATCAGAAGTTAGCTGAAATGCAGCACCGTTAGTGCTTGTTCCAAGCCAAACACCTGCCTGTATGGCACATTGGCTGGGAAAGGGTATCCTTTATGCCAGGTGTGGGGAGCCTCTGGCCTCTGGGCCACATACGGCCTGCAAGACAGTTTGATGCAGCCCACCTTGCAGTTCATTAATTATTCATATTTTTTCATTAATGATTTATACAAAAAAACAACTCAAAAAAATATATAGAATGCAGTTAGTTTTTTCCCTGAAATAAAATATAATAAAATAGTCTAAGAGGCACATTCCGGCTGTATGCCAGTCTGGGTCACAGTAAGAGTGAACACAACAGACTTATCATTAATTATCATCGCTGACACACATTGGCGTCAGTCAAGAACAGAAAAGTAGATGATGAATGTTGAGCTTTCAAAGAGAAATGGATAAACAATTACTTTTTTGTTGAGGTAAAAGGCAAGTCAGTGTGCCTAGTTTGTGGGGATGTGCTCGCAGTGATGAAAAAGGCCAATCTCGAGTGCCATTACACCTCACAACATGCTAAAGTGGAAGAGTTGAAAGGACAAATGCACTGAGATAAACTAAACGCTCTTCGGTGGAGTTTGGATGCCCAACAAGCCACTTTCACAAGACCATGTTCTGACAGAGACACTGTCATGCAAGGAAGTTTTGTGGTAATTGCTAAGAAGCTGAAACCTCATTCAGAAGGAGAATTTGTGAAGGAGTGCCTTATTGTTGCTTCAGAGCTACTAGCAATTGTTCCAATGTGTCAGTCTGTCTTAAAGAAATGCTGCAGAGCATATTACTGATGTGGCCCAAGATATTGAAAACAAAGTGAAGGACCCCACAAGAAATTCCAGTTTTTTTCTCTGGCCTACGACAAAACAACAGACATAAAAATTACTGCCCAATTAGCCATTTTTGTGCAAGGGATTACTGCTAAGTTTGATACGAGGGAGGAATTGCTGTCTTTGCAAACCATGCATGGCACTACTAAAGGTGAGGATTTGTTTGAGCAACTTGTTTTAGCTATTATGAAATTTGGACTACCATTTGAAAAATTAAGTACCCTTGCCATAGTTGGCCCAAAAAGGGGATTGACAGGTCACAGTGTCACATATCAAGAAAGCCTGTGTAAACATTCTCTGAAGCTCAAAAATGTAATGACAACTGTTGCTTCCATCATAAATTTTATAAAAAGCAGAGGTCTAAACAGTTGCAAGTTCAAGGAGCTACTCAGTCAGCTTGATTTGGAGTATTGAGATCTGGCCTACCATTGTAAGATACAATGACTGAGTTGCACAGATATGCTCACACGGTTTTACAAACTGAGGGAAGAAGTAAAAGAGTTCATGAAGATGAATGGCAAAGCCTGTCATGGAACTCAGTGACAGAAAGTGATTATGTGATTTGGCCTTCATGGTGGACATTACTTAGTAATTCTCAGAGCTAACATCAAGCTCCAAGGTTCCAATCAGCTCCCAAGCTCTCAGTTGCTCTATATGTCAGCACTGTATAAGAAATAATTTGGAGTAAAATGAAAGCTGTGGCAAGTGCAACTGGAAAAGGGTAACATATTTGATATGTGATTTAATGTTGAACCAGCTGATGTACCTGATAACATGGAATATGAAATTATTTAGCTGCAAACCAACAACGAGCACAAAGCTAAGTACAAAAACCTCTCTCTGCTTGAGTTCTATAAACTATATATATGTCCTGCTGACTTTCCCATTCTGAGGAGACATGGTCTGAAATTTAACCTACTCTTGTGTGCAGCTCTTTTCAAAACTGAATCTTGCAAAGACTCGATTCCACTCAAGACTGACTGACCAAAATCAGCTGCGAATAGCATAATTGTCACTACCATTTGACATTAGACCCTTCACCAAAGTGAAGCAGTTTTGGCCATCACATCAGACAGGTTAGTGTGATATATATTCAGTAATTTAGTATAGCCAATGAAGGATGTTATAAAAAAATTAAATGGCCCTTGATAGGAAAAACATCCCCCTCCCCTGCTTTATGGTGTACACTTCCCTTTATCTGTCTGCTTCACCTTACAAAGCACACAAAAAAGTATAAAGATTCCTGACTTGTGAACTATTTAAGAGTCCAGTGAAGTATTCTGGTTTCCTAAAGTAGCATGCATTTTAAGAATTATTATGTTTATTCTTGCATTCCATTTTTACTGAATGTCTGAAGTGAGCTCTTGTTAAATACTTCAAATAATTAATAAACTAATAACTAATTGTACAACCCTGCCACCCTCAAATGGGTAAAGCATCAGAGTCAGAAAATGTTATGCTGTTATAAACATCAGGTTACAGAACTAAACTTTGCCCTTGCCAAATCTCAAGCAACATTTGCCTACTTGGTTACAAAATGATGACACAATAGAATGCCTAAATTAGCAAAGAGCAAGTATTTGGGGAAAAAAAACACATACAAATCCTCTTTTAACCAAACCCTTTGCGTCATACTTAAAATTAAAATAAATTAAATAAATCATAGCTGAATGGATTATACTAAAGATATGGTGTATTTAAAATACATTAACTAATAAATTTTAAAATAATTTCCTTAAACTTTAGCATTAAAGTTATGTGATACATTTTATTGAATAAGATTTTTCTTACTTTTACATTCCAAGTGCAATCAATGCTAGGAGGATAATGGCTAGGGTAATAAGGAGAAGATAGTGTACCATTCCAAGAGCTAATGCTTCCACCGCAGCCTAAGGCACAATAAACAAATTTAATGAGTAAAACAAACAAAGGCATTATAATGCAAGTTATATAAGGATCAGACCAACTCTTTTGCTCTTTTTGAAAGTTTGTTCTAATTGGCATGCACAGCTGAATAAATTATTATACATTTTGTATACTACCAGAAGCAGCTTTTTATACCTTTTTAAGAGTACATGCTAACAGTCAAACTACAGGCACTTGCTATTTGTCAGAGTCAGACTAAGATTAATTATAACCTTACCTGTTTTTGGAACAGCTTGAAAATAAGCCTTAAAAATGGCACTATCTCTTTGCCTGTTGAATGAGAAAGTTACTAGCATCACATTACCAGATGAAGTTAATTTTATGACAGGAGGAGTCCATGTTACTGGTATGCCACACCACCTATAAATTATAATGTAATGAAATTAAAAATATTATCTTATAAAATAAAATAATCATTCCTTTAAAAAGGAAGCTTGTGACAGAGTTTCAGGTGACAAGTCCCTCTTATTTCTTAAACATTAAAACATTATATAAACTTCTGGAAGCCTACTTTTATTTCTTCAAATTGACCGCAGCTACACTCCATTGATGCATTCATTTCTCCTTGAAGATTTATCATCCATGAAATGCTTTTCTTCTAAATGTAAATGTAGAGCATGCATAAACTTTAAGTTCATTTAAATCTGATGAAATAATTATTTTAACAAAATGCCATGGTTGTATGATTATACTAATTAAAGATTGGAAACCTGCTGTTGAAATTGCACTATATTGATTTAAAACTGAATTTGTAAATGGTGCATTAGGCAACCATTATTTTAAAACATGTGTGTAACAAAATACATTCTATTAGACTTTTGCATAAAGAAATAAATACTGTAGGAAAGAAATGGAACTAGATATTGATGCAGCATTTTTTTATTTCAACAGAAATATATGGGGCAAAGCTAATATACTATTGTTTGTGACATACAATATTTTTGAACATATAAACTCTAGGTCTACTAGGTGACATTGATGTCCAAGTGAAAATGAACAAGGAAATTGCAGTTTTCCAATTGTTTGTAGTAAAGGCTAATTAATCACCACTCTCTGCCAGTCACATAAAATAAAGTTAATGTGGACTTGAATATATATTTTGGCTTCTTGTTTTAGTTTATTTCCTCTAGTATTTGAACTCTTGTCTGTCCCCTGATCACATAATTGTCTTTCCCAAATAGTGCTTTCCATTTCCTGTTATAACAAAAACCTTTACTCTGAGCCTTGCTCATAACAGTACTCTGCCTAGACTGTTATTTGAATTATACCTAGAGACGGGGCATAATGATGCCAAGCGCCTAGAACAACTGGATGCATAAGTCAATAGTTAATAAAAGAAAATGTGACTTTTTCAAAAATTAGTTGGAACATCTTGGTCACATTATCCATTCTGCAGGTCTGAGTAACATCTGAAAAAGTAAGTGAAATAGTCAAAGTGTCCACTCCATTCAAACTCACTTATTTGACATAATTCCTGGGCCTGATTACATACTATGGACAATTCACTTCTAATCTGGCAAAGATTCTAAAAGCATCAAATATGTTCTTGAATAACTGAGTAGGCTAAAAATGTGCAGAAAAAATTCCCTTAGTTTCTCAAGCAGGAGATAAAAGCCTTGAAATTACTTAGAAGCACAGAATTAAGTTTAAAAGAGAAGAACAAATGCAGTTCTGAAAGGTTGTGTCTGTACTGTGAAAATTGATTGCATCTTTTGAACAATTTCTCAAAAATAATGAAAAAAGAATGTAATGCAGCTTTGAAGGTGATTTGTAACATTAAACAACCTCAACTCAACTATCAACTTTGTTAGTTCAGACTTTTTATAGTAAAAGAGCTATTCAAAAACAATTTTGAAAGAAAAAATGCTTTTATTAATTCAGCTGATGGTGGAACAATTGGGAAGGGTTTCATTAAATATATCACACTTGATCACAGGTTGCAAATGTAAAAAATAGTTTTTTGCCTTTAAATGCTTAAAAAGCGCTGTCTTAAAATAAACTGGGCTTCTGGGGAATTACTAAGATATATTTAAGATAATACCCACCTTAGGTCAATGACTTTCTATAGAAAGCAGTATGCCATGTGCCATGTGCTTGTGAAGCTTATTCCAGGTGTTCTATGGCAGCAATTAAAATGTTCTGATTGGTGGATGACCTACAGTGTTTATTCAGATGATCTTAGCTAGACTTTGTGATATTTCTATGTTAAAAATATAATCTAAAACATAACTCAGGTTTTTCAGTGATTTGTGAAAACTACATGATAAGCATGTCATAAAAGGTGTTCAATTATTATTATTATTATTATTTACTGTGAATTACTGAAATTAAGCATTAACTACAAAATCATATTTTGAAGTATCACTTTTATTTTTAATTAAAATAATGACATTGTTTTCACTTATTTTTTCTTTACATATGAATTACTTTTACATTTGAGATTGTCCTCTGGCTTCCTGCAAATTTAAACTGGACTAAGCAATTTGATAATGGATGGCTAAAAATTGATTTTGCTTAAAGCAAATAATTTACACTTGTACTATTAAGCTGCACAGACATTCTTAAATTTTTAATCCTTCTGTTTGAAAAGGTGTATACTATAATCTGAGACACTATATTTTTCATTATTTCAGACTATCCATCCATTATCCAACCCGCTATATCCTAACTACAGGGTCACAGGGGTCTGCTGGAGCCAATCCTTGCCAACACAGGGCGCAAGGCAGTAAACAAGCAGGGCACCAGCCCACCGCAGTATTTCAAACTATTTAACTATAAATGCAATTGGTGCTTGGTCCTAATTCAAGAAGTTCATATTTTATATGATCTTTTTCTCAAACCAGTATCTTAATTTGATGTAAGCCCATGTTGTTAACTGAACTCCATTTTAAACTGATGATTCTTAACTATATGAGTAAAATCTCAAAAATTACAAATAGTGAGCTGAAGCTGAAGTCTCTCCCAAAGGGACCAGCCACAAGGCAGGAACTAACCCTGGATAAGGTGCTAGTCCATCACCGACCACTCTAACTCATACCACTTGACCATTTTTAAAATTCAGAAAGATGAATAATGCTTCCAAAACATTTAGTATAAAGGAGTCTATTTAGTTCTTATATTTTTTGCTTCAATCTAATTTACTCACTTGTTAAGAACTTTAAATTCAATATTATTTATCTTTTCCTCAAACCATTTCACTTGTGTGTAATAATCATTAAGTGACTAATTTAATAAAATGGTACTCTATTGGCTACACACTTGGTAGTGCTACATCACAAGCATTCCTGGCACTATTTAAAGAAAAGGGCAGACTCCTTTGATGTTTCCAAGAAAATAAATTAACTTATTAAATGGGCCATTGTTTTTGGTTGAGTGGAACAAAGAGATACTGTAGATGCACATGAACGAATTGCTATTTTTTAATATATAGGCAAATGCAAAGAAAGACTATCACGCCGGGCTGCACAGTGGTAGCGCTGCTGCCTCGCAGTTAGGAGATGTGGGTTCGCTTCCCGGGGTCCTCCCTGCATGGAGTTTGCATGTTCTCCCCATGTCTGCGTGGGTTTCCTCCCACAGTCCAAAGACATGCAGGTTAGGTGGATTGGCGATTCTAAATTGGTCCTAGTGTGTCCTTGGTGTGTTTGTGTGTGTTCTGCGGTGGGTTGGCACCCTGCCCGGGATTGGTTCCTGCCCTGTGTTGGCTGGGATTGGCTCCAGCAGACCCCCGTGATCCTGTGTTTGGATTCAGCAGGTTGGAATATGGATGGATGGATGGACTATCACTCCCAGGCAATCAAGAACCGAATACCACATTATGCAAAACTGTATCTTCTAGTTTCTATTTCTAAATGCACAATGAAGAAGAAATGAACATCACCACTGAGAAATATTGTACATGCAATTGATATGTAATATTTACATTATAAGTAAAATCCATCCATCCATCCATCCATTTCCTAACCCGCTGAATCCGAATACAGGGTCACGGGGGTCTGCTGGAGCCAATATAAGTAAAATGTATACTATCTAATAATTTTCTTCATCTAAATTCTGTTTTTCAGTATATTACTTAAAGC
This sequence comes from Polypterus senegalus, assembly GCF_016835505.1. Taxonomy (NCBI): domain Eukaryota; kingdom Metazoa; phylum Chordata; class Cladistia; order Polypteriformes; family Polypteridae; genus Polypterus; species Polypterus senegalus. The sequence continues at coordinate 267,476,764 of NC_053155.1, forward strand.
TTATGTTCACAAAAATATAGATAATTAAAAATTGTAATATTTGTGTTTAAGTTAAACATTTTAGCTGTAGCTGTGATAAAGTAAAGGTTAAATATTAAATATTATGAGAGGAGTTACTTTCAAGTTATTGCTCTAAAAGCACACCTGCTTGCATCCTGGACTGATGATCACAGGAACAAATAATCACAGGGGCAACTCAAAGTAAAAATGAACAAAACAAGAAAACAGAACTCTTCTGCCTTTCTGGACCTTCCTAAATAGATTTGTAATTCTTGTCTATCAGCTGAGGTAAACTACAAACTTCTGCACAAGTCCTTCCTTCACTTCCCATCTTCATTATCTCATCAGACCCTGGCCACTCTTTGGTTCACAAGATGAATGTTAGCTCATTCTCCTCTCAACCACTCCTTGCCATTAGTGGTAAAGCTAACATTCCAATGTTTCCAATGCAATAAGCTACAACTCTCTTTAGCAGATCTTAGTGTCTTTGCACTCCTGACCTTTCTTTTGTCCTTAACGGATGGGTTTTCAGGGTAGACCCCCAGTTTATTTCAGTGTAACCTTCTCCATCTTCTTATACTGCAATGTGATTTTACCTAAAAAACCACTGGTGCTTGCAAAAGTTCCACTTTTTTAGAAAGACACTTATGTCAAAAATACTAGCAAAAAAAGGCTTTAATTTTTTCTTATGTTTTATAACATCATCTTTTGGACAAATTATTAAATAGAAAATACACATTATGCAAGAAAGTCAGCAAAACTTGACAGATAGATTAGATAGATACTTTATTAATCTCAAGGGGAAATTCACATACTCCAGCAGCAGCATACAGATAAAGAAATGACAGGTACCAACATTTGACCACAGGTTCTTGTAGCTGCCACCATATGTCAGGTCTTAACACAGTCATTTGAGACTCTAATCCCCTGACAAGTAGGAAAAATTAAGGCAATTGGGGAATCTTCTGAAACAAATTTGGCCTGTACTGCTGTTAAATGATAATACTGTGATGTTGCCACATGTTAGAACCCAAAGAATACGGAGTATATTGGAATAAGATGCAATCTGGACCCATCTTTCACTGTTCCACTATATCATGGTATGACAAACAAAACAATCTCTATCCATCTTTTCTTGGTGCTAGCAAAATTTCTCATTGCTTGTGTGCATGGTATGTACTCAATTTCCAGTCTGAACACTCACGTCTGTTACATCTTGCAAACACAAAGCTGGTCCCTCTACAACTACCACTTCTCTACAATAAAGTCAAATCAGCACAAACATATGCAGTTTTTAATATCTGGAAAAAATTTTGAATTAACTTGCTTAGAGATCTTTCTATAGACAACGTCTTTGCATCCTATGAACAATTACATTCCAAATTTAACATTCCAGCTACACATTTATTTCACTATCTTCAAATCAGGAACTTTGTTAAACAGAACCTTCCAGATTTTCCTCATCTTGCACCCTCATCCATGCTGGAAAAAATATTGCTCAATCTCAAGGACTTAGACTCCATCTCTACAATATATAAAATAATTTTACAATCCCTCCCTTTCAAAGATCCAAGAGGACACTGGGAAAAAGATCTCTCAATTAATATATCAGAAAAGGAGTGGAAAGTAGCAATGCAGAGAATTCACTCGAGCTCCATATGCGTAAAGCATACAATTATACAACTTAAAATTATATATCGAGCACATCTGTCTCGACTAAAACTCTCCAAAATGTTTCCAGGGCATGATCCAACCTGCAAACGTTGCAACCAAGTCCCAGCCTCACTGGGTCACATGTTCTGGGCCTGCACCAAATTAACATTATTCTGGACAAAATTTTTAATTACCTTTCAGATAGCCTTGGACTCACAATCCCTCCTAACCCATTAACAGCTGTGTTTGGGGTTCTTCCAGAGGGGTTTAAAGTGGAGAAAGACAAACAAATTGTGATTGCATTCACTACACTTTTGGCACGCAGACTTATTCTGATAAACTGGAAGAACCCAAACTCTCCTCTTTAAGTCAGTGGGAAACTGATGTGTTATATCATTTGAAATTGGAAAAAATCAAATACTCAGTTAGAGGATCTGTACAGACTTTTTTCAAAACATGGCAGGATCTAATCAGTAATATTTTAAAATAAGTTCATGAAGCACAGAGAATTTATTAATTTAGGTATGTTTACAAGCCTTAAATTTAACATCATTTGGCATGCTCTCTCTCTCAGGGGTGGGGATCGATCTGTTCATAACTCAATTTTTCTTTTTGTAAAAACTTGATTGCTTTGTATGGATTGCAATAAAGTTAATAAAAAAAAAGTAAAGTCAAATCAATTTAATTTTTTCAGCTTGGTATCTGGAGTTGATAAAAAAAAAAAAAAATAGCGCAGTTATTTTAATCTAACAAGTTAGCTTCATCTTCAGAGAGCTTGGGCAGAGCCAAAAGTTCCAGTAATTAATTTATTTTAGATGAAGAGGGTCTGGAACTTACTGCAAATGAGTCAAAGTAGAATTATTTTTTTAAAATCTATTAATTTCACTGGGTTTACTGACAAGGTTCCCTGTTTTGGTTTTAATGTTTGAAATCGAGGCAGAAGGCATACACTTCAGAAGTCCAAATATCAATAAGATACTGGTTTTAGCAATGAATACAGAATATTGAGCCTGCATGTTGTGGATCTTAAACTCCACTCCTTGAAGTAACAAAGAGTTTCATCTCTATTTACTTTCAGTAACCAATAATTCATGTCTTTTGATTGCCACACGAGGGCACTTGGTCTCTAAAGATAAAAGTTGTGATTCAGGTTTGGAGATCTTCTGTTGTTTGATCATGCAAACAGTATGGAGAAGTCGTGTATTGCTCCTTTGGCAGCAGTCCACAAGAATGCAGGATCATCAACACAGTCAGAATTAACAGTAATAAATGCATCACGTTTGAGGTAGAGCTTCTTGACAGAAACATCAGTACGTACAAAACAAGTACCGAATGTCCAGCGGTTAACATTGAGGGAAAATAACCGCATAAGGATTGATCTGTGGTGTGAGAGACTGGGGAATAAAAATACAGTCATTCCTAAAAGGGGAGTGACAGTGGTAAGGAAAAAAAGGAATATTCTTTAACTGCCGAGTTTATTAGCTGGTAACATTCAACCAAATTTAAATAACAAATTAATTTGGAGACTGAATAAGATGAGTGCAGAATACAATGATGAAAGGGGGGTGGAATTTACCTAATAGTGATTTTATTATACAAATTTGTCTCAACACTGATAGTTATCTCAAAGTTTTTGAAATTTAAAATGTGATTGGTTAGAAAATAATAGATTTTATTTATAACACACTTTTCATTGACAAAATCTCAAAGTGCTACAACAAGAGCAATAAGATAGGGTAAGAGTGACGACTAGTATGGAATTGGGGAGTAGGCAACACACGGGACAATCCTTTTCTCACCCATCTTCATTAACAAGTAGCAAAAGCAGTAAGCATCATCAGAGTATTTTACACAGTTTATGTCACATTAGAATTATCTTACTGCACTTACAAGAACTATCTGAGAAAGAAGTGACTACAATATATTCTTATTTCTGAATTGAAAGACATTTTGTCACACAAAATGTTTCTGATCATCAAACACATTTAACCATTAGTCAAATATAACACAAGTAAACACAAAATGCAGTTTATAAATGATGGTTTTTATTATTTAGGGAGAAAAAATCCAAACCTACATGGCCCTGTGTGAAAAAGTAATTGCCCCCTGAACCTAATAACTGGTTGGGCCACCCTTAGCAGCAATAACTGCAATCAAGCGTTTGCAATAACTTGCAATGAGTCTTTTACAGCGCTCTGGAGGAATTTTGGCCCACTCATCTTTGCAGAATTGTTGTAATTCAGCTTTATTTGAGGGTTTTCTAGCATGAACCGCTTTTTTAAGATCATGCGATAGCATCTCAATTGGATTCAGGTCAGGACTTTGACTAGGCCACTCCAAAGTCTTCATTTTGTTTTTCTTCAGCCATTCAGAGGTGAACTTGCTGGTGTGTTTTGGGTCATTGTCCTGTTGCAGCACCCAAGATCGCTTCAGCTTGAGTTGATGAACAGATGGCCGGACATTCTCCTTCAGGATTTTTTGGTAGACAGTAGAATTCATGGTTCCATCTATCACAGCAAGCCTTCCAGGTCCTGAAGCAGCAAAACAACCCCAGACCATCACACTACCACCACCATATTTTACTGTTGGTATGATGTTCTTTTTCTGAAATGCTGTGTTCCTTTTACGCCAGATGTAACGGGACATTTGCCTTCCAAAAAGTTCAACTTTTGTCTCATCAGTCCACAAGGTATTTTCCCAAAAGTCTTGGCAATCATTGAAATGTTTCTTAGCAAAATTGAGACGAGTCCTAATGTTTTTTTTGCTTAACAGTGGTTTGCGTCTTGGAAATCTGCCATGCAGGCTGTTTTTGCCCAGTCTCTTTCTTATGGTGGAGTCGTGAACACTGACCTTAATTAAGGCAAGTGAGGCCTGCAGTTCTTTAGACGTTGTCCTGGGGTCTTTTGTACCCTCTCGGATGAGTCATCTCTGCGCTCTTGGGGTAATTTTGGTTGGCCGGCCACTCCTGGGAAGGTTCACCACTGTTCCATGTTTTGCCATTTGTGGATAATGGCTCTCACTCTGGTTCGCTGGAGTCCCAAAGCTTTAGAAATGGCTTTATAACCTTTACCAGACTGATAGATCTCAATTACTTCTGTTCTCATTTGTTCCTGAATTTCTTTGGATCTTGGCATGATGTCTAGCTTTTGAGGTGCTTTTGGTCTACTTCTCTGTGTCAGGCAGCTCCTATTTAAGTGATTTCTTGATTGAAACAGGTGTGGCAGTAATCAGGCCTGGGGGTGGCTACAGAAATTGAACTCAGGTGTGATACACCACAGTTAGGTTATTTTTAACAAGGGGCAATTACTTTTCACACAGGGCCATGTAGGTTTGGATTTTTTCTCCCTAAATAATAAAAACCATCATTTAAAAACTGCATTTTGTGTTTACTTGTGTTATATTTGACTAATGGTTAAATGTGTTTGATGATCAGAAACATTTTGTGTGACAAACATGCAAAAGAATAAGAAATCAGGAAGGGGGCAAATAGTTTTTCACACCACTGTAAATGGTAATTTCCATGAACCTTGCACTCAACTGTTTATTAGTGCAATCTCATCTAGGTTGATTCAACATGCCCACAAGCAGGACACTCTTCTCCTGCTCCATGTATTGATTTGCAGAATGCTTCAAGGTGGGAGATAGGGATGGGTTGGTATCTGTTACTTGCTTTTGTACCTTTTTGGTGCCCATTTTGAGATATGAACACTGGTATCGATATTCATAAAAATTTTAGTAACAATCCAACACTAATACTGCATATACTGTACAGTCCTAAAAACTACTGAAGCAGGTGTGAATGTAATAGAAGTCCAGAATATAACAGATAGGAGCTACTCAAAGTGAAATATGATTTGAAATTCCATTTGTTGTAAAGATTATTAATACATTCCTACTGGATTGACAGACATCTGCAGAGTCAATATTTTCAATGTAGATGGTACATTGAACAGGACACATTAAACATTAAAAACCTTCCTTATTTATTGCATCGCTAAAAATCCTCACCCCAGACCATTCTTTTCTCAAAAGTGGGGGTTAATATTACTAATACTACTTATCAATAGCACCTGATGACCCCGATTCTATTGATTCACTAACACAATGTCTGACTAGTATCTCAGAATGGATGAATAGTAATTTTCTCAAGTTAAATAAAGAGAAAACTGAAATTTTAGTGATCAGCAATAATGGATACAATGAGGCTATTAGAAATAAACTGGATACATTAGGATTAAAAGTCAAGACGGAGGTAAAAAGCTTAGGGGTGATTGTTGACTGTAATCTGAATTTTAAATCACATATTAATCAGATCATTAGGACAGCATTTTTTCACTTAAGAAACATAAGTAAAGTTAGACCTCTTATATCACTGAAAGATGCTGAGAAATTAGTTCACGCGTTTGTTTTCAGTCGACTAGATTACTGTAATGCACTCCTCTCTGGACTACCCAAAAAAGATATAAATCGTTTGCAACTAGTGCAGAATGCAGCTGCTAGAATCCTAACTAGGAAAAGAAAATCAGAACACATCACACCAGTCTTAGCGTCACTACACTGGTTACCTGTGTCATTCAGAATTGACTTTAAAATTCTGCTTATGGTTTATAAAGCCTTAAATAATCTCGCCCCATCTTATATATCGGAATGTCTGACACCTTATATTCCAAATCGTAACCTCAGATCCTCAAATGAGTGTCTCCTTAGAATTCCAAGAACAAAACTTAAAAGAAGTGGTGAGGCGGCCTTCTGCTGTTATGCACCTAAAATCTGGAATAGCCTGCCAATAGGAATTCGCCAGGCTGATACAGTAGAGCACTTTAAAACACTGCTGAAAACACATTACTTTAACATGGCCTTTTTATAACTTCATTTTAATCGTAATTTAACTTAATCCTGATACTCTGTATGTTCAATTCATCATAACAACTATTCATGGTGGCTCTAAAATCGGTACTGACCCCTACTCTCTTTTCTGTTTCTTTTTCCGGTTTCTTTGTGGTGGTGGCCTGCGCCACCTCCACCTACTCAAAGCTTCATGATGCTCCAACAATGATGGACGGATTAAAAGGAAGAAGTCTACGTGACCATCATCATCATCAAGCCTTTCCGTGAGAATCCTAAATCCAAAGAGGACTGTTTCATTTATGTTAGGTAGAATGCCCAGAGGGGACTGGGCGGTATCATGGTCTGGAATCCCTACAGATTTTATTTTTTCTCCAGCCGTCTGGAGTTTTTGTTTTTCTGTCCCCTGGCCATTGAACCTTACTCTTATTCGATGTTAATGTTGATTTATTTTTTATAATTATGTCTTTCATTTATCTATTCTTTAATATGTAAAGCACTTTGAGCTACTGTTTGTATGAAAATGTGCTATATAAATAAATGTTGTTGTTGTTAATATTGGGTACATTCGCAAAAAAAAAAATTCTATCTCCAGTTTCAATATGGATTTGTACGAAGTAGTTTACAGGACCAAAAAAAATCTAATATTCTAGCTGGATGAAGCCATTTTGCGTCGGCTTCTTTGAAAAAACACTATGTTGCTTTTAAGAAAGGACACTAGTGCAGCCAGAACAGAACTGATTGTTGCCTATGATTGTTATAAGACCTGGACTGCCTGCCTTGACATCTCATCAATCTCTTCCCAACCTGTTTTTTAAGTAATTCAGACACGTATGAATTGTTGCATAGAGAGACTGATATTACTCTTTCAAGAGGACCTAGAATTTGTTGACCCAGAGGTAACACCACAGAATTCTAAATGCCACATCATGCACTGTAAAGTTAAGGATAAGGCAGAACACTAACTTCTCCTGATGGTGCTCAAATGACAAAAGATGCCAATAAGGTCTTTATGACCCAACTCATTTGCTAAGTCAAGTTGGTTTAGGGGTGAATGTGCTGGTCGTCTTGGGTTTCTCCCCAGATTCTTGATGGAATCTTCAATGACTGAATTTGTAAATTATGGAACCTGATCAGAAATACAGTAATATATTTTGTCATTTACTAAGGTGATCTCGTCCATCAGGATGGAGCAAAGCCATTCTGCCTTGAAAGTGGACAATGCAAACAGCTCCACCCATTTGATGAAGTAATCCACACTGCTCATCCAGAAAGAAGACGACTTCTTGCTCTTTGGCAGTGGTCCTATATGATCAACTACCAAAATCTCTCCCTATTTATTCATTGATATTTATTTACATTTGAAGTGTCACAAGTAAACCAGGTGGATTTTTATATTGTTGAAATACAAGGCATTTTTTTCACATGACTCTAAACATCATGATGAACTATAGGCCACCAAGCTGCCTAAAAGATCTTGATTAAAGTCTTCATTCCTTCATTGTGCCCACCAAAAGGGCTGTCGCAGTAATACTGCAGGAACAACCAGCAGTTATTAATTTGATAAAAAAAATAATATAATAATCACTTAATTTCCTGAAAGTAAATGTGCCCTTTTCCCTAGCCATATCCCCTCTTAACCTCCTGACATACAAGACCAGTGGACTTGGGCTCAAGTAATATCCTGCAGAATCAGAGGCTATCGAGGCTACTGAATTAAGGCAGCTGACACACAACAGCTGAGCTCTTGATACACTATGACTTCGTCATTCTACCAGGTTAATACTGATCCAAGTCCATGGCCATTGGTGTCATGCTAAGCCAAGATGAGCTAATCTTGAAGAGTCTTCAATTTCTTGAATATGTCTTGACAAGCTAGTGATGAAATTTAGGCTGTCTCCCTCATGCTGGGTTGATGTGATGGGGCAACAATGTTGGCTGGGTTCAGAATGAATCCAAACAGCATTATCCGGAACTAAGGCAAGCCCTTGGTGGTTAAAACAGACAACCTTGTCACACTGTCCTCTACCACACCCACCTGCCTAAATCCAAAAAATGTAAATCTGAATACCACACATCCCTGTATTAATTCCATAATCTAATATAACAGAGACATAGGATATAGATTTATTATGTTAATACTAATAACTCTAATTGTCAACACAAAATCAGAATTTGGGGTTACCACCAATGGAGATGCCATAGCTGAGGAAGAGGGCATCAGAGTGCCATCTACCAGTATCTTTTTAACCTATTTAGCAATTACATTCTTCTTGTCAGGGAAGACATATAGATTCTGTGATGGACAGGGTCTGCGGCAATGTCATGTACATGAGAAGTACAAATTTTTTGTAGAAAGAAAAATAAGTCTTTTTGTGACCTAAAAATGAGATAAGCTCATTTTAGAACCTTTCGATGACTAGATAATTGTTAATGATGTTGTGACTAGTTATGCACTGAAATAAAAATTATTCTCCAAAGATGAATTCCAAAAAATACTAGGCCAAATACTGATTACATTTTTTTATTCATTTTTGTCCATTTGTTTTGTACCATTGCGTGAGAACTGAATTAAATACATTTCACTTCTGACTTAAAATGTTTATTAATTAAATCTGCTATATACAAAATTCTACCGTATGTGTGTAAGTCTGTGTGTGCCCAGTCCCTTCAGAGCAATCTGGTTGATCAAGTTGGCTTTGGTGGCTCAGTAATATGGATGATGACAGAATATGTTAGGGGTGTGTTAGGTATATGAGGTTCAATTCCTGACTGTGACAATTTTCTTCATAAAAACAAAAAAAAAACAATGAGTTAAAATGGAGCATTTCAACAACAACAAAGAGAATAACTTACCAAGTGACACTGGTGCAACACTGAGTTGCCTTCTAGTTAAATTATAAAACTCCAAGTTAATGAAAAATCTTTTTATTATAGAAGTCAGTCTTTTCAAATAGGACATTAATAAAAATGTAATGATAGATAAAAGCATAAACAAAATATAGTGTTGCAAATAATAAATCATGACTTGCAGCATGTAAGTTTATTAAAAAATGTATACATTCCCATCATGCTGACAAACAGAAAAAAAGCAACTCAGACTAGCACAAGAGGGTAGAAGAAGAAATGCCAGCAGCTTCATCAACTTACCTTGACTAGAATGATTGTGCTCTAACAGTTCTCTATCTTGCAAATTTGAAGATCTTGCATCCAAACATTAATAAATTGTTTGTGTGCATCCAATGATTTTAAACTTGCATATAATGTATATACTAAGTGTGGCAAACACACTTTGTTTATTAAGGTCAGTGTATTTAAATAGTGTTCCTTTGTGTCTTGATTTAATTTTTTCCAGTATGATCCCTACTCCTTAACCCTTCTTTTGTCCATTTATTACATTGTAATTTCCCACTATGTCTCTACTACTGGTGTTCTCCATTGTAAACAAACCAATACAATTATCAGTAGATGCCATCCATTTATCACAATGTAATGCAATGTTATGTATAACTCTTTCCCTATAAAACTGGAAGCACTGTTTGAAATCATCATTTATAACAAGAGCAGGAAGGCAACAGACACAGGTGTTCACATACAGCTAAAAATCTATCTTTGTATTCACTCATCTGAATATTGAACGTGTCATTTTTTTTTTGCTACTATTTCTTGAAAATCCCTACACATCCCTCAGCCATCATGTATAGCTACTTTGCTGTCCTTTCTGCTGAATAGTTCTGGATCATTAACACTCAAACCACTAGATTCAGGGCCAGTTTTATCTGCAGGTCATAAGGTTACCCAATAGTTGCTTGTATTGTCAACTGCATAAAATAACCCTGCTGTGTATTTTTACTATATACCAGTGTTCTCCCTAGCGTCTTTTAGCCGGTCGCTCCGTCCGGCTAATTTAGTTGAGCGCCCGGCTGTCATTTCGCATGACATTGTGAGATGCAGGCTCAGGCAGATCTAATGATCTACAGAGATGGCAAAGGACGAGTGGGCAAATATTGCTAAAGCTAATAGAGTGAACGAGGCAGAGCAGTGCTCACAAGCAATGAGTATGGGGAGGTGGGGTTTCGAGAGTGGGCTGCACATGGTAATAGCGGGGGTGTAGCAGCTTAATACAGTTGCAAGGAGTATGGGGAGGTGGTCAGTCAAGAGGGGGCTGTACATGCTATTAGCGGGAGCGGAGTGGCAGTTCACAAGCAAAGAGGATGTGGAGGTGGGCGGGCAAGAGGAGGTCTGATAAAATAAAAAAAAGTCTAGTTGAACCAGCCTGTCAGATATCAGAAAAAAGGCGTCAGGAAGTGATATCTCTGTTCTCAGCGTCAGCGCAGTCTGTATAGTGCGACTGAGCGTACAGTAGCTCTCTTCTTGTACAGTACATAGCAAACACACACACACTATAAATAAATATATAAATATATTGTGATATACTGTATATATATATATATAGTGCTTCCGGAAAGTATTCACAGCGCATCACTTTTTCCACATTTTGTTATGTTACAGCCTTATTCCAGAGTGGATTAAATTCATTTTTTTCCTCAGAATTCTACACACAACACCCCATAATGACAACGTGAAAAAAGTTTACTTGAGATTTTTGCAAATTTATTAAAAATAAAAAATTGAGAAAGCACATCATCCTTGAGATGTTTCTGCAGCTTAACTGGAGTCCAAATGTGGTGAATTCAGTTGATTGGACATGATTTGGAAAGGCACATACCTGTCTATATAAGGTCCCACAGTTGACAGTTCATGTCAGAGCACAAACCAAGCTTGAAGTCAAAGGAATTGTCTGTAGACCTTCGAGACAGGATTGTCTCGAGGCACAAATCTGGGAAAGATTACAGAAAAATTTCTGCTGCTTTGAAGGTCCCAATGAGCACAGGGGCCTCCATCATCCGTAAGTGGAAGAAGTTCAAAACCACCAGGAGTCTTCCTAGAGCTGGGCTCCCTTCTAAACTGAGCAATCGGGGGAGAAGGGCCTTAGTCAGGGAGGTGACCAAGAACCCGATGGTCACTCTGTCAGAGCTCCAGAGGTCCTCTGTGGAGAGAGGAGAACCTTCCAGAAGGACAACCATCTCTGCAGCAATCCACCAATCAGGCCTGTATAGTACAATGGCCAGATGGAAGCCACTCCTTAGTAAAAGGCACATGGCAGCCCGCCTGGAGTTTGCCAAAAGGCACCTGAAGGACTCTCAGACCATGAGAAACAAAATTCTCTGGTCTGATGAGACAAAGATTGAACTCTTTGGTGTGAATGCCAGGCGTCATGTTTGGAGGAAACCAGGCAATGCTCATCACCAGGCCAATACCATCCCTACAGTGAAGCATGGTGGTGGAAGCATCATGCTGTGGGGATGTTTTTCAGCGGCAGGAACTGGGAGACTAGTCAGGATAAAGGGAAAGATGACTGCAGCAATGTACAGAGACATCCTGGATGAAAACCTGCTCCAGAGCGCACTTGACCTCAGACTGGGGCGACGGTTCATCTTTCAGCAGGACAACGACCCTAAGCACACAACCAAGATATCAAAGGAGTGGCTTCAGGACAACTCTGTGAATGTCTTTGAGTGGCCCAGCCAGAGCCCAGACCTGAATCCGATTGAACATCACTGGAGAGATCTTAAAATGGCTGTGCACCGACGCTTCCCATCCAACCTGATGGAGCTTGAGAGGTGCTGCAAAGAGGAATGGGTGAAACTGGCCAAGGATAGGTGTGCCAAGCTTGTGGCATCATATTCAAAAAGACTTGAATATGATGATATTGATATCAATGATGATATTGATGCCACTGTGTGTGTGTGTGTGTATATATATATATATATATATATATATATATATATATATATATATATATATATATACACAGTATATATATATAAATACACATACATATACATATACAAACAGTATATCACAATATATTTATATATTGTGATGTATGGCTGGCTGTTCATCCCGGCCAATATCCCAACGCTGCCAGGTGGAGCCCACCCTGCAGTATGGAGGTGCCCCGAAGACCAACAGGGCATCATGGACATTGGAGTCTTTATTCACAGCCCTGCTGGATACCTTGGGGGCCGCTAGGAGATGCTGCAGGGAGAAACAGTGTTTATTTTGCCACGCCCCGGAAGTATATCCGAGTCACATGGACAAGGGGAATGACATGCTTCCGGGGTGAAGAAAAGGACTTTTATCTGACCCGGAAGTGATAGGAGATCACATGAACTGGGGATTGGAACACTTCCAGGTCAGGGAATATAAAAGGTTTATGGAGCTCCCAGACAGCGAGCTGAGTTGGGAGGCAGGGTGGCTAAGCGTCTGGGAGTGGAGGATTGTGATTTGATTATTGTTTAGTGATTGGAGTATTGATTTATTGAGAATTGTGGAGAGAAGCGTGCTTTGTGCACATTATTATTATAATAAATAATAATTCTGGACTTTTACCTGGTGTCTGACAAGTGGTCTAAAGGTTCAAGGGGTCAAGAGCCCCTTCTCTGTCACAATATAAATATAAATAATATATATGTATATATATATACACATATTTATATTTATACACACAGTTGTTTACGCATTAGGTGTGTTCTGTGTGCAAAAATCCTTGTAGCATTCACTGTGGTTCCTGTTTAAAGTGACCCCATCTGCCGTTCTTATATTTGCTCATATTTGGACCTACAGCCATATTGCAGAAAGTGTGCAGAAACCCTTGCAGCACACACTGTGTCCTGAGCAAAAGTTTTGTCACTGAATTGCTGAGGGTTTTGTACAGAAGCGTATTAGGGCCATGGTGAAGGAAAAAAAATACGAACAAAGTGAAGAAAAAAACTATATGTCGAGAATAAAGTCGAGATGTTGACTTTAATCTCGACATTTCCACTTTAATCTTGACGCTTATGTAGAGAATAAAGTCGACATGTTGCTACATAACTTATGATGGGGTTTGAGAAAATCTAGTAAATTAAACAATTCATTTTAAGATGAAGTTTAGTTTACGATGTTCTACTTTAATGACAAACTGCGAGAATAAAGACAACATGTCGAATTTAATCTCAAGATAAACAGCGAGAATAAAGTATCAATGTCGAGAATAAAGTGGAAATGTCGATAACGCGTACCTGCCGTAGTGCAAGTGTGAGTTGAATATCCAACAGGCTCTCCCTTTCCCACTCAAAAGTCTTATTCATAGGTACTTTAAATTTTTTTCAAATGTTTTACCAACATGAGCAAAAGAAGTGTTCAGAAAAAAACACTGCTCAATTATTTCAGAAAAGAGACGTCACAAACTAATGAAGGTGCGGTGTCAACTCCTCATGTGGCAACTTCAGACAAAGACATTGCAGAGGCTGGTCCATCAGGGGAAGTCTCTTCAGCACAAATTCTGCTAATTGATAAATCTAAGCGCCACTTATCCGGCATAAACAAACAATGGTTTAAAGATTTTGATTGACTAATGGTCAAAGAAAATGTTATGTGGTGCTCATTGTGCATAAAATACTCAAACAAAACCCCCCCCAAAGAGGGATTACTTTGGGTAAATGTGCCATACACAAGAATTTGAAAAAAAAGCATGCTGGACCATGAAAAAAGTAAAATGGAGTCTTCTGCTGACCTTTTAGGAAAGCGTGTACTAGAGCAAATTGTAATCGGTCAGATTGAAAGATCAGTATCTGTGTTAAATAACTTACAGAGAGATGCATTTGTGGGAGCTTTAAGATCCATGCATTGTTTGGCAAAAAATGAGTTGCCATATACAACGCTGTTTGAAAAGCTGTTGGAACACTGTAAAGAAATAGGTTGTTCCTTTTTACAACATCTTAATATTGGTAAAAATGTACATTACACATCTGAAAAAATAATTCAAGAGCTGCTGGATGTCTTAGCATCAGAAATAAAATCTAACAGACTGAAAAATATACACACAGAAAAGTTTTTCAGTGTTCTGTGTGATGAAACCACAGATATCTCAGATGTAAAACAATTAATTATTTACATTAAATATGTTTGCCAGGTCACTAAAGAGGTCAGAGTTAGTTTTGTATCAACCCGCAATATGATTGACGGCAAAGCGGAGACTATAACCTACACACTGAGTGAGACCATGGACACTCTAGGCTTGAAAACTGCTAATCTGGATAGACTAGGGTTAGATGGAATGGCTGTTATGATTGGGAAACAGAAAGGTGTGGCAAAACTGCTTAGAGATAAAACATCTGGACTCTTGGTCAACTGCCACTGTGTAAACCGCTGATTGGCCCTTGCAAGTGCCCAAGCAGCAGCTGCTGTACCTTATTTAACAAAACTGAACATCTTAAGGCAGCTATTCTATTTCTTCCAAAATTCTTCAGTTAGGATGGCTGGTTTAACAGAAATTCAAAATATTCTGAACATTCCCCAGATTAAGCTGAAAATGGCCAGTGACACTAGATGGCTGTCTCATGACTTTGCAGTACAGTCACTACGACAGTGTATGATGAGTGATCTCCTTGGAGGGCCCAGATCCTGGGGATTTTGATTATGGGAAAGCTGCAGACAACTGGGCCTCTAGGAAGAAAAGAAGAATAAATATTTAACTAAAGTCACCTTCTGCATATGCAAGTTGGCTTTGAAGAATATTTTTTCCATTAGGTTTCCTAGACTTTTTTTCATTGTTTTCACTTTTCTTCCCAACAGCGACAATACTTGTGCCTCTTGGTTTATGTCATAACAATTGTTATTTAAAACTTTTGTTAGGGTTGCAGGATCCTGAATTGGATACTTCTTAAATTTAATAAAAATATTCTGGCACAAGTGTCAAACCTTAAAAAAGGAAGTCATATTGAGCTTTGGAAAATAATAAATAATAATTAACTAATAAAAATAGTGCACATTTAATTTTCCCCACCATCAAATTTCCCCGTCCCACCCACTCGGCTACTTCTTGTTGCTACCCGGCTGGAAAAAAATTCTGGGGAAAATACTGTATATACAGTATAGATAGTATTGAATAATATATATATGTATATACTGTATAATGAATACAACACAATACATCTGTATTAAAAGACTGGCACTAGTCTGTAAGGGATGTAGAAGTAAGAATATCATTGCACCATGTATGCATGATAATAAATTCACACTATTACTGGTACTTTACTACATGTTCAAGTACCACTGAATGTTTTGTTTCTTTATTAGTTTTTAGGAGGAAATACTCCTTATTTACTATAATCAAAATGTTGAAATTACACAGAACATAGAAACAGTGTTTATCTAAGCATGCCCATGCAGCCAAGAAAACAAGCATCAGAATGCAGGATGGGGCCAAACATGGTGTCACATGCAAACTGTGCCCAATTTTACTTTTGTCTGAGGATTTTTTTAGTTCTGCAGTTTGAGACAACTGTAAATCATCATTATGTGATGTGATATTATAAAATACCTTGTTTATTACTATATGAATGAGCTTTTATTTTCAGCCTGGCAAGTTTTCATAGGGGAGTAGCTGAATTTTGAGGTGCTGCATACCCTTCTTAATACATTTTAATTATTTGTTGTAATAGTTAAATAGTTACATATACTGACAATTTTAATTACTATGGTTTCCGTTATTTTTTATTTTATTTTTTTTTTTTAAACGATTTGCTCAGTTTTAGTTTCAGTACTTTATCATCATATTTATTCAAACCTACCAGGACATAACGTAATGTTTGCCAGTTCATACTGGAGAGAAAATATCTTCACTGCAATATATTTACCAGTTTACAGGTAAATTAACTTTGCATTCTTTTAAAGGCAACTATAGTTATCTGAAACATGAATACATTTTGATGAATGGCCCCAGATGTTAATTGTAATGCATTTGCTGCCTCCAGATCTGTAATAATAAAACAGAGATGAAATATTTGTTCCCTTGACCAAATATTTCATACTTGTAATCATGATCTTCCAAGTTAGGCCTCCAATACATCCATCCATCCCACTATATCCTAACTACAGGGTCACAGGGGTCTGCTGGAGCCAATCTCAGGCAACACAGGGCGCAAGGCAGGAAACAAACCCCGGGCAGGGCACACACACACACACACACACAGCACACACTAAGGACAATTTAGAATCACCAATGCACCTAACACCCATGTCTTTGGACAGTGGGAGGAAACCAGAGCACCCGGAGGAAACCCACGCAGACATGGGGAGAACATGCAAACTCCACGCAGGGAGGACCCAGGAAGCGAACCTGGGTCTCCTAACTGCGAGGCAACATCACTACCCCTGTGCCACCGTGCCGCCCCGCCTCCAACACATAGTGTACTTTAATTTGTGTTAAATAAACAATACTTAGAAATTAAGCAGTATCATTAAAACATTTGTAATCTTGTGAATAAGAGTACAGTAAACACCTTATAAATGTATTTAACTATTTGTACAAGTACGTTTCCTTGCTTATGATGGATAATTCATGTCTTTTTCAACTTTAAAAGGCTATTTAATATATGATTTTACTCAACTATCTGAATGAATTTTTTTAACTCTTAGAGTCACTTAGTATTTTGGTATAACTGTAAGTGAGGTGCCTCATATATCCAGAGATCACGGCTCAGTTATTAATTGTATGGAGCTCTCAAATCTTGTGTGTCCAACAGAGCTTTCTCTGGGTCCTCCATTAACCACTCTCATGCAATATTACCTTACCTCTAACAGTGGATGTGGCTTTGTGAGAGTGAGTGTGCCCTGTAATTGATTAGTGTACCATCTACGACTTGTTCCAGTTTCATGTATAATGCTTCCAGGACACTTTCAGACTCATCAGAAGCCTGCAAAGGAAGACAAATGGTGTCCAACCTATCTGTTTATAAAAGTGGCATGACTGATTTCTAAAGTGAAGGTTACTTTGTTATATTGCCTGGTACCTCTGATTACATTGCTAATATTACTTGCCTTCATCCTGGGTTACCCTGCTACTTTGGTATCTCTATTTTAACACCTGTTTTAAGTATGTGGTATATTTATGCCTTGATTAATATGTTATGTTTTCCTGTTTCTGTAGGACTAACTGATAATGTCTGCTGTACTATAAGAAAAGTTGAAATTAATCTTTTTTTTTTTCTTTTACTTTTTTCTGTAAAAGTAATTTGGAGATGATAAATTTCCCTTTTCCCAATGCATGTACAGATATGTTTGACTTCTTTAGAGAAAAATGACAGTAACTGAAGTACAATACTGTTACCTACGTATAATAAAGTGCAGTTTAGGAAATTATTTGACGTATAGAATAAAATTTCCAATTCTATCTTAGGAATCAACAGGATATATTTTTATAAATACATTCTAATGTTTGTGGAAATTAATGATCCCAAATGACTTCTGTAAAAATCAGTTGCCAGGGTTTGGATGATGGATTCCAACAAATTGATATCTAATGCCAAAAGCCATTATATGTTGTAGCTGTAGAGTGAGGAGTTTAAATAAATAGTTGGAAATAAATCATATCATCATACAGAACTGCTGCTGTTTAAATTCGGGCACTGTAAGAAAGGCGCACATCAGTTACCACTTCACACATATTTTTAATGAACAAATATATTAACTTATTTAATAACCTTACACGTGTCTTTACAAAACTGCATGTTATCTAAACATACAGATTAAATTTGAATGTGCAAAATGGTTCACAATACAGTACATCCTAAAAGTCATGCCAACAGTTTGAAAAATTTAAAAAATAAATTTAACCAGATTTGTCCAATTACATTATGAAACAGAATCTGACTGGAAGCAGAGAAGTATTCAAAACAACTGTGAACAAAACAGAAGTGTTATGATATTGGTTACACTCATTTTTAACATATGTTACTGATATACTAGTGACAATCAGTTATTTTTAAGAACTACAAAAATTTAATGATACTCCAGTTATATCCAAACTTTCAAATATGTTTATATTAGGTTGATTAGTCACTCTCTAATTGGATGACGTTTGTGCAGGAGTGTGCCATCCTAACGACTGGCTTCCCAGCCAGAGTTTACTTCAGACTCGTATATGTGCATATTTGTATTTATTTTCTTTACATATAGGTTTTAATCCATTTCTATGTGCAGAAGAGGCATGAAGTGAAATTAAAGTTTGGCATTTGTAAGGTATATATAAATTAAATTTCTTATCATTATCGATATCAGCAAAGTTCCAGATGATTTTTACAATAGATGCATAGGACAGTGTCTTGTGACTTTGTAGGTTTTACTTTTCATTTGAGATCCCACTAATTGCCTTACAAATAAATAAAACAAACATGGATTCAAAGTTTTGACTTACCTTGCAATTATCTTATTTTGAAGAGGCAATAAAAAATCATATGCAGAGAGCTTATGAGCTGCACAGTTTCCTGGCGATGCTCCATGTAATGTAACAATAACTAATCGAACCACATGACCAGAAGGAACTCTTAGTCTCCATTGATAATATGGTTTCTTGGGACTCGTCAAGGTCAATGTTCTGTTGTTGCCATATTTCGCATAAAGGTCAAATGATATTGCTGTAAAACAAACATAATGGAAAACAGAAAAATTGCAACTTTGAAGTTGTTACATACAATTAGTAGATAATTATATATTTCGTTGCACATTTCATCTTCCTAATTACCTCTTGAATAACAAATATGTTTAAAGGAAATTTACACAAATATGACTTTAAAACCAAAGAAATATCTCAAGCAACAATTTGTATTAATTATGATGTATCTATAACCTTTAGAATATAATTTCTGCTCAAAAGCTATTAAGTAACTGAAAAATCCAAGGCTCAATTTACCTAATAAAGAAAAAAAGAATTTTACCCGATTTCACTCCTAGATCATACTCTCCAGAATTGGAATCTGTAATAAAACAAAAAGTTTAATTGGTTTTAAAATACAATACAAATGAAACCACATCCACTAAAAAAGTTAAAAAATAATCAAATAAGATTTACCAAATAACTCAATTGGGTCTAAATCTTCATCAAACGAGTATACCTCCTCGCGAGCACGAGTAAAGTTAATTTTCGATTTAATTCCAATAACTCTTTGTAGATTGAAGGATCTGGTGTTTTTCATTTGGTGTGCAATATTAGCTGGTGCAGAAAATTTACACCAGTAGAATGCTTTAGCTCCTCGTTCTCCTTCACTGTAATAAAAAGTTAGAAAACTGAAGTCATTAGTGCACACTATTCTATCTAGTGTTTACTAATTCAATAATTGTATGCTTTTAAGATGTAACCTACCACATACCCAAAAGGGGCAGAGAAGGAAGTAATAAAAGAACACACTCACACACAAATTAGTCATTCAGTTTATCTGCCCCAATGGAGACATTTACCGTATATTTTATTGCCTACATCAACTGAATGAAATGGCTCATCCATATGACTAAAGGCCCAACATGCTAAAATGTCTCTTTCTCATCCTAAACAAATGATTTTTTTCTGTTTCCTACTTCTGACTGCCATACCTCTCCATCAAGAAAAAAATGGTTTTACTCATTTTAAAGACAGAACTCATAAATGGGTTTTAGTTTGGTAATTTCATTAAACTAATGTCAAAAATTTTTGTTTTCCAAAAAATACAATTGACCCAGACAGTTAAAAAAATTCTAAAAGCGATCCACACACATAACACTTTCTATTTTGCACTTTGCAAGTTCCACTAATATAACAATAAATGAACAATATTTTTCCACAGTGGCGATGTAAATGGTATGAATAGAATGAAGCAATCCATAATATGCTGCTATGGTATTTGCTATGTATATTCTATGCAAGTGGCACAGAGGCAGCACTGCTGCCTCACAGTAAGAAGGCCACGCTTCACGTCCCCAGTCCTCCCTGTAAGGAGTTTACATGTTCTCCCTCTATCTGCATGGGTTTCCTTCAGGTGCTCTGGTTTCCTCCTACAGTCCAAAGACATGCAAGTTAGGTAGATTGGCGATGTTAAATTGGCTCTGGTGTGTGTTTGTGTGTGTGCCCTATGATGGACTGGCACCCTGTCCAGGGTTTGTTCCTGGATAGGCATCCCCCGTGACACTGTTCAAAGCTAAGTGGGTTAGAAAATGACTAATGACTGACTGTATTCTATGCAAGATACAAGAAGTGTGTCACTGTCCAATTGTATACACACACTTGTCTGTGTTTCAGCAATTCACATTTTAATTGTGTAACCTATTCAGTTTTTCTCTTTATCATCTGTAAATAATATTGAAGGACATGTATTCAGATAGAACTACTGTTTTACATATGTGAGCTCTTATAATATGTTACTTGGAAACATCTGCAAAGCAGTATGTCATTTGACATGCCTTCATGCCCAAGTGTATGTTGCCTAACCTGGGGTGGTTACATGTGTCACTCTAATAGAAGTTGCACAATCCCGATCCTGGAGTGCTGCACTGGTTCAGATGTTTGGCACTAGCTGTTTTCAGCTTAATGTCTAGAACTTTCTATCTGCCACCTCAGAATTTAATTTCACTTTTACTTCTACTTTTTCAGTTTGAAAAAGGACACACAATATTATGCATTTTATTTTACAAAAATCTTTTCATAACTCGTTAAGAATTTTAAGTTCTTTACTGTTCCCTTTTATTAACCGGTACACAAATAACAGTAACAAATGACAAAGGAGACAACTTATACTGTGTAAATTTTCACTTTCTTTAAGCAGAGGAATACAATAACCCACTTAGGGAAAAAATTTAGAAAAAAACAGTTTAAAAAGTGTTATAAAACTACAGAATTATAGGTATAAGGACCAGAATATTTAATTAAACGACATTTTCAATAATCCAAAAGAACCGGAATCTAATTAAGAAATTTGGTGGAAAACAAATCTTAAAGCCAATGTTCTCTCAAGGTCCAGGTGTAATGGCACAATCATGTGACAGAAATGAAAGGAAAAGGAAGAATAATTTGTCTCCCCATTTAGCACATATTCTTATATGATTATTTGTATGTCTTGCATTATATATATATACTGTATATATAAAAAACGCTTGGTGACAGCCCCCTGGGTTGCATCGGGGCCACAGGCATAGGACTTTGGAGCTCAGCCCTGTTCGGCTCCATGGACACCACCAGGGGGAACTGCACGGCTTTATGAGCCCATTTGGGCAGTAATTCCACCACACCCAGAAGTGCAGCTGGAATTAGGTCAGAAAACACCTGAACCACTTCCGGGTGGGTTATAAGAGGAGCCAGCAGCCACCACTCCGGGTGCCAGAGTCAGGAGGAGGGAGACAAAGCTGCCTGGGAGGAGTGGAGGATTGTTCAAAGGAAGGATTTGTGTTTGTGTGCTTTTGGTTTTGTGCTTCTGGGACTATATTGTGCCTGAAGGACACAGGAAAGACATGGACCACAGGTGAAGAAAATAAAAATGTATTTATTTTACTTGTGTCTCCAGAGTCTGTCTGTGCCGTGTCAGGTGCCAATATAGTGTCTTTTATCACAATATATATAATATTTACATATTATGCAGGTGATATATTTTTTCTTTAAATCGCTATTTCATTTTAGCTATAGAAGTATTAGATAGACAGAGAGATACTTTACTTGTAAACGAAAACTTTACAGACAATAGAGGAAAAACGAATATATATCAATGTAGCAGTATACAACTTGTAGAACTGGGTAGTATGGCGAAAAATGTATACAATGGTTTCATTTGAATTTAGGTCTATAAATACAAACATCTTATTAAACTATATCTGTCAGTCACTATATTCACTAACTGTTGTTCTCTTGATTCCAAGCATTTTCAAGTGCCTCACACAGGCCTTGAGTAATCATTTATTCTGATCCATATGATCATATTATTCTACAAATGCCTGATATGAAGTAAAGCTCAATCGTACTCCAGTTACAAGGCCAATTTAGTTTAGGAAATGATTTGACATATAGTATAAAATTTCAATTCTAGCTTAGGAATCAACAGGCTATCTTGTTCTAAAAAATTCTAATGTTTGTGGAAACTAATGTTCCTGAATGACTGCAGTAAACATCAGTTGCCATTTAACATAACTTGTGTCATTTCTGCCTACATCCCAAAAACACACAAGAAGAACATACAACCTCCACACAGACAGAGCGAGGGGTTCACACCTAGTGCTAACCATCACACTTTTCTACCACCTTTATGTAAGCATATTACACAACAACTATTACCCCAAAAAGACAAAAAAATGTTCAGTTGCTTATTTTTACAAGTTAACATCTTGAAACTGTATACATTACTATATTAAAATGGAAATATTAACTACAGTAATCAAAGTAATAACTGATTATTATCTTTCACACACAAAAAAGACCTCAATTTAAATGTCTGTCTCAAGAGTAATGCAAAAAGGAATAAAAATGTTGGAGACTGCTTGTGACAGCAATGCATCTGTTGTGTAAAAATTCAACACTTAAGAAAATAGGAAATACCAACATTAGATAAGTTCTAAAAAAAAAAAAAAAAAAAAAAGTGAAAAATCTTTTTATTACACCAAGACTATATTGACATTGGTTACATAAAATTTAAGATTCAAGTGTCAAAATCTGCCTACAATCTATGAGACCTATATTCACTTCTAGTTCTAGCCTACCAAATGTGACGGGATTCCTTGAGGGCATCGGGGCTGTTAGATTGAAAAGTCTGTCTCTAGACATGAAAAAACCCACCAAAACCCGAAGCCCTATGAGAAGGAGGCAAGATTGTCCTGCTAATATAAAAGGCTGCACTTGATCAGAGGCAATATTTTTCATTTATATGGAGAGTACCTTAGAAGTAATTATTCCATGGGTGAAGATGCAAAACAGTTGTTCTGAGTAGCAGATAAATTGAAGAGGAGGATATTTGTTTCATTACCTTGCCTTATATTTGTTGAACACGTTAGGCTAACTAAACTCTAGTTACCAGCATCACATATAGCTACAGTTTTATATAATTAGGCCTAATTTACATAATCAGGCATTTTTTTCTATATATTTCTGAAAAAACACAACTTAAAGGAAATGTATATAGAATTATTAACTCCTCTGAGTGCACTTCAATAAAAGGCTATTATGGCTATAGTTTTTTTTAATTTTTTTATCTTTTTAATCCTAGAGAAACTTCACTTGTTGCAATCTCCAAATCATTAAATATATTCTCAATGTTCACTATAGCTGCTAAAATACCACGGACATGTTTACATTTGAAATTTAAAAAAAAAGAAAAAAAAGGATGAAGTTAGATTTATTCGTCGGAGTCCATACTGGCAGCACAAGGCAAGAAACAGCCCTTGACTGGAAACCAGTCCACTGTAAGACCCACAAGAACTCTTAAATGACAATTAACCTGATCTATACATTTTCGGGCATGTGGGAGCAAATGTAAAGAAAAACCCATGCAGACAAGGGACCAACATAAAGACTGCACACAGTCAGTATCTGGGTATGTAATTCAATCCTTGGAAGAGATCATTGAGGCAGCATCAATACTGATTATGACACCATTTGATCCCTTTGCATTTCTCATCCTCTTCACCATTTGTTATAGCCACAGACCAATCTCTTACTGACAAATGCTGATATTTTACTATGATGTTTCACTTATGCAAGATTCATTAACAAAGTGAAACTGCAATGAAAACTGCTTAATCGTCTTGGCAATTTCCTGAATAATATGTAACTTCCTGAATTTGCAGAGTCAGTGGTACAATGATTTATCTGAGTGGGTGGTGTGTAAACAGCAAAACAGGTAACCCAATTTCAAAGCTTATGCTGGAGCTGAAGAATCTTGTGAACTGGAATGAATAATGCCTAGGTCAGTCACATTAAAATTCTAACATATTTTAAGTTTATGAGATAATATTTTAAAAAGTCAATATTTTTCTTTTTCAACAAAGCTACAAATTGTCATATAGTGTAGACTGCCATAAACTCAGGATTGTCTGTCTAGCTGTTTTCTTAAATAACATTATTTGAAATTGTTAACCTGTTCAATTCTCTTAAATTTAAACACACCACACATATGTTTTAAAACAGATTAAATATGTTTTAAGTAATCAATGATCATAGATCAAGAAATACATTAGTAACAGCTACCTATAAATCGTGAAAACAGAGACCTACTCTGACTGAGTGCAAATATTAATTGAACAGACCTTGTATCAAACTGGAGGATCCAATCAGTCAGCCTGCAGCTTGTATGTCCGGTTACTCAGCTGCTCTGATATAAGTGACACAATGGGCATCCTATCGCTATTTGAGCTTCTAAGGCAGGATAGGTGTTTCATAGCATCTGGAAGGAGCAGTGAACAGAATCATAGTTGTGGTGTGGTGTGTTTAAATGTGAAAATTGAAATAGGCTACCAAAATACAGTAATTAGCAGTGACACATAAAACAAAAGCAAAGATGAAAACATGCAGGAGCAAATGCACCAAAACACTAGTTACATTTCAACTGAATCATAATCTTAGATAATAAAATTGCACTTCATATTTAAATCAACCATTCTTCCAAATAATCGATAAAACAGATCAATTACAGTTCCTTAATTCCTTCTACAATAATGCTTTGCCAATATCATATTGTAGTTTTATCTACAAAGCTTGCCAAATGTCAGTCAGTCAGTCATTGTCCAACCTGCTATATCCTAAAACAGGGTCACGGGGGTCTGCTGGAGCCAATTCCAGCCAGCACAGGGCACAAGGCAGGAAACAAACCCAGACAGTGTGCCAGCCCACCTCAGGGCACACACCAACCCGCACACTAGGGACAATTTAGGATCGCCAATGCACCTTTGGACTGTGGGAGGAAACCCACACAGACATGGGGAGAACATGCAAACTCCCCGCAGGGAAGCGAACCCAGGTCTCCTTACTGCGAGGCAGCAGTGCTACCACTGCGGCACCATGCCTCCCTCTTGCCAAATACATTTTCTTAAAAAAGAACAAGCCCTCTTGTGAATGTCTTATAATTTTTGTTTTTACAAACATCCTCTATAATATTCAAAAAGTGCTGAATAGTAAGAGTTTCATAGCACTCTAAAATTGAATCATGGTATTAAATACAGTCTCAAAATATAAAAAACAATTGCATCAAAAAATTATATGTTTTTATATATACACACATATATGCTTTATTATTTAGTAAGTATTGTAGTATGTTTTAACCCCACTGTAACAATGAGCACATAAATGATAGAATTCATGTGCTCTTCTCCTTTAATAGGCATTAAAATTGCTTAAATGACAAAATATTTCTACAAGTCAAGATCAATTGTTCCTTTTGCTACATTTCATTATTTGAATATGAAAAGGATTAAAAAAAGTGATGCCATGCTTTGCCTTTAGTTTACAGTGAAACTGATCACTATGTCCTCAGACAGTCTTGCAGACACTAACAAAGGCTCAATTAATATCAGATGAGCCATTCTTGCCTTAACCAATAAGGGGTATGTACACAGTACATCAGCAATTTCAAGAGAACAGAAAGCTCTTGTGTCATCTGTCTTTGGGACAGTCTCCAGGGACCAATGAAGAAGCATTAACAATGGTTGAATTTACAGACTAAAGCTGCTGCGAAACCTAATTAGTACACATTTACCACTACAGAAAATCATGAAACAAGACCATTATAATGGTCTATACAAATTAATTTGAAAATTGAAGTACAAATAGAAATCATGGATGATTAACAAATAGCAAATTCATAACTGCAATATACATGCAACATTTTCCATTATTACTTTTCTGCATTAAAATAACCAACATTTCTGTTGTCTCTTTAGCCCCTTTCTCACTCAAACTATCTAGCAAGATACACATTATACTGTGAAATAATGCATAAAAATAGTAAAGAAAATTAAAGGACAGCTAGAGAGCCTTATGCAAAACAAGAATAATAAAATCTATGGTAAGTTAATTGAGAATAAATTAAACAGGACTGTTTGATACTGTTCTGACAATTATATTTACTTAATGCAAACTTACCTAAAAGCAGTAATGACGGACTTTAAGTAATATTTTCCCCAAATTGATGATGAATATACTGTACCAAACTGTCAAAAAGTGTAAAGTAAAAAATATATATATATTAATAAACAAAAATTATTTATCAATGGGAACTCAAACACATACACTTGTCAATGTCAAATCAAATATATTCCCTTGGATTTTGCTCCACAGGAATTAAAATCTTACAGTGCTCTGACATGACATTTTGAAGTCTGCACAGAGGTTAATAACAGCTTGCATTAAAAAGACAAAAAGCTTTTTTGCTCAAGAGATCAAATCTTTTGTGATTTTTTTTCTTTTTTTTACTAACAAAGGGGTATTGTCACATCCTCTTTTACCTTATGAAGAACAAACCAAAAAATCACTTTTAAATAAAAATGTAAAATAAATACAGAACAAACTCAAATAACAGTATGCTTTCAATGGTGAATAAATGTGTATTATTTTTGGTTTCACGGATTTATACTAAAAAAAAAATTACAAATGTACATATTTCTTGTCATAAATTGTTTATTAAGCATTTAACAAACAGAACTCTTTGAACTATCAACACAATGGTTCACTACAGGTATGTATGTTTAAGACAAAGAAATATTTGGGTATTTATAAAGGGTTATGTTTTTAATAAAACACTACGATAACCAATAAAATATGGACATTATTCTTCTTAACAATCCTGAATGATAAATACAAGTTTATCATTACAAAGAGGTACTAGAAATGAATGGAGGAAAAAATGTTAGGATTTTTTGTGTTAGAGTAAAATTACATTGTTTAAAGTAATGTATCATTTATAGTTAAACTACTGTAAAAAATGTACTTTTGATACAAGCCATTTAACTATGCTTTGATCCAAGTATCTCATGGACTTTATTAAATTTATTAAACTGTTTCGCTAAATTGTTTTATGGTGTTAAACTATTACATAACAAACATTTAATAGACAGATAGATGATAGATAGATGATAGATAGAGTTGTATTTGGGAAACCATATCATGCTTAATGATTCAGGTGAATAAACAGATTAACTTTATTTATAGGAAATCAATATTACTACAGCTTAAAAAACACCTCCTGGGAAGAATTAATTACATTGATTTTTAGCATGACTTTAAAATGTTTTAAGTTTTCAATAATCAGTTCTGTTTTGACAAGGACATTTTTCTTGTACTCTACCTTGAAATTTGAACTCCCTGAGGGCTGTTCTAGTTGTGTTTCCTCAAAGAAAAGGGGGCAAATACCAGAGCTACTAAGATCAGATTACGGCAAAGTTTTTACATTTAAATGGAAAATAAAAAGGCTTTTACACAAAACACAATTTGTCAAAAAATAGTTTGAAGGATGTCATATAAGAAAACATACAAGCTACTTACGTAATTTCGAATGGCTTCAGCTTGTAAAAGAAACTGCTGGGACTGAGGATCTGCCAGCTCGGTTGTGAAAGGTACATTGGTGATTTCAACACTTCCACCAAGGTAGAATGTGGAAATGGCAGGTGCTGTAGAAAGTTGTATATTATAGATGTTAATAACTGATTCACTCAAATGTATCAGATGAGGTAGAATGTTGTACTTTAGTGCAGATGTCACTGTCTTAAGGATCCAGCACCTGAAATTCAGTGGCATATGCAAACAAAAGCTTCACTTACTCAAACAGTAGCAAAGGATAATTGTTATTGCTGCAGCAATCAACAGGGCTGCTGGTACTGGTCCGAGAAGCCATATTTTGTAAGCCTTGATTTTTGCAGATCTCAGAAGAACACACCCTCTCCAGCAAAGACGAATCCTGCATGGGGAAGGTTGAAACGTTGCAGGTTGTGAACAATCAGGGCACTGATCCCGACTGCAGCTTTCTTTCTGATTCTCTGTAAAGTGATAAATCTGAAAAAAATAATCGAAATGGGCATATTAATAAAAGTAACAACACTTAAACGGTTTGATCCTGGTATATTGTGTTGCAGATATGATCATGTGGAAGTAATACATGTAGAAATCTATTCATTCAGCACACTATAATTTCAGTTTCTTCCTGTCTACAGGAAATATAAAGGTATGCTAGTTAACAAATTAGATTAAAATAATGGTACAACTCAAACTAAATAATGCATTATTTAATATAGACACACACATATATTATATATATATATATATACATATATATACACACATACATATATATATATATATATATATACACATATATACACAGTATATATACATATATATATATATACATATATATAGATATATATATATATATATATATATATATATATATATATATATATATATATATATATATATATAGATATATATATATATATATATATATATATATATATATATATATATATATATATATATATATATATATATATATATATATATATATATATATATATATATATATAAAGATATAGCTTAGCCTTGCAGAATTCTACTTTTCCAAAACTCAACGACGAATTTTATATATATACGCAATTTTATTTCTGGCACATTTTACTAAACTGATTGTCACATGCACACAGTGAAGAATTCGCGCCAAAGTATTAAGAAAATCTTTCTTACCTTCTCAGGTGTTTGGCTGTCACCGCACTTGCGATAATTTGATATGCTGTAAATCTCGCTAAGCCTCTCTTTAGGAAATGTTATCATCGCCTTTCTTGAGGATAAATAAACTGAAAAAAAAACGAAACCAAACAATAAAAATGTAAAGCACAGCCTAGTCTTAAGCAACGGAGAAGTAAAGCGCTGATGCTGCTTGCAAAAAGTGAGAGTGAAATGAAAAGTCGTCTTTCCTACCGCCGCTCAAGTACCATTCCCTCTGCAGCCGAGGGCAGCCAGGGGATAACCCAGCATGCACTGCGGTTAAACGGCGCGCTGGCTGTCGTATTCCTACTCCTGTACGCATGGCTGTGACTTGGGAGCGCAGGTGTCAGAAGTTTACTCCAGCTGGAGCGAAGAGGTTTTTGTGTTCTCTGGTGTTATATTAAGATTTACTTTTGCAGAATCATTGTAAGCATACATATTTTTAATTTGAATGTTAATGTTTTTGAAAGATTTCACAGTACACATCAGAATGTTATTTGAGAATGACGAGAGTAGCCTGTACATTATAATAAACAAGTATTGTAAAGTGCAAAGTTTAGGCTTAATTGTTAACCATATTGTAATCGGCAAGTGTCGCTTTCCAATGCCCTAATTTTGAATATCTGCGCACGTCATTTTACCAAAATTATCTTTCCATTAAGGGCGGCACGGTGGTGTAGTGGTTAGTGCGAATTCATTGAATCCGTGTTAAGTCGGTTTAGTGGCCCCCGATCTAGCTTCCCTCCCATATCCCTAAGATTTTTAACTTTGAATTGGCGCAGTGTAAATGTGTGAAGTTGTTTATGTAACAGCGCCAAGCGAGAACAGGCGCTCTTTTCAGGTTTCATTCCCTTTCTACTAACGATGATGGTGGCCATGAACGGACTAGGGGGACCTGGGCTTGAATCATTGTTCAGGCTCCATTTGGCCATTCTAAGGAACCACGGGAAAACTGGTGTGTAATGTAAAGGCTTAGGAGTTGCCAACACTTGATTAGGCACTACACAAGAAAAGCAAGTAGCAAAATTCACTATTTCAAAAAGCATTGATCCTGTGCTGCAGTGCTGCTTTAGTGCTTTAAACTTTTTCTTGGCAGGTTCTAGTACAGTGGGAACATGGAGGATAAAATCCAAAGGTAAACAAATACAGTATATGAGAAATGCAACTCAGTTTTTCCAGTACCGTATATTAAATTATGTTTGGAATGTGATGCTGATTGTTGTATTTAAAGTAAATTATAGTGTAATAAAAGGTATGATCTCTAGTGCATTAGCTTCTGTTAGTAGATGCTCTTGCAGTAATTTGTTCCTAACTCTTCAATTGCAGTAGGGGAAATCCATAGAAAGGGGCTGCCTGGGTGTTGCTCCAACCACAGATGTTGATAATCTCTATGGCCTCATGGCCATGGATTATTTTATGAAGTAGGATCAGAGCGTGGCCACAGACTCCAGGTGGCTCACTGAAGAGATGCCATTTTGGTGTGTTTGAAGTTCTGTACAGTAACCATGGTCAGAATTTTGAGTCAAAATTAACGAAGAAAGTATGTTAGATTCTCTTTACCCACAAGACTTGCACCACTCGGTTAAACCCTCAAAGTGATTATATTGTGGAAAGTTTAAAAAGATCTAGGTCACTTATATGTCCATTTTAATGGCATCAGAGAGACTGAGACCAACATAATCCTGCCAAGCTGTGTTGGCTGTTCAAGAGTTCACTGCTTTCACACCTGCCATGCTGATGTTTGGGATAAAGCTGTGCATTTCTCTAACACTGGCCTTCCTCAGTCAATTATCAACACAACCCCAACACCTGAATAATCTAGCAGTCAGCAAAAGAGGATGTACAACAGCCACCTTCAAAGAAGCCTACTATGTCTTGGTGACCTAGTGTGACTGTATAGCCCATAATGAAAAAGCTGCATAGAAAATGAGATGTGAAGTGAAAGAATAAACATTTGTTGAAACTCAAAGTCGCGGTTAGCAAGTGACCTCCTTGGGTACCCATAGTGCTTCCTATTCTGTCAGCTTCTTCTTACTCCTTTCAATGTGGTGTTAATACCTTCAAATTAAAGCCAGAATAGGACTTTTGAGCACTACATAAACTTCAAAGGGTGGGGTTTTTTTGGCTCGGTGTTAATATAAATACAATATTGCAGAATAACTGGGGTGTCCCCTTCAAGGTCAGACTGCCATGTGCTGCTATACTTCAGTTCGCAAAGCACAGACCGGTAAGTGTTAATACAGCTCACCATCCCACTTCAAACCCTATGTACAGCACAAGCCAGGAGCAATGGCATGCCTTGGTCAGTTTAAATGCTTGCACAGATCACTTGAGGGGTCTCCCATGAACAGAACATAGAAGAGGGAGACATTACACAATGTTCACGGTATTAATTCTTTTCATCTGTTCTTATCTGTACAGTGCTTGAATCTGTGAGTTTATTCAATAAGACATTTAAAAGTGAGCCTATATACTGTACATCAATGCTGTGTGCAATAAGTAAAAGCAGACCAGAATTAATGTGTACAGTGCTTTTGATCTAAAGCCTCCACAACGAAATGTCTTTGTATTTTTTTGCTCTGACCTGGTTTTCCCCTCTAACTCCATTTATTTGCTTCATGTTACCATGAAGTGATCACAGTCATATTTATTGCCTAACATCAAAATCAATAATAGTCATGTAATACATGCCACTGCATCAGGAATAAAATAAAAAAAAAACAATAATTACATCAAAATGATCAAACAATCTCAAAAATAGATTCTATGTAAAAAAAAAAACAATATAAACCAAAATTCTGTATAAAACATGTTAATTGTTGCGTCAAGCATCTGTGATTGATTAACAGTTTATGTTTCTTTTTCACAACATAGTCAACAGGAGTGACAGAAAACTTAAGTAATGCTAGAGAACAATATACCTTCAGAGATTCAATCTTGCTTAATAGAAGTGTACCAGGTCCTGGCCCTTTATTTGCTGCAGTCAAGAGATGGGGTACCAAATACTATTATGGTAGGTCGTCTCTTAAAGGTGACCCAGGGATTGGCTGGTCTTCAATATCAACACCACACAGGAGCAAATCAA
This sequence comes from Polypterus senegalus, assembly GCF_016835505.1. Lineage (NCBI taxonomy): Eukaryota > Metazoa > Chordata > Cladistia > Polypteriformes > Polypteridae > Polypterus > Polypterus senegalus. The sequence goes on from NC_053155.1 coordinate 267,508,932, forward strand.
AATGGAAAAATGAAAGAATAGAGAATCAGTGTGTGAGACAGAAGATGCTGTGGTGATTAATAAAGGATTGACTGAATCCATTGTGCATGAAAAATTAAACTTAGCATACTGGGTGCCTAGAAGGTTAACTCCTGAAAAAATGCCTCACTCTGCATTGCATTCCAAGGAGAATCTCAAGCTCACAAATTAGTACTGGGAAACGTTTAAGAAGCATTTCATTATTTGAGAGGAAACCTGTTGTATACACTATGACCCAGATTCCAAATATCAAATGAAACACTGGAAGCATGGTGATTCTCTGTCACCAAAGAACTTCAAGATTGTGTGCACAATTTTTTATGACATGAAAGTTGTAGCCCATATCGATTGCTTGTCTTAAAATCTTCATATAAACCAGTCAGTATTATGATTTAGTGTGTTGTTTATGGCAGTGAATTAGAGAAAAGTGACATGGACCATTCTCTACCATCACATATCGGTTTCACAATGTTTCTGCTTACACTACATTGTGTTTAATAGGCTGCTCTTCAAAATTTAAGAGATGAAACACACATTTTTCTCCATACCTCTTTCACAATCTGAAGGTCTAATTCCATGAGATATCATATGCCAATAATGCAGACATCATGTCAGCTACAGAAGAATGTTTGGTCAAGCATGAAAAAACATTTTATTTGAGAAAGGCTTTGTGAAAATTATATGAAGTGAAGTATGTTCATGGGGATTATGTTGAAAAATAAAACTGGATCTTGTTGGTGTTTCTTTTATTAGGTCAAGTTCAAAACCTTTTGACCACTCCTATTACAGTTCAGTGCATTTGGTCATTTATATCACCCACTTCCTTTTTTATTAAAAGATCATAGAAAGCCACAACATGGTCACAGAAGCACCCTTGAAGGGGTCCAGCTTATTACAAACATATTGTACAGTACAGTGTGTAATAAAAACAATGTTACTTTGAACAATTTTAACATTTTGTCATTCACCATTTTATTTTCTAAGTAAAGAATTTGCATAACAGAGCAACAGGTTGTGTTCATTTAAGTATAAGTGTTGTTCTGTCATTATAATCAATAAATGATTTCTGACATACTGTTTCATAATGTGCATATAAATAGAACACATTAATTAAGCATCAGTCACAAATGTTTTCCAATCAAGCAGTATTTTTTAATATTGGGAGCCAAAGACAACTGTGAAAAGAAACACAGAATTTAACTACATTTCCTGAACAATGTTACAGCCAGAAATATGTTTTCAATATTTCTCATTATAATTTCTTAGTGAAATGGTTACTGCAAATGTAGTATAATGGTATGAATAAACAGCATACTTTTATATAACCTTGCAACACAATGTACTGTATGATGAACATATTTGTTTTACAATAATTGAACTCATTGGTGTTAAATTCATGTTTTTAGTTTATTTAATCAAAGGTAGATAACCTGTGCCTGTTGACAAAAAGGGCATTGAATAATAACAGATGTTGAATGATCCCTGCCATAACTGCCAAAGCTCTAATCTGCTTTAAAATGCTACATTGCTGTGTTATGTGTAGGAATGTCTGAGAAAATAATGCGGAAACAAGTTAACAGAAGCTTCGTATGTTATGTATCACCAGAAGGCTACTGACATCACTCCCTCTCTTGTCTCATCAGCTCCTCCCCTCCAGAGTGTATATCTCTGCAGTGTGTAGCCTACACCCTGGAGCTCCAGGTAGATGAAGTTGACTCCAATGGGCAGTCCAAGGAGGTGGAGTTGACAACAATGGGCACCAATAGAGTCTAGCTGCAAACCTAAAGAGCTCCTGCCATTTGCACAGTGGTAATGATTAGGGTTATGGAAGGATTATCTGACTCAAGTAATGCAATAAAGTGTCAGCCCCATATACGGTACTTATAGCTCCAGGGTGCAGGCTCCAAGCTGCAGAGATATCAGACTCTCAAATTCCATTGCCACAGGAAGTTTGGGTCTGTCAGGACCAAACAGCTGACTGGAGCAGTGTTCTCCTGGAAGAATGTCTTAAAATGCCTATATGAAGGCTCAGTGTCACTAGTGGTGAACTCCCTAATTTCATTTTCACTTTTTCAACACTGGACATTTAATGGAGTCACCTGTGGTGCAATACTCTTTACCTTTTTTATCGGGTTGTTATTCAGCAATATACTGTACAGTATATAGTAAAAGGAATTGACAACAGGGAGATGTCAAAGGGTTAGTGACCTGCTGGAAACCTTGGTTAATGTCCACAAAAAAATATAAAGACTTGAAAAAGAAAAGTTATCTTGGACATAGGCATCTTTCCGTGGCTGTCTCTCAGGGAATACGGTAGCTTTTGATTTGCTCTCTGCTGTGGATCTCCATTCAATTATATCTTTAGTTCAGAAATGTCAATTCAAAATAACTGAAGACGTGGGATTTCTGGGGTGAAGCCAAAAATTATATTAGCAGTTGTCATGGGACTCATCCTCCAAACTGTGGGTGAAAGTGGCTGTTGTCCGTAGGGGGGCATTTAGCTTTTTACAGAAGCTCTTAATAAATAAATGTGGATGTGTGTGGATGTGACAGTTCTGAATTCTAAGCATTGATAATTTTATTTTCATTGTTATTAGTTTGAATAATTTAATACATATATACACACATTACATCCCCACTTTCCAAGTTTTATTGAGATATAAGCAGTTCAAGTCTCATGAATAAACTAAAATATTAGAAAGGTAAGTGGTAAACTGCCAGAAGTTAAAAAATGAATTTAGGCTACCAGAAACTGAAAAATAATGTATTTTTCAGAGTTATACAAAGAGTCATTTTTACGGAAAAAGTGTCCAAAATTTTGTTGATACTTACAAACTCTCTGTCTGTATAAAAGCAGTGTTGGGACAAACTGTATTGCTACTCCCTCTAAAGCATCATCTGGACAATATTGCTTTTTATATTGATATCATAAGAGCAAGAAAAGGGCAATTAACAATGGAATACACACAGACCATTATAACCCTTATAAGTGTGGATCTTGCAAAGAAAGCCAAGGTGTCAGTAAGTACAGTTTCCTACACCATCAAAAAGAATTTGAAAAATGGAGGAAACTCTGACTGAAATAGGTCTGGCAGACTCAAAGGCACAACAGAATCAAAAGACATGTTTCTCGGAATTAACAGCTTGTGTGATATGTAATGGACTAATATCTTTAACAAGTTAAATGTTTATTAACATTAGACAATCATTTATTTTATATAAATGAAAGCAAATATCAAGTGTTTCTTATATTATTTGGCAACGTAGGAGATGAAACTGAAAAAATACTCATTTTAGTTAAACTAACAATATGTTGTTTAACCCAAAAAGAGCAAATCATCCCATATACTCACCTTTCGTTAAGAATGATTTTGCCATTACAGAATATAAACTGTAAACCTAAGAAGATCCAGGTTAAATACAAAAGCTAATAATTAAAAACACAGCATTAATTAAAATTCTGTTACTGAACTAAATATAATTATTACATATACAAATAAGAAACATGGAAACGCAAAACCCTTTTTTACAAGTTCACTTTTATGGCTGAAAACCTAGCATTTTGTAATTGCCAAAAAATATGCATTTCTAGATGAGTATATTTTGCATTCTATAAGTGTAGTTATTTACATGTTTTTTTAAATTTCAGACAATAAATTGACACAGGAGATAAATATGTATCCATTAAACCTTTAACTAGACTGGCTATCATCCATCCATTTTCTAACATGCTGAATTCGAATACAGGGTCACAGGGGTCTGCTGGAGCCAATCCCAGCCAAAACAGGGCACAAGGCAGGAACCAATCCTGGGCATGGTGCCAACCCACCACAGGACACACACAAACACACACTAGGGCCAATTTAGAATCGCCAATCCACCTAACCTGCATGTCTTTGGATTGTGGGAGGAAACCCACGCAGACACGGGAGAACATGCAAACTCCACGCAGGGAGGACCCGGGAAGCGAACCCAGGTCTCCTAACTGCGAGGCAGCAGCGCTACCACTGCGCCACCATGCCGCCCACTGGCTATCATGTACGCTAAAAATGATGTTGTTCATAATTGTCACACGCAATTTAGAAGTCAAATAGAGGAGGAGGATAAAGTAGTGTGATGTTCATCTATCCAAACAAAAGATAGTGAAATATTGAAAGCCCCTTTGTGTCTCTTTTGGCTGCGAAATGTGTATTCTGAGGCTGTGGCTGTTAATAGAAGATATCATATAATGAGATGGCTTTTGTCATGCAATGTTAAAAATTCCTACTTATTTTCATATTTATTTCCTGACCCAATCAGTCATTTCAACATTTCATTTTTTGATTAGGAAGAAACATGTAAACGTTGCCAGGTTTGCTGCTAAGTTGACAATCCATAAGTAAAAGTCTGTGGAAGACAAAAGAAAAAGGAATAAGTGAAATGTTACTCTTCTTCTTCTTTTTGGGTTAATTTAAAGGTGCTGATCAATTTAAATGTACATTTTGTGGATTCTGTTTTGCCAGCTCTAAAACCTAGCAGTGCAAAAGACCACAGCCATTGAGTTCATTGAGTTCATTGAGTTTGTAGTTTTAAACACATAATTGTACAATTCACTTCTGAATTATAACTTGATTTTTAATGCAGATTTTAGTATATCAAAATATGCAAAGTAAATATATTTTTAACACAATGTATGCACCTTTAAAAAAATCCCAGAGTCACCACACACACATGTCTTTGAGAATGTAGGAGGAAAACTAGAGTATCTACAGAAAAACCCACAGACACGGAGAGACCAAAATATAGTAAGTAATCAAAAATATTTATTTAGTTAAAAAAATTGTAAGTAGTACAATAATACAGTATATTTAAAATAATAAGGTTAATTTTGAAATATTTCATATTTATTTATTTAAAAAACAAAACATAAGTAATACAATTAATAACAAATATAAGTTTTATTCTATACTCTAACCACTTGAGTTAGACGACATAATTTTGAATCCAGGAAGCAAATTTTGATACTCTTGTATACACACCAGGAAGATTAGGTCTTCCACAACCTACACCCCAACTAACAATGCCTATTAAAAACCACTTTCCACCATTTTTCTCTGGACATGATAGTGGACCTCCAGAGTCACCCTGTAAAAAGAGAAACATTGAAAAAAATCAGTCATTTAAAGTACAGCTTCAGATTAAACATTTTATATTTTATTGTAGAGATTGTCATGTTTGGAAAATAAATACTGTTGGTATATAACTTCCAAGATTGAGCCCTGACTTTTAAGTTGTTTCTTATATATCCTCTTCAGTACCAATAAAATTTTAACAGTGCCTGCATTACTCAAATCGTCAAGTTCAATTAAGATGACAAAAACATTTACTGGTGTATTTATTGCTTCAAGCTAAAATCTTGCATACACAATTAGGGCAACATTTTTCTTAAAACCATAGCCTCTCCATGATCAGCCAAATTTTTGGGGCATGCTCAACTATTATTGCAAATGTTTTTCCTTCATTTCATCAGTGATATTTTGGCACACATCTTAATTAAATATCCACATAAGAAAGGTGTTTTCCCATAAGACTCGTGCAGTTTGCTCAATTTATACAGGTATGGAATGGCAGCTGGAACTGAGGGAGTCTGTACAAGGCTGGATTACAGACAAAGCAGCATGGACTTAGTCAGCATTATGGCTTTAACTATGCCTGAAGGGCTGATTGAGTGTACTGAGCCCAGGACTTAGTTGGTCGAACAGGTGCTGTGTTGCTACTGACCTTAGGACTGATAATTAACACATTAATATAAGTGCCCCCCATTTAGCCTTCCCACTAAAGTAATAAAATTAAATTCCTTCCCAGTTTTTAAATAATTATTTATTCTAATAAATTGTTGGATTTTAATTCATTTTTAGTAACTAGCCTGGGAAACCAGTGCATGTATCACCCCGACCTTAGTCTCCATTTGTAAGCCCTAAAGCTGACCAAGGGTTTATTTATATTAATCATAATAAAATCATAAAAAATCAGCAGTAACAGTAAGCTATAGCAACCCCCTCACACCACTCTCCCAAAGTTACTCTGGAAAAAGGATCCCTTAAGAACTGAGAGTTATTGATGCCAATGTAGACTGTTGAGAGAGGTTACAGCTAACCCAATCCCCACCAAATGCACAACAGCTTGACCCTTCACCTATATTGGAGCCAGATGATCCATTGATACATGCCACCAAAAGTTCAAGTAAGACTAGATTAAAGAAAGAGGATTTCCAAAAGTTTACACAGAGAAAAAGAGAGTCAGGCGACTTCCTGAAAGAGACTAAAATAAACTTTACAGTAATGGTATCCAGATCAAATAGACTCTGGTAAATAATACAGTACATGAAATTAGAAGCATCAGTCTAGAAAGCAAAGACTGGAGGACAATCACAAAACATGTGGAAAAAGTGCTAGGGACATTTAAAGGATACAAGTGGCAGATGGCATACATGAACAAATGCATAGCATAAAGTTTATGTGAGGTGAGGTACAGGCAGTTTATACATTCAAGCTGTGTTTGCTGAGAATTTGGGTTTTTAGAAAATGCAGAGATATTGTTAAGTATAGCTTTCCACAGGATTTGAGATTGGAGATGGTGAGAGAAGACCAAAAAGAAAGATAGAAGACTAGCAGATGCAGTTATGCCACTGACTTAAAGTTTGGAGATAACAAGCAAGAATAGTTATAAAAGATCGTTTTGGTTTGAAAGAAGAAAGGAGGAACAGAAAACCTGGACCTCAGTAACTGGAATGTTCCTAGTCCATATTCATGATAGAGTCTTGATGCCTTGATGGCTGACAAATCTGGGTTTATCACTAATACAAAGAAAAAGATTCTGGAAGATGAGGGTATGGTTGTGCCAAATTGAAGAATTGCTCATTTTTTCTCAGGTTTTCCAATTGCCATATGCCAGGCTATAGATTTTAATTGCACTATTCTGTGGATCTCTTTTAGGCTCTGTCTTTAGTCCAAAATGGACATCAACTTTAAATAGCCAATTTGTAGCTAAAGCTAGGTATATACATATTTAGGAAAATTAAACAGTCATTGTAGGCTGTATGTAGTATGTATTGAATAAAGATAAAGCTGTTCACTTGAAAAGGTGAAGGGTCTGACACCCCTTTTTAAATCATAAAGTTTTTTGATTTCCCTTTTTATTGACTTGTATTCATAAGATGACTTGTAGAATATAATTTTTTTAATTACATGGAAAAGTATGATTTTTTTTTTTTAAAAATGTAATGTATATTTTTTACATTTAATAGACCTCAAAATTTGGATTGGCACAATATAAACACACACCACATTTTTCTTAACATTATCCAACAGTTATTGAACACTGCCTATTTCTCTCTTTCTATCATAAACTTGAAATCATAGGTTTTTCACTAGATTACTGCTCGGTCATTGTTCTGGGTGTCTCCTTTTGTAGGCTTGACTATTGCAGTTCTGTTCTAGCTGGGTATCCAGCGAGTAAAGTCTGTATCCAATTCATTAAGAATGCTGAAGTATTTGTTATTTTATCCACACTACTACCCTGCTTCACTGTCTCCCTGGGCTTCCAGTTACTGATAGGATGCACATCAAACTTCTTGTATTGACCAACAAATGCCTGAATGTCTCTGCCTTCTACTACCTCCAGTGTCTGACCTTTCTATTTGTTCATCCAAGGAGGTGCCATTCTTTGTTGGTCTGCCTAATAATTGTATCTAAACTTGCTGGATATGATAAAATGTACAAAGTTTCTAAATTTGTAATGCCAAGGTGCGCAACAAAACTTATAGTCTGTTAATATTCAGGTCTTCCTTCAACACACACACACACACACAGAATTTTAGATTTGCTTAACTTTTTAAAGATTTTGCTCTTCTCTTGGATAGTTGCAACTGTATTGATACTTTCAACCATCAACTAACTGCACTTTTGTTAAATTTTTGCATTACGGTAACTGTAGTATTAAGTTTCTTGAGCTATTCTTTAAAATTATATTCTCTATTGCATGTTACATTTGTGGCTTCCTGCCCAACAGTGAAACATGTAGCATGTACATAGATTTTCTTTTTATTGTAAATCATTTTGATTATGTGCCAGAAAATACATTAATGCTTTTTCGGTATGTTTTGAGTTCAATTAAGGTTCATAAGGCATTGGTCAAAAAAAAGGAATCAAACATTTACAAAGACCAGAAAGGATCACAGAATGCATTCATACATACTCACACTCTCATAATCAACCAAGCCTAGCCTTTGCCACATAATAGAAACATATGACCACCCGGAGGAAATCCATGCAGACACTGGTAGTACATGCACATTCCACGCATGGAGGACCTGGGAAGTGAACCCAGGGACCTCATGTATAAACGGTGCGTACGCACAGAAATGTTGCGTAAGAACTTTTCCACATTCAAATTGCGATGTATAAAACCTACACTTGGCGTAAAGCCACGCACTTTTCCACGGTACCTCATACCTTGTCGTACGCAAGTTCTCCGCTCGGTTTTGCAAACTGGCGGCACCCAGCGTCAAAGCAGTGCTACTGTTCTTGTGTTATTACTCTTTATTTTCATGACGCGGCTTTATAAATACACAGAAACTAACCGCATATTGTTTATTAGTGTAATGCATCTGATTGTAATTAACTCGTAACAATATAATGGTCCAGGGAACAGCCATAGTATTCCAAATGCCATAACTGCTTTAGCGTTGTTACTCTCACTTCTTCTTCTTCTTCTTCTTCTTTCAGCTCCTCCCATTAGGAGTTGCCACAGCGGATCATCTTTTTCCATACTGCTCTCACTGCACGACTCTTCTTTTTTATTTCCGGCACTGTGCGATTTTGTGAATGTGAGCTTTCAAGTTTCTCCAACACGCTATGTCACTCGATCAACTTCATTTTGTTGATTATACCACGGTTTATTTGAACAAATAGTATGTTTTTCCTTTGCCTCCACTTGGTATTCGCTGAAATTCTTATATTTTCCCCGTGCTTTTCCCATTGTCTTTTCACAGAAGGCTGCGCTTAAGGGCGATTTATATTGATTTGCATATTCAAATAGGCGTAATTCTGGGAGGATTTGGGGCGTTACAAAATGCGCGTGCACGAGCGTTAGTTTTCACGCTGATCGGGATTTATGTAACGGAAGGCGTGGAAGTTGAAATGCACAGATTCCTGCATCTGGATTTTTCTGTGTGTAAGCACATTTCGGCTTTTGTGCTTACGCCATGTTATAGTGCGAGTTCTACGCACGGCATTATACATGAGGCCCCAGGTCTTCTTACTGTGAGACAGCAGCGCTACCACTGCACCACCGTGCCACACCTTATTACAAATGTTGTAAAATAAAATTAAGAAGAGCAATATTATATTTTTCACTAACTGTTACTCTTATGATCAATATTCTTTATTTAGAATCTTTTTCTTTGTATTGTGATAAACCCAGATTTGTCAGCCATGGGCTGGTCAAGGCATCAAGACTCTATCATGAATCTGGACTAGGAACATTCCAGTTACTGAGGTCCAGGTTTTCTGTTCCTCCTTTCTTCTTTGGTGTGTGGGTGTGTGTGTGCCCTGCGGTGGGCTGGTGCCCTGCCCGGTTTGTTCCTGCCTTGCGCCCTGTGCTGGCTGGGATTGGCTCCAGCAGACCCCTGTGACCCTGTGTTAGGGTATAGCGGGCTGGACAATGACTGACTGACAGACATTTGTAATAGTGGTGCTACATTAATAGCTAAACTGACTTACATCTAAATCTCAAGCATTTAGGCCTACATTCATACTACATTATTCATTGAACTAGTACCTAAATGCAGAAAATGAAAAACCAAAATAAACAGGATAGCAGAAAAGGCTTTAACAGTTGTAAATTTTGCAAAACCATAGAGTAAGCATGAACTAAGTAGGTTTTTCTAAGCTTTTTGTTTGGTTAACTGTCACAGCTAAGTTCTGTTCCACATGTAGGTGTGCAGTTTATCTCATATAAAAGTTTTGAAAGATATTATTTAGCTTAGAAATCATGTTTTTGTTTTTCTGTTAATGGAGAAAAACAGACTCGCAGAACATTTCTGAATGCAACAAAGCTTTTGTGGCCACCGTTTTTAATAACAATAACCTCAAATGAAATTTTTTTTGTTGTAAAAGTCAATAAACTGTTATTCTAAAGAAACAGTTTGGGAAATAAATTTTAAATAGTTTGAAACAAGATGTGTAAGTATTATTTTCAATGCAACACTGGATAACTTTTCAGAAAAGGTTCAGAATACTTCTGAAGGTCACTGTTGGAGGTTTAAATGCTGAATTTAGAATTTGAAAGTCTAAACCATATGTAAAAAACATACCCGACATGCATCTTTTTTTCCTGAAGCCACTCCAGCACAAATCATACGTGAGGATAGAGGACCATACCTCATTCGACATACTGTCTGGCTAACAATTTCCACTTCAGCTTCTTGTAGTATTGATGGGCTTTCACTATCTGTTGGTAAACCAAGAGGTTTATCGTGAATTTAGTTCTTGCAGTATGTGATCAAATTATATTATGTTAAAATGAAAGCTTCACTTAATATGCTGTGTTCAACTATATAAATAAACTTTTCTGTAACTAATGGTGACTTTCTTTTTATCTAATTGCTCTGAATTAAGATCGAATGAATTGAGTAAAATGTTGAGTATAGCATATTAATACAATTTTAACCATATGTATGTTATTTTAACTTTCACATCAATCAAATAAAATGGGAATTTCAATACTTTAAGTTTTAAAACAAAGGAAATTTTATTATTAATCAATTCTGACTGGTAATAATAGTATTAAAATTACTGCGGCAGCTATTACTCATTTATATATATATATATAGTGTACTGTAGTACACCTGAATTATTCAATATTTTTTAAAGTTTTCTTATTTAAAATTGTATTTCATAGAAAATAGAAATTCTGTAATGTCACTACTCACCTCCTTCTGACTTCTTTCCCCAGCCTGTCACCCAGCACTTGTCCCCAGACTGCACTGATTGAATAATAGATGGGATACAAATCGGCTGTATCACTGAATTGAGAGACTTAGGCCAAGTGTTTTTCAACTGTAGCAGTGCAATATCATAGTCAAAGCTTCTCGAATTGTAGTATTCATGAACAACAATCCTGCGTATTTCTGAAAAAAATTTTGGATTTCCTTGAACTCGCATTCCAAGATATGCTAGCCAAGGCCGAGGATCAGACAACCTGATTAAAATAAATGGGTACATAAAATAAATAAATTAATAATTTTAACACAAAACATAAATTCATCATTCATTGATTTTTTTTTTAGTCCATACATCTTGCTAGTAAGCAAGTAATACTGTACATCCTCTCAATATAGTATATTTCCTTTACCAAAAAATGTTATTAACATTAAAAAACATTTATTTTTCAAAAACATTTATTTCAATACAGGGTTGCATTTAGCTTGGGCCTACACTGGCAGCATTATCAAGGCAGGATCCAAACCTTTAACCATACACACTTACAAATATTCCTACAGTATCTTGTAGCATAGCCACATAAAAGTATGTTTAATTATATCTGAGCCTTACTCTATTGTCTTTCTCATTTTCATGTATATGTATTATTTTATTTTTGAATATACTGTATGTCTCAAATGTATTTTTTCCAATAGAAGGAAAACTGTGCAGTAAAAAAAGCATTTGATAATAATGAGACCTTTGAACTACTGAGGCCAAAGTAATTTGTTTTGCAATCACAACTCCATAATGAAGATGGTGTTAATTTTACAAAGGATTAAAAAATGTAGAGGAGGAATAGAAGGAGGAGACAGCTGTTGTAAAAACAAATTAAAAATCTATCTTTGCTTGTTTTTATGGGAAAAGTAATGCTTTTTTATTTGTAATGTATTATTGAACTGTTTATTGTTGCTGTTCTTTATTAGTCTCATAATCATTTAGATAATACAGTTTCAGTTTAAGCAAAAGATTAAAAGGAGACATAATTGACGTGTTTAAAAGTATGAAGGAAATTACAACAGTGGTTTGAGAATGTTATTTTAAAATGAATCAAAAACACAGGGACACAGAAACTTGTTAAGGGTAAATTTTGCATAAACATTGGGAAATTTTTTATTATACAGAGAACCACAGCTACCAAGTAGTGTAGTAGACAGTAGGAATTTAGAGAACCTCAAAAACTAGACTTGATGTTATTTTAGAAGAATTACGTGGCTAGGATTTTTGAGATGTGTTGGGCTGAATGGCCTGTTCTTCTGTACATTGTTCTAGTGTTCTAATGCAACTATGGGATTATGTATAGTTAATAGATTTCTTGAAATCAAAAACAGTATAGGAACTTAATTCATTTTTATATAAGTTTAAAAAGTAGCCTTACTGTATAAATCTTTTCAATATGAGAAAATTGGGAGACAGTTTGTTGCACACCATAAAGTGCCAGTTTAAAGTTGCTAATCAAATTCTGAATGTCTTTGGAAAGTAAATTAAAGTACACTAGGATAGGTCATACGGAGACAGAAAGTACATGCAGACTTAAGAAAGAAATGGCCTGGGATTGGATTTAAAGCTAGGAGAAAGGCAGCAACATGAAACACTAGTGCTGCACAATGTCCTTGTGCTCTACTTCCACATTTCAAAGCCATACAGTATTTGTAAAGCGCACTGAAAATTCTAATTAAGCACAGTTGCAGAAGTAGTTCTTATGTGTTTTGGTCTGCCCTATGGTTTCCTAATGCCCTGTCCAGAGTTGGTTACTGCTGGATATTTTTCATTTTTTCTTGTTTTTTTTTTTGTATCTCAGTCTTAAGAATACCTTATTTTCTAAGTGTAATTTGGCCAATGTCTCCATTGAAATAAAATTGAAATACATTTTTTAAAAAGAAGTATTCACCTGGAAAGAGTGAGGGGTGATTCTCTGTTATATTGCATTGAGAAAGGGGGGCTTTAAATACAATGAAAAGAAATATATAAACTTCAAAATTGTTTCTATTCTCAACTGGTAACCATGATAAAACTATACATGTAACAGTGAATGTATAAGTTGAGTCACAGTGTAAACTGAATAATGTTTACTATATTTAGCTGTTGATAAAAAAGACAAATTTCTCCTTGGGGACAAATTAAGCTCGCTCTATCTATCTATCTATCTATCTATCTATCTATCTATCTATCTATCTATAAAACCTAACAGATTGGATTAAACACCATTTGAATTTAAGTTCCTTAGTGTAGCTGAATGAAAATATGTCACAATTAATCTATTTTGAACTAGTATTTGAATTCACATGGGTCCTCAGTAATGGTTAATGGATCTACAGTTCTTCTGTCAAACAGGTGAACAGAGCTTGGCTTTCGGATTTATTATAAGGCAAATATTGAAAATATTGGTAGTGAATTAACTTATGAATGGTGAATAAATTAAATGTATATGTTCAATCGGATTGGCATAGTAGAATTAAATTATTTAGAAAAAACATTGTGCTATTGAATGATCTTAACATCAATGAACTCTGTGAAGTGCTATTTTGGCCTTCAGCTAGTTTCTGCAGTGTTTTACTAATCTTGTTTTTCTATTAGGTTCAAAATGTTCCTTTGCTATTCTGTTTAATCTTTAAATATTAGCATCATAACATCTTTTGCTTACTGTTAATCTGAAGACCATATATTACCACAACTTACTGTTGTGCCCAGTGTGCCATGTTGTCAAACTCATCTAACTCATGTGGAGAGGTTCAGGAATGCAATACCACTCCGGGATGAGAGGGGTTCAGTCAATAACAATCTTGTCTTTTCCCTCCACAACTCAGAGATGGCACCCATTGAGGGCAAGTGACTCTGCCCTTATTCCTTATCTGAACCACATGAAGACAACAGTTCCCAGAATGAGTGTCTCAGTCTCGACATGAAACTACTGCAGGACAGAGGTCCACAGACAGACCCTTAGCAGAGAACCATCAGAGGCTACAATTTGTGCATATTTCTTTTGTGATTGCACCATTGAGTTCTTGTTTATTTTGCTGGCAAGAGGCTTTTTTATGTATCATTATTGTTATTATTTTATTATTTTTTTATTACTTATTATTTTTTTATTATTATTATTGGCACCTCAAGTTTCCTTTGCACTTTGTTTGTCCCCTATACCCATATATCTATATATCTATACAGTATATGTATATCTATATATAAATATATTTAAATACAGTAATGTATATATATATATACTGTATATACATATATAGATATATATTATATTCTATACTGTGTGCATATAGGTATGTGTGTATGTATAGCAAATAATATAAAACTATAACTTGTAGTGTTATGTAGTGATCATTAATCTTTTGTTGATAAAACAAAATAAAATAGTAAATTTATTTATTTTTATCTTTCTACGTCTTCTACTACCAGGAGTCTTTAACTGGCAGTGCATGAAAAAATAGAAAATTATTATATTGAATCTTTTCAAAAAACTTTTTTGTGTTAAGAAAAATGAAAGAATAATGCACACTTAAAACTTACTTTTCAGTGCCAAAGCAGTGGGCTGCAGACAGAAGCCATTCTTTACTGATGACTGATGCTCCACAGTATAGAGTTCCTGAAAAATGAAGGCTGACCTGCCAGGGCCACTCTGCATCGTCTGCATTGGCACCACCAACAATTCGGCTCTTCCCTTGTGATTTACTGCCACAGCCTGAAACAAACAGTTTCATCTAAAATTTCTCTTCTTAAGGTAATTTACCCCTTTCAAAAACATATTGTTTTATTTCACATTTGCATACATTTCATTTAATGGTTATGAAAAGAACATAGACATCTATCTATATGTTGAGTAATAAAGGCCCTATATATATATATATATATATATATATATATATATATATACAGCAGTCATATGAAAAAGTTTGGGAACCCCTCTCAGCCTGCATAATAATTTTCTCTACTTTCAACAAAAAAGATAACAGTGGTATGTCTCTTATTTCCTAGGAACATCTGAGTACTGGGGTGTTTTCCAAACAAAGATTTTTAGTGAAGCAGTATTTAGTTGTATGAAATTAAATCAAATGTAAAAAACTGTCTGTGCAAAAATGTGGGTCCCCTTGTAATTTTGCCGTTTTGAATGCATGTAACTGCTCAATACTGATTACTTGCAACACCAAATTGGTTGGATTAGCTCGTTAAGCCTTGAACTTCATAGACAGATGTATCCAATCATGAGAAAAGGTATTTAAGGTGGTCAATTGCAAGTTGTGCTTCCCTTTGAATCTTCTCTGAAGAGTGACAGCATTGGGTCCTCAAAGCAACTCTCAAAAGATCTGAAAACAAAGACTGTTCAGTATCATGGCTTAGGAGGAGGCTACAAAAAAGCTTTCTGAGAGGGTTTTTTTTTTTTTGTTGCTTATTTTGCCGTATACAATTTCTTGTATTAGGAATTTCTTAGTTTTCGCATACCTCTTGGGGTCAGAGCGCAGGGTCAGCCATTGTACAGCACCCCTGGAGCAATTGCAGGTTAAGGGCCCAGCAAAGTAGGATCTCTTTTGGCAGTGATGGGAATTCAAAGCGGCAACCTTTGGGATACCAGCGCAGATCCTTAGTCTCAGAGCCACCACTCTGCCCTTATTTGTGAGGATTGTGAGAATGGTTACAGACAACTCAATTTTAGTTAGCCAATAAAAGGTGTAATTTTGCTTGACTTCTCACTACATTAATAATGGCTAAAACGGTACAACAACCTAGCACTACTGAATAATCCTGTTACTGATTATTGTGATGGCTGTCTGCAGGATATAGGTATTTGCTGTCTTGCAAAAGAGTCACCCAGTTTGAAGTCTGAACTGCTTAAACATACAAACACTACAAAATTGTGATAACAGAACTGCTCCTTCCTTGGAAAATGCTGGTATTTACCTGACTTGGAAATGAATATCTGGGGATATTTGTTTCTAATAAGCATATGTGTACTCATTGATAGTTGGCAACAATAGTTTTTGTTAACCTGTGTTTACATTATTTGTTAAGCCCTGGAAATTTGGCATATGTCATTGCTTAATCCATCGTCCAGTTGATCTAGGTAGGGACTGAAGCTGATTTAAACTTCTGGGCATGAGAAACAAGGGTGAGGGACAGTCCACTGAGAATGCTGCCAGGGCCACTCACACAGAACACATGGGATCGCTGGCAGACAAGGATACGTGGCTGGTAAGATGTGAGGCACAAGGACGTCAACACTTACCTCCAGGGAGGAAGAGACAGTTCCACAAGAAGACACCGGTTGTGGGTCCAGCGAAAGAGGAAAGCTGCATGGAAGGAGTGGGCAAAGCTGGTGGGCAAGAAGCGAGGTGTGCCTTGGTCACAGTGACACAAGGAGCCCAGAGTGAGGAAAAAAAGAACGACGAAGAAACGCTGACAGGGATTCAACAATTTGACAAAACTTCTGTTGGGAAATGAGCATCCAGTGATCAGAGCGCATCCGTGAACAGTTGGACGATTAATTGTTGGGGTAACACAGTGCGCAAACTGGACTCTGCACCACTAAAGGTTGTATCTTCCTCTTTATGTTTTTAATGGACTTTTAGAGTATGGACTGTTTGATTTACTTTTTATAAAAAGGGTTTTCGTCCCTGATATTGTTAGATTTTTATGTTTGTTTATCTTTTTAATGTACTTTATTGTCTTGTGTAGTAGAAGTTACTGTTGCTTTTCCTGAAATTACTGTTGTGTCTTTCATTGTGTGTTTACTCAAAACTCAATTTAAAGAAACCTACTCACTATTATCAGTAAATTTCAAGAGTTCCCAGTCTCTTAATAAAATTGGGTGGTGTAGTCGGATATTTTAACGGTGTTTAGGTTAGATTACCTGTAAGTGTGACCAGACACCTGTGACACCTATGTTACACTAAACTGAATAAAGGAGTTAAAAATTGATGAACTGTAGTACTTTAAACCTTCAGTGTATTCATAACATTCATAACTTAACTTTCTCATGTCAACTTAATCTAATTCAAAGTTGTAGGAGGCCAGAGCCTATCTTGGAATCAAAGGCACAAAGCAAAAAAAAAAAAACAGCTGTGGGCAGAGTGCCAGTCCATCACAGAATGCTATTCCATTCATTTTTCATATTAATGGCCTCATATTTCTTATTTATAAATTTCTCCATAAAGCATTGTTTAAAAATTTTTTTGTAGTTATAGAAAATGCATTAAAATATACACTATCTCTGTGCTGTAGCATTCTTTTTAACAGATAAGTAGATTTTCCTGCCACACAATACCATTTTTCATCAAATCTAATCTTTTGTATAAAGTTTAAAGGTCAGAGCATGTCAAAATCATTACAAATAATTTTCCTTTCTGTGTTTATTGCCTTACATAAAGGAGTCTTTCTCAAGTCTGATGAGGAAGAATTAGGGAAACTGACTAGCAGCGATTACAGCAGTTAACAGCTTAATGTTTCATCAGTTTCTGTTCCAAAAATGCCAGGTATTTTAAAATGGAATGTCCATCTTGTTTTGAGTGTGCTTTGAAGAGGGAAACTTAATGTATTGCATTTTTCTAAGCTTAATAATTGGAATTTAGTACATGCAGCAGTACAGTGATGTCAAGATATTCCAGAGAATTTGAAAAAGAGTCTTGATTTTATAATTGTGAACAAGATTGAAATTGGATTACAAGGAATTTCAAAAACTCTTCATATGGTAATGAGTAATTTGGTAATATCATTTAAAAGTCTATAAATTAGATTAGATTATTTTAGAAAATAGTGTTAAGGACAGAATATTTAGTTCAAAACAGTTTATCAGTTCTTCAAGTCTTTCTAAATGCATAATCAAGAAAATCTTTAGTTTTATAAAGTAAAATAGTGTAGAAATATACAAATTAGAAAGTTATTGGATACCTTATGTTTTCCTGAATATTCCACTGTTTTATCTGTCTAATTTTAAAATAAGTAATTTCTTTACATCATTTTTGTCCTTTTTTAACTATCCTCAAACCCAACTGCCTATCAACAGCTCTCATTAGAATAAAAACAACTCAACAATTATGGGTTTAGCCTAAGTTTTAAAATGTCTATAAATCCAACAGTTACTTTGGCAAGGTAGTTAGTGTGCTACTTTGCCCCACATTTTACGAGAGAACTACTAAACAGATTTAGATCGGGTTTTTTTCTATAATTTGCTTGAACAGGCCAAGGGGAGGGGGGCAGTGCCCTCCTCAATCACACACCGACCTCGGGGTTTATCTTACCTTGCTTAGCTAGCAAATGAGAGAACCACTTAATGGATTTAGATCGGGTTTTTTTCTAGAATTTTCTTGAACATTTCGGTTGATTTTGCAAATTTTCTCATTGTGCTAAGAATCATAGTTCGCTTGCAGAAGTGATATATTTGCGCTAATTTGAGACAGAGACAGCGTGCTGAGGGGAGGGGAAGTGTGATGTTAGGAATGGGGAGCTGGGCAGGGCCCACCTCACTGTCCTGTTTCACTACTACGTGGGCGGAGAGCCATATGTGTAACACACTAGGGCCAGTGGAGCTCTTAATATGGTCTTGCTGTAACTTATTTCCTAATTATGTAAACACAAAAGAGTTGCAATTCATAATACACCGAACCTTTCCTAACACCTGAATTAATCAAATATTTACTAAAGCATATAAAATACCTAGTCAGATGCAGGACAGCATTTACAAAGAATGTCTCGTTGCAGCACAAACTTCACACTAGAGCACAGGTGCTATATAATGCAAATCAGATATCATATCTGATCTGGAGGACACTCACAAAGAAACACCGTCACAAACCTCAAAGGGATACAGTATAGTATGGAAAAAAATGGAAGTATAAAAGAAACTCTTTCAATACGCACTTTTTGAACCAGTGGCTGAGCAGTTTCTTAATCAAGAACACTGACGCTGTGTCTTTATACTGAAGATTAATGATTAAATATATGTTGATCCATATTTTTCAATTCCTTATAGTACAGATTATGAATATTTCCATGCATCTCTTGTCTTTTCTATGGCTTCAAGTTACAGTAAATTTATTTGATATAGTATCACACTATACTTCAGTCCAAATATAAAATATGGTTTCCACATTTTTAATAGCTTATATGTGCTTTGTCATGTCTTTAAGAGTCCGCCTGATGTGTGTAGAATTCAAACTGTAACATTATCCACTGTATTAAGTTTATTTAACCAGCTCACAAGGTGGTCTATGTTAGTGAGCACACTGCAACTGCACTTAGTCTTAGTCTTGGTCCAGTGCTAGTCTACAGTCCTGGAGCCAACTATAACAGTGCTAAACCAGAAAATTAGTCTTGATACCATAAATACATACTAAGACCTGACCAGTACAGGATCACCCCCAGCTTGGAGAACAGTGCAACTGACCCATATATGTTTAAAAAGGAGTGCTGTTGTTCTCAAACAATGTAAATCTGTAAGGCTCCAAATTGAAAAGCAGTTCTCCAACATAGCCTGTATTTTGAGAACAACAATTACAACCATTTAAAATGTAAAAGAAAGCTTCCTATTACATTAGTCATAAAAGAAGCTATTAAATTGAGAGATTGGTTGTTTTTAATATATATAAATGATTTGGATAGGAATATAAGTAGTAAGCTGGTTAAGTTTGCAGATGACACCAAAACGGGTGGATTGGCAGGTACTATGTAATCTATTAAATCAATACAGAAGGACTTAGACAGCACACAGGCTTGTGTAGATTTGTGGCAGATGAAATTTAATGTCAGTAAATGTAAAGTATTACACATAGGAAGTAAAAATGTTAGGTTTGCATAGATAGTGGGCAGTTGGAAAATCGAGAGTACACCTTATGAGAAGGATTTAGGAGTAATAAGTAGACTCTACACTATCAGTGTCTAGGCAGTGTTCAGAGCCTTTAAGCAGGCTAACAGAATGTTTCTTTACAGTATATAGTATAACACGATGTATGGGGTACAAGTCCAAGGATGTTCTGCTCAAGCTTTATAAAGCACTGGTGAGGCCTCATCTTGAGTACTGTGTGCAGTTTTAGTCTCCGTGCTATAAAAAGGACATAGCAGTGGTAAAAAAAAGTCAAGAGAAGAGTTATTAGGCTGAATATTCTGCAATGTCATATATGGCCGCATTTGGTACAAAGCAGTGTATAGTATTTTAAGTATTTGTTTCAGTTTTCAAATATTCATGCTGCATTATATTTCCTAATATATTCTGATGTAGGAGCGACTGGCCTGTTGCCATTAGGAACACACAAATAAAATGAAACTTGGAAGCCTTTCCTGAAAATTGACTTTTTTGGGAGTGTGTGTCATCTGAACTGCTATATACTCTTTTCAGGTGAAAGTAGTAGAGATACATTATGATTTATTAAAACAAAATCCCTCCTATCTGTGGCACAATCTCTTCTTGCCCAGACTAGTCTAGTTTCTAGTTTCACAATATTTACTGAAATAAGCATATTTCATTTTATTAAAATGTCTTTTTTTACAGTTTACCCTCTTCAGAATGCTAAAGTGAATCTTGTTTGAAGGGCACTTACCACAATTACTTTCATCACTATTGTCAAGGCAGTCAGAAACCCCATCACATTTTGCATTTCTCTTTCGTATACACATATTGTTTTTGCATTTGTAAGTGATATTTGTACAAGGCACAACTGCAAAAGATATAAAAGAAATGTTTGTACAAAACATATACTGTATTTAAATTAATGGCTTACTTTATTTGCTTCAGTTGTTTTCAGATTTTTATTCTTGGAAGACCTTACTGATACAAAAATATTATTTTTCTATTCAAACCCTTTAAAAGCTCTCTCCCATCCCCAGTACACACTAGAAAAGAAATAAAATACCTCATTATCTTGTGGAAATTGTTTAAGTGCAAGTTTCACAATATATAAGAAGTGTACTAAGCAGGGTATCATAAATTTTATATTTATTATGTTACTATTATCTCTGGTCATGCTCTTCTTATGGACTAAGTTCAGCTGATTTTTAATATTAGTAGTGGAGTAAGATTTTATTGAATTAATTTCTACAAACATGTTATGTTCAGTTAAATACTAGATATGTTTAAGAAAACTATTGCCGTCAACCAGTAATATGGTGGTTCATCATTCAAAATCAAAATCTTGTACTAGTGTAGGCAACAATACTAGGCCAATATGTTTCTTTCAATTGCACATGTGTACAATAATAATTTCTTCTATATGCCTTAATCATATACATATACATATACATGGTATCCAGATTTTTACAGATCTATGTATTCACAATATGTTTGCATCATTTGAAAATAATTATATGTAAATTAAAACATTTGTTTGAAGAAACCTGGCTAATTGTCCTAATCTCCAATTAATATCAATGACTGAAATTTTCTATCAAGAAACAGTGAAGATACAGGCAGCATTTCCATCTTCTACCAATTTGTTTCAAAGAGTGTACCATTTGTAGAATCTCAGAGGGTGAATGGAATTTAGCTACCGAAAAGATACACTCTTAATCAGGTTTTGTAAAGCAGGGTGTAATTCATTTGAAAACTGTACATTGCACCTAAATGTGAGTAATGCCATCAAGTACCTGCTTTGCTAGGTGTATGTTTTGCTTTTTTGTCAGAAAGTTTTACAGTCACAATCAAATCAGAGAGAGTAATAGAGAAAAGTATAAGGGATCAGGTGACAGTTAACAAAATATCGTTTGGTTTTATGCCAGGGAAGACAAAAAAAGATGTAAGAATGTTGATGTTATATATGTAAATTTAGATGTCAGCGAGGGAATTGTTTTGGAGTAAGTAGGGACGTTCTACTATGCAGGTGGATGTGCAAGCACAGTTGTGATACCAAGAGTGAGTGATGCCTGGAAAAGACTGCAGGAACCGTGTCCCTATTCTAAATTCTAAAGATGTCTCTCTGGTATTGCATGAAAAAATGTACAAAAGATGCGTGAGAAGTAGTATGCTTCATGGGAGTAACACATGGCCAACACAAGGCAAAACATAAAGCAAAGCTGGAAAGAATGGAAATGTGAAGGGTAAGAAGGATGGCATGTCACAGAGTCAAAGGAATCTGAATGCAGAATATAAGAAAAAGACTTTATGTGGAAGTGACAGGGGTTGTATTGAGAAAAGTGCTGGCAGATGGTCTTTCACAGTTTATAGATTAAATTCTTCAAGAGGCAAGTTGTCTCCATCCAGATATTCAACTTCTACTTGACTCACTATTTCGCAAACAGAGGAAGCCTTAGTGCAATGAGATATGCTCCATGTACTGTTAATTATTGAACTGAGGTGTGATGCCCAAGTTGCTCACAGCTGGAATGCCCCACTTGAACTTGGAACAGCAATAGTCATGTACCAAGAATGAGACAGTGCAATGAGGACTCAGGCTGATGTAAAAATTGCTTAGTGATTTTATTAAAAATTTCAAAACAAAAGCAAAAAGTGTCCAAAGTGTGGTACAGTTAATGCCCAATAAATAATTAAACATCTAAATATTCTAAATATGTTTAAAAATTACAGTTTAAAACCAGTCATGAACTTTACTTAAAAATACACCTCAGTGTGTCCTACCAGTTCTGCACATCTGCAGATCACCTTAAGAGGTGTGCTCAACTGCAGAGAATGCACTCCAGCCTGCACAGTCAACCCTTTGACTTGTTCATGCCACACCAAAACCCCCTCAGCATCTGTGGGCAGCTCACAAGCCCTGCTCTCTTCTCCCACCACTGTCCCTTGGCCTTCTGTGGGGGGTCTTGCCAGAGCAGATGTTTGATCCTGCTCCATCCAGGGCCTCTTCCTGACCACCATGCCTCCTCTATGCTGCATCAGCCGTGTCACAATTCTGCCATTTGTTTTCCTCATCTCTTTCAGTCTTTCTCCATTCTTTTTGCTTTCCCCTCACTCTTTTGCCAGGCTCCATTACTTCCTTGTGGACACAGGTGCTTCACTTAACGACCCGCAGAATGTCAATGAAGAACAGCTGAACAGTTTCTCAGCAGAACATCATGCACCCACAAGCCTTGTATTGTATCCCTAATCATTTAATGCTGGTAATGGACTAACATTTTCAATGAATTTCACACTTAGGGTGCATTTCTGTTGACTGAAAACCCATACTGACATCCTCAAACTTTTATTTATAAGTACAAAGTATACATTTTCAATTAAATATCTCAAAAAGAAAAAAAAATAGTTGCACTTACCCATAGTACAGTTCGTTTCATCTGCACCATCTTCACAATCCCTTATTCCATTGCATGCAAAATAGGGATGCTGATAATTTGAAGAGTTGCATACTTTTAAAGGTGTTGCTGTAAATCAGTAAAAACAATATTGTGAGCTCATGCACCAGACTTTGTGTAATTACTAGGAAACATCTATATTGTAACAGACCTAGTATAGAAAACATTATGTCAAGTTTCCTTCCATCCATTCATCCATCCATCTCTAAATTCATTTATCCTGAACAGGGCCGCAGGACAGCCAAGTATATCTATACTAATAAAAGGCAAAGCCCTCACTCACTCACTCACTGACTCACTCATCACTAATTCTCCAACTTCCCGTGTGGGTGGAAGGCTGAAATTTGGCAGGCTCATTCCTTACAGCTTACTTACAAAAGTTGGGCAGGTTTAATTTCGAAATTCTATGCGTAATGGTCATAACTGGAACCTATTTTTCTCCATATACTTTAATGGAGTTCAGCTCGATGGCCGTGGGGGGCGGAGTTTCGTTGACATCATCACGCCTCCCACGTAATCACGTGAACTGACTGTGAGTGCAGTACGTAGAAAACAAGGAAGAGCTCCAAAAAGCGCTGAAGAAAACATGCATTATACAATTGAGAAGGCAGCGAAATAATAAAAAGCGAGCGAGTGACACATACAAGCATATTCATAAGTGCAGCTACTGCGGAAACAAAGCACGGTATAAACCGTAAGTTTAAATTAAGTTTATAGACACGCTCCCACTGCCGTTTGTCATGCACAGTGACGCATACAAACATATTCATGACTGCAGCTACTTCAGAAACAAAGCACGGTGTAACCCTAAAGTTTAAATTAAGTTCATAGACCTGCTGTTGGTGTTTGTCATGCCCACGACTAATACGGGATACAAGTTTAATGAGAGGACGCAGGGTATAAATGAGAGTTTTGATCACTTTGTAACTAAGTTAAAATTGCTGGTGAAGGGCTGTGCTTATGCAAATTCCGAGAGACTGTGTTTGTGGGGGGATTGACAGTTGAGGCGGGTGGGGGAGTGACGTCATCCTCTCCCCTCCCATTCACCTCATTTCGCTCTTAGCTGAGCTCTGCAGCTAATGCGGTCTTGCGGAAGCAACTTTGTTACGCTGCCACCAAATACTCACAGAAAAATCCACAAGTTAATACACACGCTGTCTCTATAGAGTTTCTCCACACTCTGAATCCTCCAGGTACTACTTACAAAAGGTTACATTGATAGTCATGTTACGTTATTTTTAAAATGTTTCCTTTTCTTAGCACAAGCACAGCTGAGAAGCTTCGATGCATGTGCTCCATAACACGTTAAAAAATAATGCATTTAATCAAACTTTGCATTAGAAGCAAAGGGGAACCTCTCTCAATGCATGATTTCCTGGTACACCGATTACATTGGTGCACACGAATCGTAATAAATGAACAATAAAACAGTACAGAACCTCGAAGCAAGGAGAAACGACGGCCTTATATGGTGTTCATTTATAAAGCAGCGGAGAAGCTGTGTGAAGGCAGCTACACAAAAAAATAGCAGAGCGCCACACTCTGAATGTATTCCTCGCATCACTGTTATACCCTCTGATCTCCCATTTCAATTCAAATGCCTCAAATTTCCAGTAAGGCTCTGCTTCACGATGGCAATTAATAAGTCTCAGGGACAGACCCTACAAAAGGTTGCCATTGATTTGAGGCAATATTGCTTTCCTCCTGAACAAAACTATACGTTGCATTCTCAAAAGTAATCTCAGTGCACAGATTGGTCATATTACAACCGGACTGCTGAACTGACAACGTGGTATACGCGGGGATTTTGCTATATACAGTATATATATGTAGATATATATGTATGTATGTGTATACTGTATTTATATATATGTAGATATGTATATATATACTGTATATATATATACCTGTATATATACTGTATATGTGGATATGTATATATATATGTGTGTATCTATGTAGATATGTATATATATATGAAGATCTGTATATATATATATATGTATATATGTGTCTGTGTGTATATACATATATATATATGTGTGTGTGTATGTATGTATGTATATGTATGTGTATATATATGTTGATATGTGTATATATGTATATATATATGTAGATGTGTATATGTATTGTGGAGGATTGCCGGCTTTCCATGCCGGTCCGCAACCCCAGGCCGCCAGGAGGAGCTCTCCCGACAGCAGGATCATGCCCCGAGGTCCAGCAGGACATTATGGACCTTGTAGTATTTTACACAACCCTGCTGGATACCTTGGGGGCCACCAGGAGTCGCTGTGGGGGGGCTTATGGGCTCTTTTATGCCCTTTGACCCGGGAGTACGTCATGGTCACGTGACAGGAACGAACAACGTGCTCCCGGGTTAAAGAAAAGGACTGATTGCCCTGACCCGGAAGGAGTAAGGAACTATGGACTGTCGGGACAGGAATACCTCCGGGTCAGGGGCTATAAAAGGACGGTGCCTCAGTCCAGACACTGAGCTGAGCTGGGAGGTAGAGGAGCAAGTGTCTGGGCGAGGAGGAGTGTTTATTATAGTCGAGTATTGGATGAGTAGTGTGGAAGGTGCTTGGTGCACTGTGAGTCACAATAAAAAGTATTGGACTTTTACCCGTTGTTTCGAGTCATCCCTGAGGGTTCAAGGGCGCTATATAGGGCCTTCTTCACAGTATATATAAACTGCTCAAAAAAATTAAAGGAACACTTTGAAAACACATCAGATCTCAATGGGAAAAAGAAATCCTCCTGGATATCTATACTGATATAGACTGGGTAATGTGTTAGGAACGAAAGGATGCCACATCGTTTGATGGAAATGAAAATGATCAACCTACAGAGCCCTGAATTCAAAGACGCCCCAAAAATCAGAGTGAAAAAATTATGTGGCAGGCTAGTCCATTTTGCCAAAATTTAATTGCAGCAACTCAAAATTGTACGCAGCACTTTGTATGGCCCCTGTGTTCTTGTATACATGCCTGACAACATCGGTACATGCTTCTAATGAGATGACAGAGGGTGTTGTGGAGGATCTCCTCCCAGATCTGGACCAGGGCATCACTGAGCTCCTGGACAGTCTGAGGTGCAACCTGGTGGCATTGGATGGACCAAAACATAATGTCCCAGAGGTGTTCTATTGGATTTAGGTCAGGAAAGTGTGGTGGCCAGTCAATGGTATCAATTCCTTCATCCTCCAGGAACTGCCTGCATACTCTCACCACATGAGGCCAGGAATTGTCGTGCACCAGGAGCCACTGTACCAGCATAGGGTCTGACAATGGGTCCAAGGATTTCATCCTGATACCTAATGGCAGCCAAGGTGCCTTTGTCAAGCCTGTAGCGGTCTGTGTGACCCTCCATGGATATGCCTCCCCAGACAATCATTAACCCACCACCAAACTGCTCATGCTGAATGATGTTACAGGCAGCATAATGTTCTCCATGGCTTCTCCAGACCCTTTCACTTCTGTCATGTGCTCAGGGTGAACCTGCTCTCATCTGTAAAAGCACAGGGCACCAGTGGTGCATCTGCCAATTCTGGTATTCTATGGCGAATGCCAATCGAGCTGCATGCTGCTGGGCAGTGAGCTCAGGGCCCATTAGAGGACATGGGGCCCTTGGGTCACCCTCATGAAGTCTTTCTGGTTGTTTGGTCAGAGACATTCACACCAGTGGCCTGCTGGAGGTCATTTTGTAGGGCTCTGGCAGTGCTCATCCTGTTCCTCCTTGCCCAAAGGAGCAGATACTGGTCCTGCTGATGGGTTATGGACCTTCTATGGCCCTCTCCAGCTCTCCTAGAGTAACTGCTTGACTCCTAGAATCTCCTCCATGCCCTTGAGACTGTGCAGGGAGACACAGCAAACCTTCTGGCAATGACACGTATTGATGTGCCATCCTGGAGAAGTTGGACTACCTGTGCAACCTCTGTAGGGTCCAGGTATCGCCTCATGCTACCAGTAGTGACACTGACTGTAGCCAAATGCAAAACTAGTGAAGAAACAGTCAGAAAAGATGAGGAGGGAAAAATGTCAGTGGCCTCCACCTGTTAAACCATTCCTGTTTTGGGGTCATCTCATTGTTGCCCCTCTAGTGCATCTGTTGTTAATTTCATTAACACCACAGCAGCTGAAACTGATTAACAACCCCTCTGCTACTTAACTGACCAGATTAATATCCCATAAGTTTCATTGACTTTATGCTATACTCTGATTAAAAACTGTTCCTTTAATTCTTTTGAGCAGTATATATATATAGATATGTGTATATGTAGATACGTTTATATGTATATATGTATATGTATATATGTTTATATGTGTGTGTATATATATATATATATATATCTATACTAATAAAAGGCAAAGCCCTTACTGACTCACTCACTCATCACTAATTCTCCAACTTCCCATGTAGGTAGAAGGCTGAAATTTGTTTGACAACGTTCGCCATGTTGAACTTTCTTATTTATGGCCCCATCTTCACGAAATTTGGTAGGCGGCTTCCCTGTGCTAACCGAAACCAATGTACGTACTTATTTCGGTGGTATGATGCCACTGTCAGCCGCCATATTAAACTTTTCAACGTCACTAATTCTCCAACTTCCCGTGTAGGTAGAAGGCTGAAATTTGGTACTTATTTCGGTGGCATGATGCCACTGTTGGCCGTCATATTGAACTTTTCAGCAGTCTTTGTTACTTATGGGCCCAACTTCAAGAAATTTGGTACGTACTTACGTACATATATACGTCCGCAGCGTTGGGTCCCCCATCCCAACGCCTCCCACTTTGTTGGCTGCCTGCCTATATAAGGCCATCCATCGCTCCAGTCTCTACATTCCCTTCCTTGCTACGCCATGGGATTCACGTCTCCCTGCTGATAACTACAGCCTTTTTATTTAATCCACGGCTTCTCCACTGTTTTATTGTTCATTTATTACGATTATAGTTATTGTGTAGGTATTTTAGACTTACTTTACATTGTTCAGGTACCCATTTCCTTTATCATTCCAACCGTACCCCCATTAACATGTCTATTGAGGTGATCACCATCGATCAAAGAACTGTCACTTACAGAGTGGTTTCCATGCCCGGAGATGGCGCCTGCCTTTTCCATTCTCTTTGTTACATATTGCACGGCCATATCAGGCTCACTCTTGATATCCGGAGGAACATTGTGTCTTATGTATTGAATGACTGGGACAGGTTCAAGGTGTGGACTGATGACAGTACAGGAGATAATTATACTACACAGGAGCACTATAAGAGTGAAATGCTTAAGCCCTTCACCTATGCATCTGCATGTGAGTTGATGGCTGCTGGCGAATTGTTCGGTTGTCGCTTTCAAGTGTACCGAAATGGCCAAATATTTTACACCTTTTGACAACCGCCAATGCCTCTTAAACATCTTAGATTGACAGGTGACGATTTCGGTAGTTGACACTTTGATGTTTATGAATGTTTAAACTCTCAAAAGCTGAAT
Source organism: Polypterus senegalus (assembly GCF_016835505.1). Classification (NCBI taxonomy): domain Eukaryota; kingdom Metazoa; phylum Chordata; class Cladistia; order Polypteriformes; family Polypteridae; genus Polypterus; species Polypterus senegalus. Next base: position 267,537,692 of record NC_053155.1, read on the forward strand.
GTGAAGTTATGGATGAAACCGGTTGTATACTTACAATGCTTGACAGATGGCGAATGTCTCTTCAACACAAGTCCTACAAATACTGTCGTAATTGAAACAAACCATGAAACTCAAACCAATTATGACAGCAGCAATCCAAGCTGTGAGATTTGAAACAAGATTACTGTTCACATGGCCAACCGTACGTTGCATGCTCAAGAGTAAGATCAGCGCACAGCTTGGTCATATTACAACCGGAGGGCGAACTCACAATGTGGTATACAAAGAGATCCTTAACAAATAATTATTGGTATATTTTCCCTCAGTTTAAAAAGGTTTAATTTTCTTCTTAATAAAAATTTTAAGGCAGTACTTCGCCACTGCGAAGTGCGGGTATTTTGCTAGTCTTCTTATATAATATGTTACCGTGGCTGTTCGTTTGTCTGTCCAGGATTTTAAATCACCTGTAGCTTGCAAACCGTTTCACCTACAGACTTGAAATCTGGTACACATATACTACGTAACATCTACTATCCGCTTTCAGGGTGATGACTCTTTTATTTTTTATTTTTTTTTTATTGTAGAATCAACGTTTGGGAGCATACAGCAGGGCGGCCGTGCGGCGCATGCGTATGGGCACCACTCTCATTCCCTACCACCTTCTCTAATCATTCTTGAGGCAGATTGAAGACTTAAGTGCTAGCTTAAGTGAAAAATTAAAGAAAATGTACTAAGTAATTGCAACACAAAAACTAATAATTAGTTTTAACGCAAAAAGATGCCAATGAAAGAAGAGAAGAGGCAGGCTGCTATGGTGGAGAAAAGAAGATCCGCTCAGGAAGTAGCAAGCACATTAACCTCTGAGCAAACGAATGCTAAACAGAGACAGAGAAAGAGTCTGAAAACTATGAATGCTCAAGTCAAGTGTATTCAGTACACGTTATCGTGCAGTACGCCGTTACTGGTATATTTATAATTCCTGAGTAAACAATGGAAGAATCTAATTAGTTATAAAGAAACAGCTTGTACACTTTAAAATATAATTGTATTTAATGGTTGATTAATGAAAGCTAATGGTGTGTAAAACACGCCCTGTTTTAATTAAGGCTGTCTGTTTTATTTTTTTTTCTACAAATACTTGCATGAGCAATAAAAAAATAATTATGCTCCTTATAAATATTCCTTTGTACTCTTTAATCATTGCATAGTGGGAAGTTCAAATTGATTAAATTGGCACTCATTTACCTATTTAATGAAAAATTCCTGACTTAGATTTTTTTTATTATTATTAACAAGATTCTCAGCCTGTACTACCAGGTACTGTGTGAAAAATCATAAAGCATATTTAATATATTTCTAGTTTGTTTATGAAATATTTTGGTATAAAGTGATCTTCATGAAATATACTTTCCAAATATAGCTAAATGCAAGTTTACAAGTTACAGGTGAGCGAGAGCTTGTCCCAGCAGCAGGAACCAACCCTTGAGTTGACAGCAGTCTTTAGAAGGGCATTCACATACAATGCCACAGTCACTTACAGTGGGGCAATTAGGTGGAAGTAATTAGTGTATCCCTAACACAAACAGACTCAGACATGGGGAAAGTGTGCCACTTCACATACAATGGCCAGGCCTGGACTCAAATCCAGAGTCCTAGAGTTATTAAGCAGCTTCACCCACCACTATGCCATTGCAAATGAAACCCTTACACGTTAATTTTCAAACTAATCACATTCATTGTATTTTCACAACTGCCACTGCACCATTTTGAGCTTTTAGGTCAGTTAGAATTTATTCCATCTGCAATTGGTAGCTGACAAAACAGACTAATGAGGATATGGAGCAAAAGGCAGCAGTTGATTGGGTTAAAGGTGCACTAAGATGGAGGTGGAGGGAATAACATGAACCCACCCATGTTGCAAAATTCTTTTTATTGCTTATATTTGCTTCTATAGCATGTGATGCAAATAAGTATCATTTTAAGTAATGGTTTAAAGCCAGTTCCCTGGAATGGAATCATTAAAACTTGGACAATTATGGAAGGTGTGTTTTTTACCAAAATTGACCTTTTAGAAAAGGGGAAAGGAGCAGAACAAAAGAAACTGCAATGCAGAAAAGCCTAGAGCATGTGGCAAATGACTTGGTCAAGCAGCCTTCCTGTGTAGAATCCACTAGGCTTCTAAGGTCCTTATTGACATTTCTACAGAGTGCAGTGAAATGCTTACTTGCCTGTGCTAGTCAATAAGTAAAACATCGGCATACTCTGGCACACCATGAGTTGTTAGTATAACTACCTTTCCTCAAAATTATACTCTCCGAAAAATCTCAGAACACAGTTTTATAACAGTGCCTAACATGTTATTTTTTTTTTAAAAGCTTATAACAACAAGCTGTATTTAGAAGACCAATTAATTACACTGCACACAAGGAGCAGCTCATATTGCTAAGGATGATTTCATTATTTGCCCCAGATATCTAGGATTCCCTTTGATTATTGTCCAGAAAGAAATACATAATTAACATTTTCTTGAGAAACCACACACAACCTGAACTGGGTTATTTCAAATATGATCCTTTATCTCCTTTGAGGTAGTGTAATGATTCTTGCTTATTTGAATTATTATTATTTTTTATTTATTTATTAATTTTATTATTTTGTTTTTATATCATTTTATCATTATTTTGTCAGCACCATTTTGTATTTAATTATTTATCCAGCCTGTGACATCATCTTTACACGGTGGCAGCCATATTGTTTATGGGTTGTTATGCCTGTTGCTACTGAGGTCAGTGCATGGGAGGTGCAGATTTCAGGCAACAGGTGAAAGATTGAAATTGTTGTCAAGCTGAACAGAATTGCAGTGTGTTCTGGGAAAGGTGAAAGGTAAAGCAGGATTCAGAGTGTTTTACAGAGCTAAAAAGTGAAGCAGAATCTTAGAATGCTTTACACAGCGAGTCTGTTTTCAGTTTTGATGATCCTTTGATTCCCATGGAAATCGACATTGACTTATGTAACAGTAATTTAGTGCCATTTCCTGTGTTGTCAGAAACTGTAAAAGTTTTAGCAGTTTTGCTAGCAGAAAGAAAGCCAGGTGCTCAATATGGCCACAAGAAGGGAGGAGAGTGAATACTTTTTTATTAGCTCTTTTTCAAAAAACTCTTTCTTTTATTTAGTTTAGTTCAGTTGGTTCTTTGTAGCGAAAATGGAGTTTATTTCAGTTTTTTTTTCTGACACTTTTGTAAAGGGCTTGGCTCCATAGAAAAACTGGATACACTGAAAGGAGTCACAAACATGTAAATGGAACTTGCTATCTGCTTAGCTTTATGGATGTTTTCCAAAGGGCCCTGCCTCTGGCAAGATATAATTTTTTTTCATTTTTCAATTAATAATATATAATGTTTAACTAAGGGACTGGACTATCTGGAAAATGTAATTCGGGACTGAATGAAGACTCCATGAACCCACCCAGGTTTTATAAATCTTTGAATTGCTCATATTAGCGATTTGATGCAAATAAATGCCATTTTTAATTAAAAAGCTTTAACCCATTCGCTCTCTCAGATCTAGCAAGCCAATAAATTAGAACTGATCATTCCTTGCCTAACTACAGAACAAAATAAACTGCAATTCCGAGAAACCAAGAGCATATGGCAGTGACTTGGCCAGGCAGCCTTCCTGTGTGGAACCCACTAGGCTTCTGGGCTCCTTATTGCCATTTCTAAATTGTGGACAGTGAAACATGTGAGAAGTTGCAGGTAAAAGGTGTACAGCTGGTTTTGACACTTCTTCCTACCCTCCATTAAGAAAAGAGCCTAGGAGGTTAGTTGGTGCCTTTCATGTTAGGTGCATGTAATAGATGATCTCATAACATAATAAAACAGTCACATATAACATATCATATCATCTGGCATGCCTTGGAAAATCTTTCAGCTTAGGTTTTCTAGGAAATTGCTTAACTTGTTTATATATACGGGCTGATTTTGTGTAATGGTGGAAATGGAGGAGGTGGGTGGGAGAACTCTCGATAAGCAGAAAAATAGAACTATTAGCCTTACCAGTAGTCATCTTGATAAGCACATGCAAGAAATGTTTTTCTGTATTCTACATTTATTCATAATGAACATATGAACCTATACACCATATTAACCTACTGTATAAACCTAGACTTTAATGGCTATTAACTGTATTTCTCTTTTCTTGACCTCATTTTCTCCAACTCCTTATCAGTTATTCTGTTCGACGTGCCCAAACCACATTCACCTATTTCTCCTCACTGCACTTTTACAGTAAACATTTCTTGTAACTCTGTATAACCAACTTATTCTTTTCACTCTGTTCCTATCAAACACATTCCATCAACAATTTTTTAAATTATATTAAGTGACATTAGTTTGCCATTGTTTAAAATAAATAATATCTGTAATATCATCTAACACATAGTAATAACCAAATAGTTTTTAATTGCTTACTTACAGCAAAAAACTTCATCACTCTCATCATTACAGTCATCTACACCATTGCAGTGCTGAGAGATTTCAATACATAATCCCGTTGAGCATAAAAAATGATCACCTGGACAAGCTATAGGAAACAAAATCAAATTATTTTTATTACAAATACCACTTCAGGTAAAAGCATTATTTATATTTTTGTAAGAAAGTATATTTTAATTTTTAAAGCCTGCCAGGCAAGAGGAAAAGAGGAAGGCCTAAGCGAAGGTTTATGGATGTGGTGAGAGAGGACATGCAGGTGATGGATGTAACAGAACAAGAAGCAGAGGACAGAAAGATATGGAAGAAGATGATCTGCTGTGGCGACCTCTAACGGGAGCAGCCGAAAGAAGAAGAAGAATGACATGTTCTAAATAATAACTGAAAGTTTTAAACCTTTATAATGTATGAAGTGTATGAAGGTTAGTTAAAAACTTTAAAATAAAAAAATATTTTGAGAGGGTTCTTTTAAAATAAGAAATAATGAGAATGTTTTGTTCTGTTACATTTTTTCAAATAAAAACTAATTGAAAGTTTTAACTATAATATGAAACATTTTCATAAAGGAAAAAAGAACAAAAAGAAGTTTTCAAACTGTCTTTATTCAAAGAATCAAGAATTAATTATTACTCTTAGGATATGTAAGACAATTCATCCTTTTGTTAGTGTTAGTAACTTCATGTGTTACTTTACTGATACAAAAATAGGCTATAATGAATTAATCAAATCATCAATAAACACTGTTTTAACGCTATGTTATACAATAATTGCTTTATAAGTGACATTTCCACAGTTGCTAAAAAATCTCCTGTAATGAAGTATATGTATATGAAGAGTAAAAGGCCCACATAAAGGCAAATGTTTTAAATATTTTAAGCTACCATAATATTAAACTCTTAGATTTCTTATTTAAAAAGGAAATTTAGTTTCTTCTTTGGTGATGCTATATTAGCCCCTGATATGTGTGTATGTGTGTTCATACTGTGAAATGCTGGTGCCCTGTCCAGGGATTGTCTGGATAAGCAGGTTTGGAACATGGATAGATATGATTATTTTTTCTTTTAGGCACTCTTGTGTGTTCAGCAGATATATTATGTAACATGTGCTAACGTAACATATGCTAATGTCTTAAAAAATCTATGCACTTAAAATTAAGGATGTTTACTTTTGTGTTTAATTAAATTACTTGTCACACTATTCTGTTTTATAAGGAAACAAATGACTATAATGCAACATGCTTTGTTCAGTGGTAAAGAGTCTAAGAGAAAATAAAATCTGCATTCATTCACCTCTATTACTGTAGATCTGAAATGACAGCCCTGCTCTGCATTCTACAGCCAAAACAGATCAATTCTATGAATCTATATCCTGTGTCTCTAATATGGAATATCTCAAGAAATTACTAAAAGATTGCATGCACAAAACATAACAGCCTACTTTGTAATTTAAGACATTTAGTTCATTCTGAGGATTTTAAGAATATCCCAATTTTAAATATACAATCTAATAACCACGTCCCTTTAAAAATGTTTTTTGAGCAAAACTATACTTACGTTTATTTATGTTGTAACTTGCATACTGTGCCTTGAATGGGGGATCAGACAGCTTTGAACTGCATTGAAATTCAATTTCATTCTTTGAGCTTGCAATGTAAAATATTGTCTGGTAATCTACATAACTTCCACAGTATCTGCAAAGGAGAACAGGACAATATTCTATTGTATGTAAACACACTGTGTATTCACTGAACAGTATTAGATATTATTAAATTAAAAAGAATGTGTAACTTGATGGAATTCATGACTTCTTCATTGAGTCAACATTACTTTATTTCCTTGTGACTTTTCTATGTTCTCATGCGTCCAAGGATTTCTCTTGCTATTCTGTTTGTTATACATAGATTGTAACGTTTGTTCTTTTAAAAGAAAATTTTTGCCCCAATGGAATGAAATCCATAGGCATTTTATAAAGAGTTAGGACATTTCGCAAAATTTAACTTTATCAGAAAAATAAAAGTGATTCCTCACTCTCATCAATTGCAGAAAACATACAAATTAAGCAGTGTTTGCATTCAATTTTCTTTTTTTAATTGTCAAAACAAAAGTTATAAGCAATATTTTGATATAATCAAAAGAAAGCATACATCATATGAGTCAATGATACTGAAAGTGCTTTCGACTGAGAACAAACTTGCTAAAGTCATGGCCAGCAGTTACTTGTTAGTGTAATTCCTCATTATAATTTGCACATTTATTCAACTAAAGGTATTTAGGTGAAAAATACTGTAATTCTAATCCATTATTGCTTGATTTACATTCCAAAGTCCTAGAAAAGTCTCAAAATCTCAAAGCCAGCCATGATTCTATAGTAACCCCATGGCCAAGAAGATGATATAACTGCAAGCTGACTGACAGCAGTGATGCAGTGCATGTTACTGGCAAAAGGGAATTAAAGGATTACAGTGGCCACAGGTGGACTGTCTAGGCTGACGTCAAAGAGAATTTAAATGAGAGGTTTGCATAGTGACCAATAAGGGTTGGACCTGAGAGGGCCTGAATTTGAAAAAAGTTCAAACGAGAAAAACAAAGATTGGTGATCATAACAATAAACTGGAGTGGAGTAGGAAGAAATAGCCCTAAAGTAAAAGTTGTTATTATAATACAGGGGTCCTCAAGTTCAATCTTGGAGGGCTGCAGTGGCAAAAGGTTTTTTGTTATAACCCAGTCGCTTAAGGAGAAGCCAACAATTTGAACTTACTTTATTTCATGGCTTGCTAGTGCATTCACTCTGCCACATCTAAATCATTTCTATACTGTAGATTTCTGTTTAAGAATATCATCCAAATTAGTACCAGAAGACTGGTACTTGTCAGTCCTTCGTTTTTATCATTTCCATAATTTATTTTAGTAAGCAGATACTTCACAAGGAGTGTAAAGGAGTGTAAATAGTAACAAGTTAGATCGGTTTTCTCTTCTTCAGTGCCGTGGACTCAGTATGGCTGCACATTTTTGCTCCACACATAATTAATGACTCATTTTAAGTTTAATTGATCTTATTTCATTTGGTGACCTTTTTTCATCTCTTATTCTGCAATTAGAAAAGTCCAGTAATGTGAGATTTACATTTATAGTAAATATAGAAACCTTTGTATTTTTGCCATAGTTTTAAATGCCTAACTCATTTTTATCATTTTCCTATTAATTCACCTTTTTCTGTGGGGATCATTCCCTTACTTGTAATATAAAATAAATAAAATAACCATTAACAATGGGCAGAGGAGACACCTGTGCAGATGAAAGACCTCAGCTACTTAAAATTTCCATTCTTATTATTAAATAATGGCTTAAATACTCAGAACACTAGGAAAAGCCAAATGAGAAAAATGTAACTAAATTATCCTCAAGTAATATTTATAAATGCCTGCTATATTCCGATAAAAATTTACCAAACCCAGTTTTCTAATTTTTGGATTGACAGCTAAAGCACAAACTCAGAAATACCAGCTGAGTTAGTTAAGGTCGGAGTCAATTTAAAAGCAGAAGTTGATAGGAATGAACACCTACACCGTGAGCTTGCAGAACTGAACTTGAGGATAATGGAGTTAGATAATGAACTGCAGATTCCTTTGTCATTTATATCTCATTGGTAATTGGAAACTGGTTAAGTAAACAAGAAGCAATTAAAATCAGTGAATGGAGTTAAGAATAAAATGATGTTTTTTTACATAAATAATTTATTATATTCAGACATATATATATATATATATATATATATATATATATATGAACAATCAACAGCCTCAGTGTTGATGTCAGCATGACACCACCTTTAACTTCTCATAATTATGAAAAAGTTCTTTATATCAAAGGCTGTCATTTTCCGTGTATAAATTAACTTTTCATTCATGCCCACAATGCAGTTGTGTAGTGTAATAGGGAAGACTGTATTCAAACTACAATGTGGTCATGTACCTTTCAGAAAAGTGTGTAATATAATGACTCACAGAAATATATACGTTAGAGATTTGCTGCCATCTGCTGGTATGTACATTACCTATAATTCATCATTAGCAGTGACTTTCAATGTATCTTTATTGGGAATGAAGCATTTTGTAAATTGACTTTTTTCATATATTACAATTGGCTTATTTTAAAATGTCTTCATAAATTAGATTGTTGCCATTGTTACCTCTACCGTAATCCTTGAAATTCTGTTTTGTGGTCTGAACAAATTATGTTCTGTTAAAACCACTTTATATAACCTACATGATGTTACTTCACTTTGTTAAATAAGTTCAGTAGCATGTAATGCCATTAGAGATATAACACTTATGGAGAAATGTCTGTAGAGTTCATTCCAAAGCATTCTTTCTGCATGGAGCCTACATTGCATTGGCTGAATGCTGTTTTCATTCTTCCTAGTTCTGTTACATGAACTGTTAAAACACTAAATCTAGAGGCTGTAGTTCTGTCACTTGCAACACAATATGACCAAATATACTTCTAAGATTACCTTTTACCTCGAAAAACTTTTTGAGTTCCTACACTTCTAAATCTGTGGAAATGTATATCTAAACTGTTTACCCTGTGTAGACTTTCTGTAGCACATGTGCACCTGCAAAGTAGACCTTTTAGAAGCATCAATAAATGATCTAAACTCATTTAACATTGATACAACAATATTCTAGAGCTTGTTCATATTAGTGTGACAAGGAAGCCCTATTACAGTATATTCTTGTGTACAGGCCCAAATGGACTCTCTTCCATTATCAATTGAATTTGAAAAACCAGGTAACATATTATCTTCTGATAGTGTTTTCCTATGTCCTGATTGTCTTTTGTGAGACTACATAATTGCTGTGGTATACTGATGCCACTAATTTGCATGGCAAAAAACTGTTTTGAACAGAATGATTAATTCAATCCAGGAAATTGTTGCTGGCACATAGATTTAAATGATATGGATTCATACATTTTTAATTTGAAAATATTTAAAGTAAGACATAACACTGTAGAGATAAACATGGTTGGTAATGGTAAACTGGCCCAGTGAGTGCGGGCATGTGTAGGTTTGACTGTGCGCTGCAAAGAACTCGTGCCCCATTCACATACGGCTCCTGTCTTACTCTGAATGCTGCCAGGAGAGGTTCTGATCACCCCCATGTCCCAAGAGCATGATTAAGCTGGTTCAGTAACTGAATGAACAGAGAGGTGTAATCTATATTTAGTCTGTAATTTAACAGTTAGTGCATCACTAAATATGAAGTGTTAATTCATTTATTGATTATCCAAAAACCACTTATAACCATAGATATTTTGTAGAATAAATTTACTTGAAGAGTAGGAGACAAATATAATGATTGCTTCTGTCTGTCAGAGTGATACACAAAGCTCTCTGGAAATATAATAAAACACGCTATGCAATCAATCAGATTTGGAGTTAGAAGAAGATATGCAATATAAAAACTATGCTCTATTGTCTTGAATCTTTTCTCTTATTTCTTTAATAGCATAATGAATTTAAATCTTCTCCTCAATTTCTTTATTTAGCTAAAATCATTGAATATTATACATCCATTCATTTTCTAATCCTTTTAATATTGAAAATGATTATCATAGTTTGACTGTAATAATTTCTTCAACAGATGGTTCTCTACTCACATTTTTTCATTGATTTTCCACCATCCATGGTCACAGCCCCTTAAACTCTTTTCTTTTAGCTCATAGTTGTAGAACTTAAGAGCAATACCCAAGTTTGTTCGGGGAGTCTAAAAAAACCCAGAAATATATATGTAATGTTTAGTTATGTCAAAAAACATGACATTGCAGTTTTAGATATTGAGAAAATTATTGTGTTACCTGAAAACCCCAAGTGCAGTTACATTTTGGAGGATAAAAGCTTGGAAAATATGGGCTTTTAATATATCCTTCATAGTCCAATGCATTCTGAGTTGCTAAGATGTTGCCGCATCCTAGAAAGATAGATGTAGAAAAAAGATTATAATACTATGTTAGAGTAACTTTTAAGTAAATTTTAATCATTATAAAAAGAAAGCACAAACTATCTTCATCTTGGTTTAATATATCAGTGTGCTATAAGAATAAGGAAGTGGGTGCATAATTTTTGCAAACTATGTGATGGTGGTTTTCTAGTTTAAATTGCTTGTTTTATCTCATTCTACAGATCCTTGACTGGAATGAGATCTGGTGACTGGGAAGACCACTGCCCTAAGCCAGTTCACTGACATGATTCTGCAACTGTTCCAAGACTTCCATAACTTTCATATATCTAATACTGTGCACACATCTTTCATTAAGAGATACACCAGTTTTGCAACAAAGTGTAGATGTCCAGTGTTATTCAATGGTTCTTCTGGAAAAGATACCCTATAATGTGGCAGCTGGGCTTTATTTTTGTGACAGGTGTGCATAATAAGGATCTGACTGAATATTTAATTATGCTGTATTATCTTTCATTGTAATGGAATGTAATTAAAACAATTATCAATGTGAACATAGTAATGTTTTTGTTGCGGTCACAATTAACCCTAATAGCAATTCATAATAATTCATAATACCTATTCTTCAGAAGTAAAGAAAGTTTAAAACAGAACATGCAGAACTGAACATGTACAAAAGTAGAAATTCCACTATTAAATAAGTAAAATAAAAATAACCTTTGCTGAAAAATGTAAAAATATAATGAAAGAAAAAATTTAATGTATTTGACAAAAGGAAATAAGTAACTTTGAAGAGAGAAGATAACACAGTAACAATAGCACAAGATATTATTTATATAGTTATTTCTCTTATAATACACAAGACCCAAAAGTAAAAGTCCATTAAATTCCAGTAAAGAATGTACGCAAGACACATATTAGAATTTATATAATACTCTTATACCTTTACCCCTCATTACACTATCTGCATGTTGAATAATATTTTTGTTCCAATGAAATATATCCCATATATATCAGCCTGGCTGTTTGAAGAGCATTTTTGTTATATCTATATTTTTCATATTTTGAATATTTACATGGCTTTTTGTTTAGCAGTATTTGTATTTCCTGAATGTACTTACGCTCTTGTGGAATTGCTGCAAAATTCCCAGTAAATCCTTCCTTCCCGAGAGTTGATTTGAAGGATAGGTACATCACATTTCCAGTTGAAACAAAGGACATTGTAGAAGAATTAAAGGGTTCACAGATCCTGTAATATGGCAGAACAGTATCTTGACATGTGGCACTTTTTTACGTTTACTTGGATTAGTGCTATTTTAGGGCAACAGAAGCAGCATGCGCCAGCAGTGATAGCATTTCTTTGCATTACAGGGGCTTTAAAGCTACAAGTGTCTGTGTGAAGTTTATGCTGTTAATCCTCTCCAAATTAGGGTTAGGGTTAGGGATAGAAATAAATAATCATATCTTACCTAGGATTTCATTCTGTGAACTAAATGAATGGCACATTTGGCTTGTATGAATGAGAACCTGCTAAATAGGTAACTGTAATTATTAATTTCTTATGTCTAGAGAACACCATTCTTTCTTTTGTTTCTTCCCTGGCTATTTTAAAGCAGAGAAGGACCCTTATGAATGCTACTTTTACTTCACATCATTCACTTTGTTTTAAATATAGCCTCGGGCAATCATTACCTTAAAGCTTTTTAAATGCAGTGGGAGGCTTGTACGAGAGAATGTATGGTAGCATTCACTTTGTATTAATTCTTCCTTAGCTGTCTGGTTTTTATTTTATTTAACCATATAGTACATGAAACAGCATAGTTACCATGTGTTGACATTATCCATTAGGTCTTATATTATTGAATAATTTCTTTTTAACTTAATAGAAAAATGAGCTGTTCTTAACTCAATTTTTCTTTTTGGAAAAACTTGATTGCTTTGTATGGATTGTAATAAAATTAATAAAAAAAAGAAAAAAAAAAAGAAAAATGAGCTCTTCTTAAAATCTCATAAAAGCTAAATACATAAATTAATAACTGTTAAGAAAACAAAACCTATGTCTTGGTACTGAGAAGAACAACATTTCATGCAGTGATTTATTTTTTTTTACAGTGTTGTGAGTAATACCATGATTACGTACATGTTTTTCAACAATTGCAATGGGGTGTATATAATCTTCCTGTGTGCGGCACTCCTGAAATGTGAAACATGATGACCAAAATCACAGAGGTCCATCCTAAGCCACGTGTTGTTATTGAATTCTAGATACATGAAGGGGTAGTTACTCCCAAAATGTTCAGAATGATGTGAAGCAGAAATCAAATGTGCAGTGGAAGTACTTACATAAATTGATTACATTGAAAAATAAGGATTGTACATGCTGCAATTATACAGTACAGGTAGCACATAGTATACTTAACAAGCTGATTAATTTTATATTGTAACTTTTTAACATATTGCATAGCGAGCACAATGACTCAGAAGGTTGTGTTCACCCTGTGTTTGACAAGCACCCTATCAAGTGCCTTTTACTCTTCATTCAAAAAACTCCTAGCCCAGATTGTTAAATTGAAATAAAATAAACACATTTTCAAGTGATTCCACAATTAAGTACTCAATATCATAACAAAATTCTAACTTTCAAAATATTGCCTAGTGAACATATGGTATGTAGAACAAAACATACTTATACAAAACTTTGCTTCTAATTGGCATTAGAGAGTCGTAGACAATTAAGGCATCTTCAACACAGTCATTTGCCTCAATGTCAATGGATTCGATGGAGAGGTGAATCAGGAAGCCTGGTAGAGCAAACAGTTTGATATGGCAATTTGTTTTTCCTGAGCTTGCAGTTGCAGACAGATAAATATTTACACCTTGTTGTTCTGCATACCAGTCATTTGAACATTTGAACTCTGATAAAACAAACAGACATATATATGTTTAGAGAGGGAGAGCATAATGTGCATTGAAAACAAAAATGATTACAAGTTGCTGCTATTTTACCATAAACATTCTATAACATACTAATTCAAAGTTTTAATAAAGAGGTCATTTTAAAAATCGTGATACTGTATTTAGGTTAATTCATTATTTTTTAAATAGCTAATAAAGCATATAATTATTATATTTATTTACTTTACTCACTTTCTACTCAAAAAACAGATCTCCAATTATGTTTGATTGACAAAATAGTAACTTTCTTATGTTGTCAAAAAGTATGTAATTTGAGATATTCATATTTGCAGCTTTATGAAGGTTATTTACTTTGTGCTGGTCCGAAGCTCGGATAAATGGGGAGGGATATGTCAGGAAGGACATCCGGTGTAAAATTTTGCTAAATCAATATGCGGACAACCCAGCCACAGGGGATCTGTAGCGAGAGGAGGGAGCAGGTTGAGGAGACCCTGGAGAGGTGGAGATATGCTCTAGAGAGGAGAGGAATGAAGGTCAGTAGGAACAAGACAGAATACATGTGTGTAAATGAGAGGGAGGTCAGTGGAATGGTGAGGATGCAGGGAGTAGAGTTGGCGAAGGTGGATAAGTTTAAATACTTGGGATCAACAGTACAGAGTAATGGGGATTGTGGAAGAGAAGTGAAAAAGAAAAGAGTATCAGGAGTAATTTGTGACAGACGGGTATCAGCAAGAGTGAAAGGGAAAGTCTACAGGATGGTAGTGAGACCAGCTATGTTATATGGGTTGGAGACGGCGGCACTGACCAAAAAGCAGGAGACAGAGCTGGAGGTGGAAGAGTTAAAGATGCTAAGATTTGCATTGGGTGTGACGAGTATGGATAGGATTAGAAATGAGGACATTAGAGGGTCAGGTCAGGTTGGACGTTTGGGAGACAAAGTCAGAGAGGCGAGATTACGTTGGTTTGGAGATGTGCAGAGGAGAGATGCTGAGTATATTGGGAGAAGGATGCTAAGAGTAGAGCTGCCAGGGAAGAGGAAAAGAGGAAGGCCTAAGAGGAGGTTTATGGATGTGGTGAGAGAGGACATGCAGGTGGTGGGTGTAACAGAACAAGATGCAGAGGACAGGAAGATATGGAAAAAGATGATCCGTTGTGGCAACCCCTAACGGGAGCAGCCAAAAGAAGAGGAAGAAGAAGAAGAAGATGAAGGTTATTTTCTCTGTGTGAGAACTTATATTTTTATGCATATTTTTTGGAGTATAGGAAGAAAACATGATAATAAAGAGTGGCAGCATTCCTCTGCTAGTCAATAGACTGGTCTATCAAGTGAGCAGTTTATATATTTTAGTAACTGCACAAAATACTTCTGACATTCATTGAACATTACTATCAGGCTGAAGTTGTCAGTACACCGTTTCCAAAGACATATCATGCCATAATCAAAACCATTTTAACATCTATGGTATCTTATTCTCTGAAAAAAAAAAGTTGTTAAGTTTATTAGTCAGATTTCAAAGTAATTTGATCAATGCTTGTGACAATGCTCAGTCTTCCTACTCTTATTGGTTTGACTGTTCTGCTACAAGATCTTAAAGATCAGGGCTTAAAAATCTCTCTGAATTACAAAGAAACCTAAATCAGCATATAGAGATGTTCCAGAGTTTCTCATTTCACTTTGTTGTATCTAGATTTGGACATCTTGCCATTATTTAAGGCAACATAAATTCTTGTCTATATTTAATTAATTATTCAGGAAAACATCTATGAGCTAATACTTAACTACAGCCAAAAATCAACACAATAATCCAAAACACACAGCAAGTTTGTTTCAAAATGGATGAAGGAAAAGATAATATCAGTTTTATAATGTTTTAGTCAAACTCCAGAGCAATACTTGTGGCAGGACCCAAAACAAGCAGTTCATGCTTTGCAAACCAGTCAATCTCACTGAAATGAAGCAGATCTACAGTATAAAAAGAAGTGGGCCAGAGTTCTTGCACATAGTCATAACAGACTATTTAATGAATACAGGAAATACCTAGCAGTAGTTCTTACTGTTATGTCTGACAAAAACAGTCCACGTCATAATGCACAGTTATTTTTCAATGAAATGTTTTATAATATGTACTACAATTAGTAAATTTTAAAAAGTAGGCAGCTTTTTGTGCTTTTTTGTCTAATACTGCTTGTATATAAAAAGATCTGATAAGATGTAAAAATAATCTAAAATGTTACAAGAAGCAAACAGGGAAGGAACATTTTTTCTGCATTGTATATAAAGTGAAATGATTCTACATGAGTTGCAGTGAAGACTTCTTCTTTTGGCTGCTCCCATTAGGGGTTGCCACAGTGGATCATCTTTTTCCATATATTCCTGTCCTCTGCATCTTGTTCTGTTATACCCATCACTTGCATGTCCTCTCTCACCACATCCATAAACCTTCTCTTAGGCCTTCCTCTTTTCCTCTTACTTAGCAGCTCCATCCTTAACATCTTCTATCTTCTCTATGCTTCTCTATCAACGCCCTCAGAGCAAACATTGCATCTGTGATGTTCTTTAATAGCATGAAACCATACTGCTGCTCACTAATCAGCTCTTCTTAACCGAGCTTCCACTACTCTTTCCCTTAACTTCATGTTGTGGCTCAACAATTTTATCCCTCTGTAGTTACTACAGCTCTGCACATCCCCTTATTCTTAAAAAACAGTACCAGTACACTTGTTCTCCACTCCTTAGGCATCCTCTCACTTTCCAAGTTTGCATTAAACAATCTGGTTAAAAACTCCACTACCATCTCTCCTAAACTCTTCCATGGTTCCATACATATGTCATGTGGACTAATGGCCTTTCCATTCTTCATCCTCTCATAGCTGTCTTTACTTCTTCCTTGCTTATCCACTGCACTTCTTTCTTCATTCATCAGCCTCTCAATGTACTCTTTCCAACTGCTCAACACACTCTCCTCACTTGTGAGTTTGTTTCCATCTTTACCCTTTATCACCCTAACCTGCTGCACATCTTTCCCAGCTCGGTCCCTCTGTCTAGCCAATTGGTACAGGTCCTTTTCTCCCTCCTTAGTGTCCAACCTTTCATACAACTCATCATATGCCTTTTCTTTAGCCTTCACCACCTCTCTCTTCACCTTACACCTTATCACTTTGTACTCTTCTTTCTGCATCTCTCTGACTACCCCACTTCCTCTTCGCCAACTTCTTCCTCTGTATACTCTGCTGTACTTCCCCATTCCTCCACCACATTTCTCTGTCCTCCTTAATCTGTCCAGATGTCACACTAAACATCCTTCTAGCTGTCTCCCTTACTACTTCTGCTGTAGTTTCCCAGTGATCTGGTAACTCTTCACTGCCACCCATTTCCTGTCTTACCATCTCTTTGAACTCCACCTTACAGTCTTCCTTTTTCAACTTCCAACATTTGATCCTTGCCTCTGCCCTTGCTCTCCTCCTCTTCTTGATATCCAATGTCATCCTACAGACCACCATCCTAGGCTGCCTAACAACACTTTCCTCTGCCACCACTTTGCAGTCTCCAGTCTCCTTCAGACTAACCCTCCTGCATAGGATATAATCTACCTGTGTACATCCTCCACTTCTGTATGTCACCCTGTGTTCCTCCCTCGTCTTAAAATAAGTATTCAGCACAGACATGTCCTTCCTTTTCACAACATCCACAATAATCTGACCTTCTTCATTCCTCTTCTTGACATCATACCTACCTCATCCCCTCTGTTCCCTTCACCAACATATCCATTGATATCCTTTCCAATCACCACTCTCTCTACCTTGGATACAGTCTCAGCCACTTCATCCAACTCAGTCTGGAAATCATCTTTCTCATCCATAGTAAACCCATCTTGTGGGGCATATGCATTCATCATCACACCTTCAATTTCCAGCTTCATATTCATCACTCTGTCTGACACTCCTTTCATCTCCAAAACACTCTTGATACTGTTCCTTCAGAATAACCCCTACCCGATTTCTTCTCACACCAGATTGTTCTCCATGCTAGAACAATTTGAAACTGCCTCCAATGCATCCGGTCTTACTCTCCTTCCATCTGGTCTCTTGCACGCACAATGTATCAAACTTCCTTCTATCCATCATATCAGCTAATCCTCTCCCTTTACCAGTCATACTGCCAACATTCAGTGTTCCTACCCTCACTTCCACTCTCTTTACCGTCCTCTTTTCCCCCTGTCTCCAGACACACCTTACCCCTCTTCTTCTTCTTCTTCTTCTTCAGACAACACTAAGTAGCCCAATTTCTGCCAGCACCCTGTTGGCTAACAGTACTGGTGAAGGCCATTGTTACCCGGGCCTGCCCATTCTTCTATAGAAATTTGTATTGTTTTCTGCATATTATACGCACCCCATGTGGCTGGGTTTGAGTTGCAGTAATATCTGATATTGAAATATCATTCTCTTAGTGTGACATTAAATGCACTGAGCTTCTTCTATATAATTTGCAAATTAGCATCAACTGACATGGAAGCCCACCAGTCAAGCCTTGTTTTTTCTGCATGGTGGAATTCTTTGCATTGACCTTGATCAAAGCAGATTACAAACACCATGTGATCACCTACATGCTTTTAAAACTACCAACTGAGAGCAAGAGCCCAAAATTATAAATCTAACTGGTAGCCTTAGCTTTAACACCTAAGCATGCTATATGTAAACTCTTTATTACCTGATCTGGTACCGATGTAATCTGATTTTGTTGCAACTGTTGAAAAAAAGAAAAACACAATTACCTATTCATCCACTTTCTGACCCAGTTGTACAATTAAGGTTATCAAATAGCTGAAGCCTAAATTGGGCAACTGAACATGGAACACCAGTTGGTTGGCTGTATACTGAAACACAAAACTGTAATAATACATTTAGTAAACTATATATATTATGTATCCTATGAAACAAATATACCAATGTACAAACAATATGTGAACAGACACAGAAAAATGGGTACTGAAAGCCTGTCTTTAGACAGGGCCGGTGTTTAGGGTGATGCAGCAAGGTAATCACATCAGGTCGCTGTACAATGAAGGCATTTTCTTGTAACAGTATTTTATTTAACATTAAGAAATAATAATGCTAATACAAAAATCAGAGTTAAGTGTGAACCTTAATAATTAAATATACATCCAATGCCTTATTTATATACTATTTTTAAAAACAGTGATGAATATTTACCTTATTAAATGTTTCACATTTCTCATAACACAGTTCTTGTCACACCAATAGTACCCAAGAATCAAAATAGCGTATGCACATTTTGAAGCTGCATATGAGTTGATGATATTTTTCAAATATTGTATTGTGTATATATCGATTGTACCGCTTTGTTCATTCTGTTCTGCTATTAAAAAGTGTTTTTCTCATATACAGTGTCTGTAAACATCTCTTAAATTTGTACTATGTGTGTTGAGTAAAAAGGACAGGCACCATTTAGCTTGCAATACAGAGATCAAAAATGCCAAGGTATATAGAATTGCTGCAAAAATGGCTTCATTGTTTAATGCACAAAACCTGTGTTTAGGCTATTAGTTGTTATGATAATAACACTGTAAATAGCATGTTTTAAAGCACTTGCATTTATTGTAGATATTACAGAAAATAATCATAAATCTACTATATTGTATTATATCCATTCTCTATTCTGAGAATCATTTTTATATACTATACGTTCACAGGGTATAAATATTTGAAAATGTTACAAGTTGTTAATTGGTTAATTTCTGATTGATATTTATTTATTTGTCTATCTATAAATTGATTGATTGTATTATTTGGCCTGTGAGTCTGTTTCTGCTGTTATATGCATCTAAATTTCCCAATGGGATTAATAAAATGTATGTAATCTAATTTGCAGTATTCACACAGTTCTAGTGTAATCTACTGTAAATTTGTATTAATAGCCTTTGTAATGGGTTGGGTTTTTCAGCTGCCTTTCAAAATAATTAATTGAGCCAGTTGATCTAGTAAATGTGAGAGCTCATTCCAAAGTATGGATGCAAAAGAACTAAGAGGTCTATTACTCATGGAGTATATTTGGTTTGTTGGCATGACAAGATTGTCACCTTGAGTGCATCTGAGTGGAACAGCTGGAATGTAGTGATGTAGAATGTTACTGATGAAAAGGTAGCTAAATCGTAATAGGTATATAGAGCCATTATTGTCATGTGTATGGAGTACAGTGAAATTCTTACTTACGTGTGTTAATCAACATACAATATATCGCCACTCTCTGCCACCATGATTATTGAGTATAACCGCCTTACTTCTAAACTTCAGTCTTCCTGACATGAAAAATCTCAGAACATTTTTGTGATAAACAGACAGAATAAGATAATTGATGGTTCTAAATCAGTTAGGTGCAGATGTAGTAAAACATGGCAACCAAGAGAGTACACTACAGACAGATAAAATATTAGAATAGCAGTAGGATATTGTTAAAATAAAGAAAGACAGAGAAGGCAGTCCAGATGTAAATGTTTCAAGTGTTAGCAAAATACACAAATGAACAGACACAGAATGAAGAAAAAGCCTTAATGTGGTAAAAATAACTTATAATAAAAATAATAAAAAAATGAGGCATTAAAAAAGATAATAAGTTTTATTACAGGAGATAAAAATGTGATAGTTATACCAGCAAGAGTGAAAGAATAAGCAGAATTTTTCTTTGTTGAAGTTTCAAGAAAATTGTGTCCCATCCAACACATATCTTCAGCCAGGAGATTGCTGATGAATAGCCTGTTTTGATATTAAAATTAATCTGACTATCTGTAGCACAAAAATGATAGCCAAGGCTAAATTTATAACAGTATGATCAAGCAAAAGCATATAGATAAATCTTTTACACATCCTGCAGAATAACAGCATTATCATAACTGTATACAGCCAAGCATTGTAATATTAAAAATTCCATAAATGTTCATTAATTTCTGAGCTGCTGTCTGAAAACCTTCATTTCTTACAGTGGAATTGAATTTTTGAAAATATCAGCAGTGGTCCAGTAATCTACTAGAGCAAAAAACACCACACATTGCCTTCTGGATTAGTTGAATATTGCTTTGTCCGAAAATACTTGTGTGACAGAAGAGCTATAAAAATTGCAAATAGCTTGAGATCAAGATTGAACAGACAATTTGTTTCTGCATCCAAAAGCAAAATTTATAAATGAATATATTCCCATATAAATTGAAACAGAATAAAGTTACCATTAACAACAATGGAGTCAAAGTCTACTGGGAGGTCATAAAGATAACCAACTGAAGTCCGATTAACAAGACTCATCTGAATGGAATCCTTTAAAATGACCCCCACGCAGTCCTCACATGCATATTGTTTCTTTGCTTTTGGGATCACAAAAATCATCCATATATAAACTAGAATTCCACCATTGTTGTTACTGCTATAATTAAGAGAAAAAAAAAATTATTGGAGATCCAATTTTCTTTAACCAAATGACAAAAATTACATTTTTAAATAAATCTTAAATAATACTTTACATTCATATTGTTGAATTCAATCAACCTTAGTTCTTAATGGGTTTCCGCATTTAACCATTTGACAAAATTTAATGATTCACAGACATTATGCTGTAAGACACTTGAGGTTTTATGAATGAACATAGGCCTATTGTGCATTCATCATGAAAGAAAAAAAAATTAGGATTTTAAGAATTAAAGCTTGAATACCTTCTATAAAAACAGCATTGCTAGAGGTATCCTGGGTTAAGAATCACAAAAAGACTGTTAGAGCTGTGGTTATTACCGTGGGGGCTTAGCCCAGATTGAGGTCAAGCAGTGGTCTTGGAGAAGCTCAATAAAGCATCTTAAATGGGCCAGTGCTATAACAGAAATACTCGTCTACAGTGATGATCAACACAGAGCTTAAATGTGCACCATAGTACATGTTAACTGATGTAAGGTATTTGCTCCGTGTCTGACTTTATGTATTATTGAATATTTTGAAAAATATAATGCCTCCTTGGAGTCAATAACTTATTTTTGTGAAGCAGGAAAACAAGCTTCTTATTGTTGTTAATGAGCCTTTTTACAATACTGTAGAGGAATTGTATTTAATGTTGTGACATTCATTGCCAGTCACAAGACTTGTGATGCTGTTTAAAACACTGCCACCAAGCTTTTGAATTCTTACTACAACTTAGAAAAGACTTGCCAAATCATAGTTTAGTTAAGGAAAGATGTTTTGTACATTTCTTTAGACTTTTTAAACTTCAGCTTATTCATACATTTTCTTGCCTCTAACCTTTGCTTTAACTTCTGACAATTCTGTACAAACTCTTCAAATTGCCTGATTCTTAACCTCTCAATATTCTGTCTATTTGGAGAAAAAATTTTCAATCTTGACTATAATAACAAGACAAAAGTTATTTATGGGTGTATTTTTGGGCTGGCATTAGGTTGCAGAATGAAACGACAGGCTTAAAGGTTTTCATGGCAGTATGTAAAAGTCATCTGTTAGTTTAATATTTCAACCATTAAAAGGCAGAAGGTGTGTTCAGCTACAGTATGCATGCAGCAGAGTGAACTAGCAAGCCTGCTGTTAAGTGAAAAGTGTCACTGCAGATAGCTCTTAAAAAGGTGTCACACTCCTTTCAGGCATTTGTTATGAGAAAGGGGTTTATAATGGGAAAGATATTAGCAACATTAGTGTGTTCCTTATCTTTGCCTAACATTCAGAAATTTGTAGATTCCGACCAACAATAAATGTTGAGCTTCAGAACACCAAAATGGCTCGGCCTTTTAAGAGAGCAAAAAGAGTCCCAAACAACCTTAAAAAATGCCCCCTTGGACCATCACAACCCAGCTAGTAACAGGGCAAATACAGGATCTTAATAAATAAAAAAGGTTATTATTAAAAATACCAGAAGGCACAAAGAAAGCTCTGTGGAGCACAAAAGGACTTGTCTGAAGCACTAAGTCAATCCAAAGCAAAGAAGTCCCATTACAGGTATTCAAAGAATGGTCAAAGAACAGAGTAAAAAGGCAAAAAAAGCTAAATAATGAAAAAGAACAAGCCAAGACACTAAAACTCACCAAACTCCCAGGCACAGATGAATGAACTGATAGTGTGGGATGAGCTCCACTTTTATAGGGCTGTGGGAAGTGTCTTGCTTTGATGGGCAGGTGGCCACACCCCTTGGGAACCACCCACAAAGCACATGACACGCAACAACATCTTACATGCGTCAACAATAAGGAATAACATAAATTATGAATAAAGATTAACATAAATAGAAGACTCAAAAATTAACAAAAAAAGAAAACAATTTGAACCCAAGCCATGGGGAAATAAATAAACAAGAAATGATCAAACAAAACAAAATAGAAGATTCAGTAAGGTCGCAAGAGCTTCAAAATGTTGCTTTTTAGCCAAGTTCTTACCAAAATAAAGTATTTAATATCTGTTTCAATTATTGTACACTACTAATAGTACACTAATAGTAATTGTACAAGTGACATTCAAAAAGTTTTTGTACTCTTTTTATTAAGAATTTCAGGAACAAATAACATCACTTTTCTATATAGTCACCTTTGTTTGCAATGAGTTTTCCCAGCGTCATACCGACTTTTTAATAACCAATTACCACGCCTCCCACCTTCACCGTTTCCAACAAAAATATAAAAGTGTGGACATTTTTTGAACATCCCTCGTACACTGTTTTAATAGTACATTATAACTAAACCTGACAGAAATACATTTTGTTACTAGAGAGCATAATACTATAACTGAAGATGAGGAATGTTTTAAAAAACGTTTATACATTTTGTCAGGTAAAGGTCCAATAGATTTTACCTTAAATCAGAGAGAACTGAATGCTTGTACATCTTGGAGACAGCAGATTTTCTGTAAACATTATTTACCTGCAATGTTAAACAAAATATTTTTATTTATTCTCTCCTTCCATGACAGAGTTGTTAATAACTTATAAATTAAAAATGGCTCAGCTCATTACAGAAATGAATTTTTGACTGAATTTTATATAATGTATAATTGAAATGCTTTTGTGTTTAAAGAATTAAACACTGAGCAACAATACTATTTGTTAACACCAACAACTTGTAGCTGAGGTGACTGCTACATTTAAAAGACCCATATCAACACGTTATGCAGCTTTTATTCTGTATAGCACCTTTTCATAGCAGGCACAATCACAAAACTGTTTGTTAAGTACATAACAAGATTACATTAGAAATTTAACATGCACTACACAGTAATGTATAGTACATAGTGGCTTACAATGTGAAATGTTGCTAAAGATTTGACTTTGTGTAGAAGAAATGGACTGAACTCTAACAACAGAGACCTGCCTTATGTGGCAGCAGAACAGTGGACGTGTGCCTCCTTTTTGGTCCATTAGTCTCACTCTCTCCATATTCGTCTTTCTCTTCTTTCCTGTCATCATTTCGGCACTGCACTACAGTACTTTTGCGTTTTCTGCAACAAACTGAACTGGATGTTGTCCTAATCTTACTTTAAGGAACTGAAACTTTTAAATCTTTTTTGTGGCTAGTGTTTCTTGAGACCTTACAAGTTGAACAAATAATAAAAAAAAAAGTCAGATTTTCTTACCACAACTTCAATGTTTTGTGACATGGATGCAAATTCTCTAGATTCTTTTTGCCTGTATTCGGGAATGAATTCAACATTGGCAATCCGAAACAGTGCTGCAAAGAACACCACACTGCTGTTTTCTGGTCGCACTACAAAAAATGTAAGATTCAGGTCAGGGTTTTTTTTTTTTTTTGATGGTAAAAAGAATCTGCTGAAATAAATTGAAACTATCTGCCTGATCAAAACATTAGAAAACAGTTTTATCAAAATCTGCAGGGCTAAAATGGTGATGTTGTGTCAACTTACAAACAAAATACCAAAGAAGGGTCCACATGGATATGACAAAGAAAACCACCAATACAATGGAAAGTGCAGCAACATTTTGAAAATTCCATGGGTTGAATTTCTTCCTGTATTTTTTCCTTGATTTTGTTTTTCGTTTTGGTCTTCTGTGGTTTAGTGGTTTTGCTAACTTTGAGTCAACCGTTGCTACTTCAACCGAAACATCAGACACCTAAAAGCATAATAGAAACCAAGCAGTGGGTAATTAATTTTACAATAAATTACTTTTGCCATTGATAGATAGATGTGGCTTTTACAGCAGCACAAGAAATATGCAAATATTGTAACAAACGACAACAATAACCTCCCGAAATAAAACACAAGGAGTACCGAAAAAAATTCATAGCCACAGACTTAAAATTTTGCATTTAATGTCAGAAAATGAAATTAAATTAATGGAAACATTTTATCAGGAAATTGTGCTCATTTCATGTGGCCACTAATATTTCCAATGTAAATCGAATGTAGTCATTGAATTTTAATTTTAGTTATTCTTAAATAACACTATTCATTGATGACAGTCTCAGAGCCTTTATACAAAATTACATCAGTAGAATAGTACACATCTACGTGACTTTTAAATCCATTAGCAAAATATCCTTTCATTCATTATAGAACCCTCTTAATCCAGTTCAGGGTCACAGAGGTTAGAGCCTTTTATACCAAAGGGCACAAGGAAAGATCCAAACTGTGGAGAAGGTAGCAATCAGTCATACTGGGACAGTGCTGTATGTTTCTGTGCCGGGGGACAAGCTACTTTGTAGTTGTTCCCTAAAATATAATTTCAATAAAATTTGAAGTGAATTGAATGTTGTAAAATTTCTAATGTGGGACCTGGGAGAAAAACTACATTTGTTGAAAAAAAAAAAAAACCAACATGGCTACAAGGACAATCTGTGAACTCCACAGAATTTGGAACAGGTCTGCCTGGAGTGTGAGGCAGTAGTGCTAGTGGCCATTTTCCTCACTTTTCACATCATAATCTATCTGAACAGTTTCAGTCTAGCTTCTGCTCAGGTCGCAGAACAGAAACAGACTGAACCTGTATTCTCTGTTACCTTCTGATATCCCCAATTAGACGAGATACAGCAATTATTTATGGTTAGATTTTGGGACTGTTCTTAATAACAATGTTGGGTTTTCACTCATTTTCCTAACATGGTCTTGCTGATCTTGAATTGAGAAAAGCAGGTTCAGGCAAATAATTGTTGGAAAGTGGAACTAAAGTTGCAAGGCTACCTTTTTCAAAACCCTGGCAAAAAAATGTAAATTTGAAATTGGTCTATAATTTAGCAGTATTCTGAAGTTACTACAACAACAACATTTATTTATATAGAACATTTTCATACAAAAAATGTAGCTCAATGTGCTTTACATAATGAAGAATAGAAAAATAAAAGACAGTAAGAAAATAAAATAAGTCAACATTAATTAACATAGAATAAGAGTAAGGTCTGATGGCCAGGGAGGACAGAAAAAACAAAAAAAAAACTCCAGACGGCTGGAGAAAAAAGTAAAATCTGCAAGGATTCCAGACCATGAGACCGCCCAGTCCCCTCTAGTACTAGCATTGGATCTAAATCTCATTTCTTCAATAAAATTGGTCACATTTTTTAAAGTATTAAAGTATCTGAAGCATTAATTGTTAGTAAAAATGTAATAATATGATTAGAAACAAATGCTGTAACTATAGTCCTATCAAACATATGCACACCCCCACACTAAGACAGTAAATAGACTGGACAATTAACTTAAAACATACATCTTGAGAAAGCGAGAGTAAATCTGGGTGCCTTTTAGAAAAAACCCATGTACCCAAGGAGAGACCTTGCAAACTCCATTAGGAGTTAAAAACGTCCACCAAGATTGTAACCTATTCCCCTGGGGATGTGACCCAAAAGCACTAACACACTTCACCACTATAATGGTATAAGTCAAACCATGAACACACTAAATAATAGACATTTTGTAGAAAGTGGTGTAAATACCACTCTGATATGGATTTTGAACCTTTGTCTGCCAGTTGAGGAAGATCACCTACTTGCTTTCTCAGAACTCTCTTCGCTTCCTTCATGCCCCTTCAAGCCTTACCTTCTAATTTTTTTAAACAAAAAAAATTCTTCATAATATTACTATACTGGAGCAAAAAGGACAAGATTATCTTTTGTTTCCCTGGATAAGAAAACAAGAAACAAAAACTTCTATGCTTAGGAGTGAAGGAAACAATTAAAAGTCCTGAATCTTAAAAAGCGAGTGAACCAAAATAAAGACAAAGAAAAAAAATGATCTGGTAGTAAAATTACATTCTGATTTAGAAACAGAGTGTGGTATAAATGGAACAATTGGAAGAAGGTATCAGGAGTATTGTGTGATTGAAGAATTAAGAAGAAGGTTAAAGGTAAGATTTTTATGACAGTCATGAGACCAGCAATTATGTATGGAGTTGTGACATGGGCAGTAAAGGGAGTGCAGAAGAAGAAGAAGTTAGATGTGGCAGAAATTAGAATATTGACAATGAGACAATCAGAGTTACAACAAAAGTGGAAGTACAGATATCTAAGAAAATGTGGAAAGTAGGTTGAAATGATATGGACATATGATAAGGACAGGCAATTAATATGTGGGCATGGAATGGGAATGGAAGTACAATGGAAGAGAAAGAGAGGGAGGCCAAAGGAGAGATGGATGGATAAAGTTAAAGAAGATCTGAAGGAAAAGGGCTTGACTGGCAAGGAGGCCAGAGCCATTTAGAGAAGGTTGATCAAGCACATCGACCCCACACAGATGAGGAAAAAGATGAAGAGGAAGAAGAGGAAGCTTCAGGGAAGGAGCTTGACAAGCCTGCAATTACAGAGTAAGCTTGGATGGATGCATTATTGTTCTGAATGCGGTTGAGCTTGTACTGTTACAATCCGTTTAATAAAAACCGACATTAGTGTCATTTGTACTTAACATAAAATCTGAAACATTTCCTTTAGAAATAAAAAAGTCACAATTGTTAAAATCTTATAATAAACTAGCTGTGCTTTGCCTGGCAAAAATGAGACTGATGAAAGGCAGTAAAACAAAATGGCTTTTATTCATCCAAACACCAGGATTGAAGTTGTGCCCACTTGTGCAGATTCGGTGTCTTTACTGCTTCCATTCCAGCTCCTACTTTCTCATATCACTTGCCATAAACCATACACCCTTTTTGCTCCAGTTACCCACAGACAAGACATATAATGCTGTCTTGTAACTGATGCACACAGAAAGGAGAGCTACAGGATCCACTGGATTTGTTTGATCAGAATCCATGAATACTCGGTGGGCAGGTTCTGTTCTGGTTGCATACTGCAGCTGTTTGTCTGGGCCCACACATCTATCATTTTGGCCAGTGCTGATCCTTTTAGGAGTTTATGGCGCTTTACCACCTACAGAAAGTTCAACAACCCTTGCCTAAGTCTTTATAATTTTATGCCAAGTGGGAACTGATTGTTAAATTACCTTACACAATTTTGATACTTTACAGACATACAGTATATTTAGAAACTATAGCAAAAAACAACATACAGATAAATGAAATGCATAAACCTTTTAAAAATTGCTTAATAATGCATTGTGTATTTATGCACTGATTGACTGGGTACTGAACAGGCAAACATATTTAATAAAAAGCAAGAAATTGAATCTGATTAAGTAAATAGAATCAAAATTAACTTAAACTTTTGTATTAAAAGCTTCAAGGCCTAAGATATCCTCGTTTTAGTGTAATGACAGTTCCTTCATGTAATATAACTCCTTCTTTATACAAATGGCTTCCTTATGTAAAGGTACAAATAATATCGGAGTCTGATTTATGCTTGTATGAAATTTAGAGATGCATTGATGGATGGAAGAAAGGCTTGTTGTCATTTGAATTTATTTTCCTATCTAAAGTATTTTACTGTTCATGGAAAGTCTTTTGTGTCCCATCCAGGCCTGGTCACTCCTTCATGTAATTGTTGCTGGGTTACGTTTTCGATCCTCATAACCAGGAGAAAGCACATTTATAAACCTGTTGGACAATTAAATTCATTTTGTTAAGTCACAAGGAGGGAGCCACCTAGGAATGTTCACAACCAAGTATTGATAAAAACAATC
Organism: Polypterus senegalus; assembly: GCF_016835505.1. Taxonomy (NCBI): domain Eukaryota; kingdom Metazoa; phylum Chordata; class Cladistia; order Polypteriformes; family Polypteridae; genus Polypterus; species Polypterus senegalus. The sequence goes on from NC_053155.1 coordinate 267,566,102, forward strand.
CCTTTATTAACTACTGTCACACATGCATTTGGGAGTCAACCAAAGGGACCAGGAAACGCCAATTCCAAGCCAGGCCTGGGGGAAGTGGGGTGCACTAAACCTCTCTCTTTTCTCTCTGCAGATCAAACACAAGAAATCCTTCTTGTCCCAGCCCCCAGGACGTCACCTCCTGCGAACCACCTATAAAAACCTGTCATCCTCCATACTTTGCTCTGTTTTGGACTCTAACCTGTACACATTGTACTCTACTTTAAAGCCTTCTGCAGCCAGGGAAACTATATGTGTGGCGGCCCCAAACCTTCATTGTGTGTCCGACTGTTTCTTTCACACTGCATATTCAACTCTAGATAATTTAATAATAATGTAATTTTTAAGCTAAAGCTAATGGATATCAAGTTTAAAACAATCTCCTAAGAAGTAAACAAACGTTATAAATATTTTCAACCTATTTTTACAATACTGTTATGAATCACAGATATGCTTATTGTTTAAAATTACTCAGATACTTGTGCAGGAAAATATAGCCAACAACTGATCCATTAGCACTTTTTTAACCTTGAAAATGGGAATATGAAGCATTGAAATCAACATTGAATCCTTTTAAAGTAAGAAAAAAACATTTGGTATTGGAAGGTAGAACTTATTACATGACCTTAGTGAATTTATATTCAAGTGTTAGACATGGAAAGTTATCAGATAGTGAGCAAAAAATTTGAATTATTTTAAATATATTGATTTGAAAACAGCTAAATAACTAAGTCATCAGAACAAATGAGTAAAACTAAATTTGAGATCCAAAACTTGATTCTTTTTTAGTATTAATCCAGATTAAAACCAATAAAACTGCATTCAAAAGATCTTACTTCAGGAATCTCTTTCTCTAAATCACTAGAATTCCACCTTTACTTATAGCAAAAAAAGTCTGTATGAAGACTCACTTGTCATTATACTCAAAATTGCCTCCATTGTGTCCCAGGCTGATTTGCAGGGTACAGAAATAGCAAAAAACATCATCTGTACCTGACCCTTCGAATCCAAACCATATTAATAAATAATGAAAAACATGGCTCTAATGAGTTTTCAGATTATTGTTCAAAAAACATGTAAACTTGGCAAATGTACACTCACTAACAAGGTATACGACATATGGTAACACATAAGCCTTCATTCATACTGTCCTAACAAACAAATACTATACGATTAGATCTGAGTTCATCTACTAGTTCATCTACTTTTTCCTCCATACTAACAGATTGTGGTTTTGGTGAGCGCCCTCTTCTACGCAGTGGTGTACTGGGGAGGCAGCATAAAGAAGAGCGATGCCTCACTCCTGGACAAACTGGTGAGGAAGGCAGGCTCTATTGTAGACACGGAGCTGGACAGTTTGACATCTGTGGCAGAATGATGGGCACTGAGCAGGTTCCTGTCAATCATGGAGAATCCACTGCATCCACTGAACATTATCATCTCCAGACAGAGGAGCAGCTTCAGCAACAGACTGCTGTCACTGTCCTGCTCCACTTACAGACTGAGGAGATCGTTCCTCCCCCACACTATGCAACTCAGTATGCTGCTGCTGGAGTATGTGAATTTCCCCTTTGGAATTAATAAAGTATCTATCTATCTATCTATCTATCTATCTATCTATCTATCTATCTATCTATCTATCTATCTATCTATCTATCTATCTATCTATCTATCTATCTATCTATCTTTATCTGGTACTGTATATGCATACAGTTGGCTTATATCTCATCATGAAGGCACCTTTTGACTAAGAGGATAAGAACACTTGCTTAGAAATGACATTGTTTCAATAAACATGCTTTCTAATTCAGGTTCACTCGTGACAAACAAACAGGCACATCACCACAAGTCAGTATCTACAATTTATTTTGTAATTCATTCAAGACTAGTTCTATAGTGAAATGAGGTATCTTCCTTATCCCCATTTCATATTCTGTCATATCAATGGTAAGTTGATTCATTACTGCATGCATAGATTCAGCTCCATACTGTTATGATCTGCCCTGGTTTAAGTTTATTTTTTTGCTTAATAAGTTTTTCTACTGTTTAAAACTAATATTGTATATTGTTTTATTAATTCTGTTTTTGGTTTGATTTTGTCTATGTCGTATTAAATTATATTATTAATATGTTGTTTAATGTTGCTGCTGTGTTTCATGTTAAGTATATGTTTTTTGTTACGCACTCTGCCTCCCATTTGTGGAGCCCAAGGAGCCCAGCTAAAGAGGTAGCGAAAGTACCAATCCCAGGAGTACTAAAGCCAGAGTGTTATTTTTCATGACACCATTTTGTCTTTGTCTCGAACGCATCATTTTGTAGATCCCTTGCTGGGGGTGTGTTCTCATTGGTTGGGATCCTAATCTTATTAGGTCAAAAGTTTAAAGGTCAGCTTGAGCAGGCATTTTTTTTTAATTTAGTATAAGCTTGTGTTGCAGCTGGAATAGATGTTTGTGAGACCAATAGGGTGCGCTTACCTTGTGGTCTGAATGTGGATTTCAATGTCCCTGTGCAGTGACGGGGACATTGTGCTGTAAAAATGGTCCCATGCTTCAGATGAGTCATAAAGCCAAGGTCCTGACTTTCTCTGGTCATAAAAGATCCCATAGCATTCTTCGTAAATAGTAGGCTTTATCCCAATGTCCTGGCTAAATTGGCCTCCATGCCCTAGTCATTATGGCCCCCTAATCATTCCCTGTCTCTAAGTGGCTAACTATCTCTCACCACTTCACCACCTAATAGCTTATGTGTGGTGAGTGTACTGGCGCAAAAATGCCTGCTGTCGCATCATCCAGGTGGATGCTACACATTAGTTGTGGCACCCCACTCATTATGAAAAATGAGTGAGAAAAGTGCTATATAAATGTAAAGAATTATTTTTATTATTATTATCTGATTCACTCTGGTTTTTGACTCTGAATTTTTGATCACATTTTGGCTCTGTTGAAAGATCTCTTTGTTACCCAGTTTTTGCTTTGTTCTTTTTGACGTTGATTCCTGGGTTTAGTTTTGGTTCTCACTAAAAATTGCCTCAATCGCCTTTTGTCAAAGTTGTCATAAGTTTTGCCCTTTGGCCCCCTCTCATTTAAAACACTATCTCCATTCATTCTTTCAATACCTTTTGCATTAATTGTGGTTAGTTCTTGATTCTTCCTCCATTTTTCTTATACTACTGTAAATTGGATTTACTGGTTTAGTCCCTTGAGTTTTGGATAAGGCCTTTTTTGACAAATAAATTATTTGATTATAAAGTACTTTGTTTTGTTTTTTGGATTTAAGGTTGCTCATTTTTCCTCCTCTTTATATTTTGTGACCTTCTTTAAACGTTTAACTGTCTCAGCTCACTGTTTTGTGCTTCGTTTGACAGGAGTTCATAACACATACTCATTTTTTAATGTTAGTTATGCTTGTATTACCTTCTGTTGGACAAGAATCAGGACTGGACCAGTGCACTCCATAATAATGAAACAGTTCCAAACACAACTGACCTACACAAGATCACCAAAATTAATAACATTGACCAACCAACTGATTAACTCCTACATTGGCCAACCACCTGCACATTCAGTTGCTATGAATAAATCTAGAAGCAGAAACTTAAATTTATATGCATCGACCAAGCCAGTGCCATTATTAGAAACACGGACAGAGTATGAAAACAGTGTGTAGCTTTAGTGTGGGTACTGTATAAAACTCAAGTGAACAGTTTCTTAAAACAGCCCTAACACATGAACTGTAGAGACTTCTTGCACAGCCCGTAGATAGGCTTTTCATATGAAATTTATATGAATAACTTCAAACAATTCCCCTTCATAAAATGACCCAATCATAATATCTTTAGAGGTCAGTCCTCCTTGCTGTTCTTCCGTGGATCCCAACAGTGATATGATACACTTGCATATACAGCATTTTACATTTGTCCAGTGCTTTTAAAGCTGGATGAGACCTGCTGCATCTCAATCTACTTAACATGTGGCTGTAACAAATGGAAGAAGATCTGGATCAGCCAGTTAACATTCAAGGGCCTTTAACACCACAACATTTTACTCTGAAAGCTACAATGAACACAGTTAGTTAAAAGCAGCACCAAGTGACTGACTTTTTTTTTAACATTACGGTTAATGTTCAGTGTTTCTTTTAATGTGTTAAATTTTCAAGTAAAGCAGTAACTGACCTTGAAAATCTAAAACAAGCAATTTACTCAGCAGTTTATCAGCGGTATTTGGTGTACAAAAGTAAGAAAAGAGTATGTTGTGAAGCAGCATGGTGGGGCAAAAAGGCACAGACCACAGTAAATGCTACTGAGCCATCTTGTTGTCATGTGATGTGCCTCATCATCAGATGATATGAAAATGGGATGCTAGCCTCTCTAAGAGCGCTTGCTTGACAACAGTGTGATGCACAATTGATATGTATGGTGATGTATAGGAGGGCCAACGTAACTTTATGTAGATTAACTGTAATCTAAGCAGACTCTTTACAGATACTGAGTTTTGAGTTTCTGTGCATTTGAATAATTCATGTGGTGTCATTTCATCTCATTAGGTGAGTGACCCCAACATAAAACACAATCTCATTATTTGAAAAAAGGCCAAGAAGAGCCTAGCATTTTGCCTTTGTATGCATTTACTTTAATATTTCTCTTTTTTTATTTATTTTACCCAATATATTTAAGCTATTTTCAAATAAGATTACTTATATTATGATTATAAATGAAAGTGATAATACTTTATAATCCCTCAAATTGAAGATAAATAAAAATACATATTATTAAATTAAGAATTAAATTGTATTTGCTTGCTATTTAATTCTTAATTTATACTGACTTTAAAGAACTAACCCTTGCCCTATTAGTTTTACATTTATAGTAATGTCTGTGTTTCTTGTGTGTTGAAAGTGTAAAAGATATTGCACAGTATACTGTACGTTTATAACCCCACTGATAAATAATGAGATCACTTCAGTTATCCACACTCTCTTCACAGCATCATTTTAGAAATCTGAAAGTAGCATTTTTAGTTCTGATCCCTGAGCAATGGCATAATTTGAAATCAACTGTCAAAATGAAGACAAAACTGTCAAAACAAAACTATCAAAAACAAAAGCAAAAAACAAAGCTCTGAAATTTTGATTAAAACGCAATTATGCTAAGTACAAGTCCACACGTAATGAAAAATCATAACGGGTGAAAGGACGTTTGTGGGAAAAGCTCAAGAGAGCATAAACTAGACTTTAGTGATTTCACTGATGCAGTTCATTAATGTGAAATATTTATTTATCACAAGTACTTTATTTCTTTTACGCCTGAATTAAATATATTTACTGTTTATTTTGAAATGTGCCCTTGCCAGCTGCTGTATAAAAAATGTTTTTTGATGGTGTATTCTGCGAATAGTGCTGCATAACATTTTTAAAATATTAATTGGTAAATTTAACATAATTTTTTTTTACGAAATATTAATCTCATTGTATCACTACATTTACAATTTAATTGTTACAATTTTCAATGATCAATTGAAATTTTTTAACCTATCTCATACTTGCTGGCATTATATATACTTACATTTTTTGCTTTTCTAAATTTTATGAGACGGAAATTATTTATTTGGTGTTTTATGTGTCACTACAATTAATATATTGAAAAAACTTGAACATTTTTTCCTTTGTTGTACAGACATAGATATTAAAATATACTATAAACTGATGGTATTTATGAATATTTTGTTTATGTAGAAGGGTGAAAGATCTATCTATCTATTATATAGTGTATTCTATCTATCTATTATATATTTCATTTCCTATCTATCTATCTATCTATCTATCTATCTATCTATCTATCTATCAGACATCCGATAAGTTTAGTAGGCATTGTTATAATATCTATTTAGATATACATTAAAGGTGCTATATAAGACAGACAGACAAATTAGATAGATAGATAGATAGATAGATAGATAGATAGATAGATAGATAGATAGATAGATAGATAGATAGATAGATAGATAGATAGATAGATAGATAGATAGATAGATGCCATGGTTTAACTCACTTTACTAGTCTGGTTTGCTGGTAACTTTAAAAATCAAAGACTGGAGTAGTTAAGGAGGTACCATATGTCAAGATAAACCTGTAGCTACTTACACTTAACTTATCTTCATTTCTGATGTCTTGTTTGCCAACTTGGATTTCAACCATCCTGAAACCACCAAACGTCCAAAGAAAGTGATATCTTTTGATCTACTTGTGCATTTTAGTAATCTGTGTAATCAAATTTAATAAATGCTAGCATTAGAGACCAATTATTCCATCTCCTGCTCAGAGTACAGAGCTTCCTCAGAAGTTTTAATCTGCCGAAAGACATTGCCAGTCAAGCTAGCCAGAGGCTGTATCAATTTCAAAAAGCAGGAACCACCTGTAACTTCATCTGCCAGGTTAGCTGATAAGTATCAACAAATATGCCACGGTCCATAGTCTCACAGGTAAGAAAATAAATGAAATTAGTGTTCATTGATTAGTGACACGCCTATGCTGGTAGCTTACATTAATGAAGAACTTTCTAAGGCCTGCAACATTGAAGCACATTTTAGTCAATTCACTTAAGATAGCCAGCTTTCCACTTATGTTGTCATAGTTACACATTATTGATGCATTAAGAGCTGCTGTCCCTCTTGCTACAAAAAAACACTTTCAAATATTTTGGTTATTTATTACAGATAATTTACTTAAAATAAATTAGCTAAAAATAGAATAAAAGTAAAAGCAGAACAGTTATGTTGTGGGATGTGGTCTTGCAGAAAGCAAACCAAATACAATAGTCAATATCCTGCTTAGACTTGCATAAATTGAAAAAAAATCTTAATTTTCAACTTTACCTTTTATAGACAGGCCCTTTAAAATCACACAAGACTACAATACAAAGCCACATTAGATATACTTCAAAGTAATTAAAAATCAAGTCAGTTTGCAAGGATTTCATTGAGATAAACAGAACTAATTTATTTATAGAATTTAATTAGTTTGTATTTGCTGATACTCATCTCTTTGCTGTTATATATTAACTTTTAAGCACCAGCAAAATATCATGTTCGTTATTTGTATTGTTTTGGGTCACTTAGCTAGTGAGCTTTTTTAATTTCGCACTTCTCCAATAATGACCCTATAAATCTATACATACCTCAGGTACCAACATAATTTTATTACATTTAAGCACTTAATGTATTTAATTGAATCCTTGTTTATTTAACTGTACTGTATGTATGTACTATATTTAGTTTGTATTCAAATTAATGCACAGCTATCTTTTGATATTCTGGGCGTTCCTTCAACACAGCAGAATCTTAGGAAGTCTTAGGAAAGAAGAATGTTATATAACTATGTATCACTGCCATTTCCAGTACTATTTTGAAGTCAAGCATATACATTAATGAACAAAGAAAAGAAATCTAAATCTCACGTTTTATGAGAAAACAGTCTGGCAACAGAGGCAAACAGATTGATGTGAGTAACCACAAGGTGGCAGATTTGGCCTCTGTCATGTAGGGAGACGTTGTGAGTGGGTGGATTCCAAATGACTGAGACAATTTAATAAAAACAATTAAACATATTTACAGCCAAATACTTGCTAGGAATTAAGCTTAATGACGCTGTGTCACTGACTTTAGTCTAATGCAGCATTTAGTACCGTTCTCACACCCTAGTGTGTTATTCTGTTAAGTTAGAGAAATGTTCATTAACCTTCAAGAAGAATCAGGGAGTTATTTTAGAAGTACTGCATGCCTCTTGCCCAGAAATTTAGTTAAGAGAAAAATAAAATTTCTTATTCAAAATGCATTTAAAAGCATGTTGCTGAGTATATATACTCAAAGGTGCACATACATTTATTGGAGACAAAAAAAGTTGTTTAACAAGTGAAATGTTTTAAGAAACATGATTTTCCATTTATTCATTTTGTCACCAGATTATGCTCTTCAGGGTCGCATGGAGCCTGCGCCTTCAGTGGGATTGAACACAAAGTGGGGATCAGCTCTGGAGAGGTGCCTGTCTATTGCAGGGCACATTCGTGCACAGATCCACAGTCAGGGCTGGATTAAGTTCTTTAGGGGCCCTAAGCACTTAAAAGATTTTGGTGTCCCCAAATATATGAACTGCACTCACTCTCAGTGGATGACTGAGCGGGACATCCAACATGGCCAAAATAAGAACGATCACATGAGTCTTGGTGGACCGTGTGGCAGTTATCAGATTCTAATTTTGTTGTATTGCCAAGATTAATAAATGTTGTTAACCTCTATTATTACTATTTGATTATTATTTTTATTATTGTAAAAGTGTATGTTGTGGCACGCGGCTGGGGGTGGTACCCAGCCGGGACGCCCAGGAGGACTGGAGGAGCGATTGCACGTCCTCCGGACCATGAGGGGGCGACCATGGGTACAAAGCTTGGAAGCGCAGCCCTGTAGCGGCCCATTGTCACCGCCAGAGGGCGTCCCAATGCCTATGGAGCCCTGGACCTCAGCACTTACGCCACACCTGGAAGTGCTGGGAGGAAGAGGATCAGGGACACCCAGAGTGCTTCCGGATGCAGAGCCGGTACTTCTGCCACACTGGGGAGTGCCGGTGGAAGATTGCCGGGAGGCACCTGGAGCACATCCGGGTGTGTATAAAAGGGGCCGCCTCCCTCCATTCGATGGCTCGGGTTCGGGAACGAAGGAAGACAAGGTCTTGGAAGAGAGAAAAAGGCGGCCTGAAGAGTGAGGCGTTTGAATAGGCCTGGACTTTGGGGAGTTAGGGGGTTGTGTGTGCCTTACATTCTTATAAACAAACGTGTTGTGGGTGAACCAGCCCATCTGTCTGTGTCCGGGCCGTATCCCACAATGTATTTTTTTCATTTAATGAGAGCACTCTTTTTTGTGGAACCTGATTCTGCTGCACCATTTGCAGTTTTGCACCATATAGTCCATTGTAAATCCAGCAATGAAAAATTTCTGTGGTGCACCCCCTTCCCTTGATACCCTAAAGAAGTGCTTATTTTGCTTAATGGTTAATCCAGCCCTGCCTATAGTCACTCTTACAGGGCCAGTTTAGATTTACCAGTCAATATTAACTTTTTGGGGATATGACAGGAAAATCCATACTGACATGGAATCGAGGGACCTGAAAATTCCATACAGGCAGCACTTAAACTGAGATTTAAACCCAGAGCACTGAAAATGGGAGGCAGTAGTAAGAACCATTGTATCTATATTGCTCTTATGTCAATAAATTTACTTGACAAGAAAATTTACAACAAGTTTATTAGGTACACCTGTTCAACTGTTTGTTAATGCAAATAACTAATCAGTCAATCACATGGCAGCAACTCAATTCATTTGGGCATGTAGACATTGTCATGATGACCTGCTGAAGTTCAAACCGAGCATCAGAATGGGGAAGAAGGGTGATTTAAGTGAATTTGAACGTGGCATGGTTTTTGGTGAAAGATGGGCTGGTATGAGTATTTCGGAAACTGCTCATCTATTAGAATTTGTACGCACAACCATCTCTAGGATTTACTGACAAAAAAGGAAAAATATCCAGTGAGCTGCAGGTCTTTGGGTAAAAAAACCTTACTGATGCCAGAGGTCAGAGTAGAACGGCCAGACTGGTTTGAGCTGATAGAAAGGCAACATTAACTCAAATAACCACTCATTACAACAGAGGTATGCAGAAAAGCATCTCTGAATGCACAACATGTCGAACCTGAAAGAAGATGGGCTACAGCAGCAGGAGACCACACCTGGTGCCATTTCTGTCAGCTAAGAACAGGCAACTGAGGCTGCAATTTGCACAAGCACAACAAAATTGGACAACAGAAGATTGGAAAAATGTTGCCTGGTCTGATAAGTCTTGATTTCTACTGCAATCTTGGTAGGGTCATAATTTGGTGTCAACAACACGAAAGCATGCATCCATCCTGCCTTGTATCAACGGTTCAGGTTAGTGGTGGTGGTGGTGTAATGGCAGGGTGTGGGGAGATATTTTCTTGACAGGCTTTGGGCCACTTAGTACTAACTGAGCATCATTTAAATGCCACAGCCTACCTGAGTATTGCTGCTGACAAATGACTGCAGTGTATCCATCTTCTGATGACTACTTCAGCAGGATACTGCGCTATGTCACAAAGCTCAAATCATTTCAAACTGGTTTCTTGAACATGACAATGAGTTCACTGTACTCAAATGGCCTCCACAGTCACCAGATCTCAATCCAAGAGAGCACTCTTGGGATGTGTTGGAACAGGAGATGCGCAACATGGATGTACAACCGACAAATCTGCAGCAACTGTGTAATGCTATCATGTTAATAAGGACCTCAATCCCTGAGGAATGTTTCCGGTACCTTGCTGAATGTATGCCATGAAGAATTATGGTAGTTTTGAAGGATAAAGGGGTCCAACCCAATACTAGAAAGGTGGCTGGTGAGTGTGTGTGTGTGTGTATATATATATATATATATATATATATATAGATATATATATATATATATATATATATATATATATATATACACAGTTGTGCTTGAAAGTTTGTGAACCCTTTAGAATGTTCTATATTTCTGCATAAATATGACTTAAAACATGATCAGATTTTCACATACTTTTCACATACTTTTGCCACTCACAAATATGTAATATTCGATAATTTTCCTTAATAAATAAATGACCAAGTATAATATTTTTGTCTCATTTGTTTAACGGGTTTCTCTTTATCTACTTTTAGGACTTGAGTGAAAATCTGACGATATTTTAGGTCATATTTATGCAGAAATATAGAAAATTCTAAAGGGTTGACAAACTTTCAAGCACATAAAAACTGTATATATCTATATATTGTCACGCACGCGCGAGTAGGAGGCCGCGGATTGATTCGACAGCACCTGGGAAACCACTCGCCAGGGAATGGTGGGGTATTAACTTTCTCCCTCTGCTTCCTCATAGGAAAAAAGACCGTCCTGCACCATAGGCATGGATGACCGCAGTGCGATACTTCCGCCCTTCCTCCGCCATCTTGCCCTGACGTCATCCTTCCCATCCTCCCTTGCGCTCCTTCCCGACATTCCTCCACTTCCGGCTCCTCCCCAATAAAATGGCCGCGACGCCAGGAGTCGGCGTCGCGCATATGAACTGTTTAGTTTATAATTTTGACCTGTTTTTTTTGTCTGTACAATATACGGGGCCGGAAAACCCCAACCCTTGCTACTGTCTCTCTCGGTCCTTTACAACTGGCGTAGTCGGCAGGATACAGAGATCCCGGAATGACGGAGGGACAGGACCTGAACACCGTGCTGCAGGGAATGAACGCCCAGCTCCAGGCCCTGCAGCAAGCGCAAGCCGCTACCAACCGGGAGCTGGAGGCCACGAAGGCCAGGTTAGTGGAAGCCCGAAATATTGGCCCGCTACGGCATTAGCCCGGGCCAGCAGGCGGCCGAATGGCGGAACTGGGTCTTTGACCCCGAAAAGCCCGCTCGCGCCCAGGCGTTGAGTTCTGGGGCAAGATGGGCGCTGGCTACGGCCAGAGAGCCCGACGGGCGGAAAGTCGTCGAGCGGGTGGCCTGTGAAGGCCTGGTCAATGCAATGCCCAGTTCCCTCGCCCAGCAGGTCCGGGGGCACGCCTATCAAAACATGTCGGGCCTCCTCGACGTCCTGGAGCGTCAGTTGGCGGTCCTCCGACTTGGGGGGTCAGAAAAGCCTGCTCGCGGGAACCGGCAGGGACGGGCGGCCACCCCGAGCCCCCTCGACGCGCTGCAGAAGCGCCAGCCAGAGCCAAAGAGAGGCGGGTCCGCCGCTGTTTCAAGTGTGGCGAGACCGGCCACCTGCTGCCAAACTGCCCCATCACATCGCCCGGAGCCTATGGACTGCAGCTGGACATCACGGAGAGGTATTGTACCCGCCGCATCCCTTGGCGAGTCGAATCACGGGAGTGGTGTTGCTAAATGGGCACGCCGTGGTGGCTTTGTTTGATTCCGGCAGCAACATTACCATTGTTGCTCGCCGTTGTCTTACCGCAACAGTGGTTAAAGCAGCATTTGTTGGTTACCTGTGTACATGGGGGGACTAGGTCATATCGTTCCGCTCACTGCTATCTTACCTGGAAGGGGGAACCAATCCAAATGGCGGTCGCTGTGTTACCTGACCCCCTTCCCAGTGATCCTGGGACAAGACTGGTCTAAAAGAATCAGCGGTAAGCCATTACGCTCGGGGCCTCGTTGGATCTTGTCATGAGGGGAAAAGGCACCCTCCCGCGGCCTCCACGCCGTGCACAAGGGCAGGCCCTATGGGCGCTGGTGTCTCGGGGACCTTTCGTGGCTACGGACCTTGACCCGGAAGATTCCGCGGAGAAGGGACTAGCCAGGAACTCTTCCCGGCCCAGGCCCCAAGACCTCTCGCGGCCTGGACCATCAATTTCGGTCCACGCCGGCCTCCTTTAAGAGGGAGCAGTGGAATGATGACTCCCTGCGCTTTGCCCGGAACGCGATTGTTCTGCCTAACAGCTCGACAGCGGACGGATCCACACCGGGAACCCTTCTTTGTCCTTGAAATGATCTGTTGTACCGAGTGGCTACCCATGAGGGCGAGGTGCGGAAGTTGTTGCTAATTCCGCGTACCTTCCGGCGGGAGATATGCGAGTTGGCACATGCTCACCTCCTAGGCCCACCTCGGGGCGAAAAACACTGGAGAGGATTAAGCTCCGCTTTTACTGGCCTGGGATCAATGAGGAGGTCCGGCGGTTCTGTCAATCCTGTCCGAGTGCCAGACCCGCCAGATTCCTAGGAGGGACCGTGCTCCTCTAGTCCCTATTCCCCTCGTGGACATCCCCTTTGAAAGGATAGGGGTCGATTTGGTGGGACCCCTGGAGCCCTCAACCCGTGGCCACAAGTATATCCTAGTCATGGTGGACTATGCCACCCGGTACCCAGAGGCGGGTCCCCTGCGCCCGCTAATACTAAAAGCATCGCACGGGAACTGGTTAACTTGTTTTCACGCGTGGGCATACCCAAGGAGGTCCTCACGGACCAGGGTACGCCCTTCACTTCGGATACGTTCAAGGAGGTGGCCAAATTACTGCAGATAAAGCACCTGAAAGCGTCAGTCTATCACCCGCAAACTGGCGGGTTGGTGAGCGATTTAATCAGGCGCTTAAGCAGATGCTCCGCAAGGTAGTCAGCGGACGGCAGGAACTGGGACCAGCTCCTCCCGCCGTGCTTTTGCCTACCGGGAGGTACCCCAGGCCTCTACGGGCTTCTCCCCTTTGAATTACTATACGGGCGACAACCCCGGGAATCCTCGACATCCTAAAAGAAGGCTGGGAGGCCGAGGCTCTTCCCTCCTCTAATATTTTGAGACGTGGCGCAACTGCGCGACCGACTCACAAAGATCAGGCCCCTCCTAAAAGAGCACGTGACTCGTGCGCAAGCAGCGCAGGCCCGGTGTTACAACCGCAACTCCGTCCTCAGGGAGTTCCGCCGGGGGACCGAGTTATGGTGCTCGTCCCACCTCCCACTCGAAGCTGCTCGCTCACTGGCAAGGGCCTTACGAGGTTAAGGAGAGAAAGGACTCGTCGACTATTTGGTAAAACAGCCCAACCGTCGACCGAAAGTGAGAGGATCTATCATGTCAACCTGTTAAAGCCCTGAGAGATAGAGAGGAGCTCCCAGCCCCGTAGGTCACTCTCCCTTTCGCAAGCACAACTGCCCTTAACCTCGGTGAAGAGCTGACCCCAAGCAGCGGCAGGAGTTAGCCCAAACACTCCGAGCCATCCCGAGGTAGTGGCGAGTCACCCGGCGGACGCGCTGATTGAGCACGATATAGTCACGGAGCCCGGGTAATCGTCCGGGAGAGGCCCTACCGACTCCGGAGGCAAAGCGCGCAGAGGTCGAACTGGAGGTGAAAGCGTATGTTGGACATGGACATAATTGAAGAGAGCCATAGTCCCTGGTCCAGCCCTATTGTCCTCGTCTCCAAGCCAGGCGGCTCCTGGAGGTTCTGTAATGACTTTAGACGTCTGAATCAGATCTCCAAGTTCGATGCCTACCCCATGCCCCGCATTGACGACCTCCTTGAGCGGCTGGGTACGGCTCGATATCTGACTACCCTTGACATGACAAAGGGTATTGGCAAATTCCTTTAACGGCATCCGCAAAGGAGAAAACGGCCTTTAGCACCCCTAGCGGGCACTGGCAGTACAAGGTCCTCCCATTTGGGCTGCACGGGCCCGGCGACCTTCCAACGTCTGGTAGATAGAGTGCTGAAGCCCACCAGTCCTATAGCGCCGCCTACCTGGATGGCGTTGTCATCTATTCCGGCACCTGGGAGGAGCATCTACTGCAGGTCGCAGCTGTCCTCCGAACACTGGCTAAAGCCGCCTCCGCATAAACCCCGGAAGTGTTTTTGGATTAAAGGAGGCCAAATATTTAGGCTACCTCGTGGGACAAGGACAGGTGCGCCACAGAGCTCCAAAGTGAAAGACATCTTAGAATGGCCCGTCCGAGTACCAAGAAACAGGTGCAGGCTTTCTTGGGGCTTGCGGGTTACTACCGCCGGTTTGTTCCCGTTTCTCGAAGAGCAGCACCCTTGACTGACCTGACAAAAGGGCGCCCCTATACGTGGTGTGGACCGACAAAGCAGAACACGCGTTCAGTGACCTAAAGAAGGCCCTAACGCCGGCACCTGTGTTACGGACGCCCGATTTTGGGCTCCCGTTTATTCTCCAGACCGACGCTTCGGACACAGGCCTGGGTGCCGTGCTGAGCCAAAGCGTCGATGGTGTCGAGCACCCTGTGATGTACCTTAGCCGGAAACTGATGGACCGGGAGACCCGCACGCGGCAGTGGAGAGGGAGGCCTTGGCCATTAAGTGGGCAGTGACCCACCTCCGTACTACCTGCTGGGTGCGAGTTCGCTCTGGTGACTGATCACGCTGCACTTCAGTGGATGTCCCTGCACAAAGAGTGAATCCGCGGGTCACCAGGTGGTTCCTGGACTTACAGCCGTATAAGTTCACTGTCACTTATCGGCGGGGCACCCTTCAGGCCAATGCCGATGCCCTCTCTCGTATTCACGACCTCTCGGTTAGGTCCGCCCGACCTGGCGGTCCTGGGCTAAGGGGGATCGTGTCACGCACGCGAGTAGGAGGCAGCGGATTGATTCGACAGCACCTGGGAAACCACTCGCCGCCAGGGAATGGTGGGGTATTAACTTTCTCCCTCTGCTTCCTCATAGGAAAAAAGACCGTCCTGCACCATAGGCATGGATGACCGCAGTGCGATACTTCCGCCCTTCCTCCGCCATCTTGCCCTGACGTCATCCTTCCCATCCTCCCTTGCGGTCCTTCCCGACATTCCTCCACTTCCGGCTCCTCCCCAATAAAATGGCCGCGACGCCAGGAGTCGGCGTCGCGCATTATGAACTGTTTAGTTTATGATTTTGACCTGTTTTTTGTGTCTGTACAATATACGGGGCCGGAAAAACCCCAACCCTTGCTACTGTCTCTCTCGGTCCTTTACAATATATATATATATATATATATATATATATATATATATATATCTATATATATATCTACTGTATACAGTGGTGTGAAAAACTATTTGCCCCTTCCTGATTTCTTATTCTTTTGTATGTTTGTCACACAAAATGTTTCTGATCATCAAACACATTTAACCATTAGTCAAATATAACACAAGTAAACACAAAATGCAGTTTTTAAATGATGGTTTTTATTATTTAGGGAGAAAAAATCCAAACCTACATGGCCGGTGTGAAAAAGTAATTGCCCCTTGTTAAAAATAACCTAACTGTGGTGTATCACACCTGAGTTCAATTTCGTAGCCACCCCAGGCCTGATTACTGCCACACCTGTTTCAATCAAGAAATCACTTAAATAGGAGCTGCCTGACACAGAGAAGTAGACCAAAAGCACCTCAAAAGCTAGACATCATGCCAAGATCCAAAGAAATTCAGGAACAAATGAGAACAGAAGTAATTGAGATCTATCAGTCTGGTAAAGGTTATAAAGCCATTTCTAAAGCTTTGGGACTCCAGTGAACCACAGTGAGAGCCATTATCCACAAATAGCAAAAACATGGAACAGTGGTGAACCTTCCCAGGAGTGGCCAGCCGACCAAAATTACCCCAAGAACGCAGAGACAACTCATCCGAGAGGTCACAAAAGACCCCAGGACAACGTCTAAAGAACTGCAGGCCTCACTTGCCTCAATTAAGTTCAGTGTTCACGATTCCACCATAAGAAAGAGACTGGGCAAAAACGGCCTGCATGGCAGATTTCCAAGACGCAAACCACTGTTAAGGAAAAAGAACATTAGGGCTCATCTCAATTTATCTAAGAAACATCTCAATGATTGCCAAGACTTTTGGGAAAATACCTTGTGGACTGATGAGACAAAAGTTGAACTTTTTGGAAGGCAAATGTCCAGTTACATCTGGCGTAAAAGGAACACAGCATTTCAGAAAAAGAACATCATACCAACAGTAAAATATGGTGGTGGTAGTGTGATGGTCTGGGGTTGTTTTGCTGCTTCAGGACCTGGAAGGCTTGCTGTGATAGATGGAACCATGAATTCTACTGTCTACCAAAAATCCTGAAGGAGAATGTCCGCCATCTGTTCATCAACTCAAGCTGAAGCGATCTTGGGTGCTGCAACAGGACAATGGCCCAAAACACACCAGCAAATCCACCTCTGAATGGCTGGAGAAAAACAAAATGAAGACTTTGGAGTAGCCTATTCAAAGTCCTAACCTGAATCCAATTGAGATGCTATGGCGTGACCTTAAAAAGGCGGTTCATGCTAGAAAACCCTCAAATAAAGCTGAATTACAACAATTCTGCAAAGATGAGTGGGCCAAAATTCCTCCAGAGCGCTGTAAAAGACTCATTGCAAGTTATCGCAAGCGCTTGATTGCAGTTATTGCTGCTAAGGGTGGCCCAACCAGTTATTAGGTTCAGGGGGCAATTACTTTTCACACAGCGCCATGTAGGTTTGGATTTTTTCTCCCTAAATAATAAAAATCATCATTTAAAAACTGCATTTTGTGTTTACTTGTGTTATATTTGACTAATGGTTAAAACATGCAAAAGAATAAGAAATCAGGAAGGGGGCAAATAGTTTTTCACACCACTGTATATATATATATATATATATATATATATATATATATATATATATATATATATATATATATATATATATATATATATATATATATATATATATATAGTCAGTCAGCCATTACCCAACCCACTATATCCTGCTGGAGCTAATCCCAGCCAAAATAGGGCGCAAGTCAGGGAACAAACCCTGGGCAGGGTGCCAGCCCACTGCAGGACACACACACACACACTAGGGACAATTTAGGGTTGCCAATGCACCTAACCTGCATGTCTTTGGACTGTGGGAGGAAACCCATGCAGACACAGGGAGAACATGCAAACTCCACAGAGGGAGGACATGGGAAGTGAACCCGGATCTCCTAACTGCAAGGCAGCAGCGCTACCCTCTGCACCACCGTGCTGTCATTATATATATATATATTTTTTTTACACAAAGGTGTGTACACCTGATGAGCCCCAGTTAGGGTGAAACATGTGTCACTTACTCTTTGTATTATTTGGCAGACACTGTATCACATATATATGATCTGCTTCTCACAACCACAAGCATTTGTCCAAGTGCTTTCAGTATGAATTCACTGTGGTATTTTATAGGTGGAAGCATACTTTTGTGAGGTTTTTTGAAGTATATGAGCTGTCAACCTCAGAAATGTTGTAGGAACACAGTGAGGTCCCTAAGGGATCACCATACTTTATATATTTAACTATGTAGTAAGTGGTTGAAAGAGCAGCTCTGTCTGATACTTGCGCTGTCATTTGCACCTACAGGCATCAGCTCTGAAGATTAATGTTCATAGGATGGGTGCATCTCCTAACCTTTCTGTTATTCTGTCTACATTAGGCACTTGACAAGACCTGAATTGTACAATTTCATTAGGTCTTGTAAAACAATTATAGAAAATAGCTGAACTAAAATTGAGGAGTATACCTTTTCTTGATGATGTTCTTCTGGCGCTCCGGTTTCTTCCCCCAGTCCAAAGACATGCTGGTTAAGTGGATTGGCGATTCTAAATTGGGTGTGTTTGTGTGTGTCCTGCGGTGGGTTGGCACCCTACCCAGGATTGGTTCCTGCCCTGTGTTGGCTGGGATTGGCTCTAGCAGATCCCTGTGTTCTGATTCAGCGGGTTAGAAGATGGATGGATGTTCTTCTGTCCAGTTCCATCCAACTTATGCAATATTAGCAAATCATGAATATTAATGAAGTTTCATTCAAAGCTGTCACCATTTAGCCCATAATTTCAGGCTTATTATAAGTATTCTTACATTTTCTTATACAAAACGCAGAATATATTTGAATTTTAATTGTTCAGTGTTGTATGTTTACTTGTGCTTCCACCTTTTCAGCCAGTAAATTCAGCTGTAACTGAACAGGTTTGCAGCTTTGACCCTTTGTTTCTGTGCTTATTATGCTAGTGATTGCTCAAATAAAATTGCACCAAGACAAGAAGGGGCTGAGGAAAAATTCAAAATAATGTCTCCCTGAATGTGTGGATATAAATTCTGGATCCCCGAATGGAAAAGCAAGAATGAATAAAGCGAGTCTTGTGAGAGAATAATGTAGGGTAATGTAGTTTGTGCATAAAGTGTCTTGATATGCTTTCCACATTAAAATGTGGCATTCACCTTAAGATGAAGCATAAAGGATTAGGGAAACATATTAGGAAAAACCTTGAAGGGTGTGTGAGCAACAAGGAGACAACAATGTATTAGGAGATGATTGGTATAATACACAGGATGTTCTAGGACAATTAAGAAACCAGCAGATGTCCTGTAAACAACAAAACTGGACAGTTGTGGCATACACAGAGATTTCAAGGGTAATAGCTGAACATAAGAGATATGAGAAGAACAAGACTGTAGTAGAATAGTCTTTTATTTAGATTTGGGTTTGTAAACCAACAAACCAGTCAGAGCAAATGCCAAGTGATGTGTATGCATTAAATCGGCACTGTTATGTATATTCAATTGTCTATAAATTTGAACCCTGCCTTTATTACTTTGACCATTCTGTATTGGAATGTAACTGATCCCTCTTTAGCATTTGCTGAAGAGAAAAAAAACACAATGAACAAGTTTTCTCCTGCCTGGTTCCTGACTCAGAGAGGCCCTAGCTGAGGGCAAGATTTCTTTCTATTACTATATACTTCTGCAGTCTTCATTTCAAGTATAAATGTCAAAACTGATGTTCTATATCTCACATTGGCGTTTGTGTAGCATCCATTCAAATGAAGCTTAAACTACTCATACCATCCTTACTTAACTGTTAATTGTACTTTTTGTATAGAGTGTGGACGAAGACTTCAGACAAGACAGCAGGAGTGGTTATATAGCAGCTTTATTTTGCAGCGTCACAGTGAGAAGAGTTTCAGAAAAGCAGACAATCAATATACATGACAGCGTCAGGGCTCTTCTGAACCCCGTCTGTTGGGTGGGGAAAAGTTTTCATACCCCTAGAATGCATGATTTATGAAATGTAACAGTTGACACTTTTATTATACACAATCCTTAAGCCCCTTCAACGCCCCTTGATTTCTTGGCCCCTTTGTTATGGCGGTCAGATGTAAACTAAGGGAAAACGTCATAAGGCAGACTCATGTGTGGAATGCTTAGACCTTGAGTCCTTTGGACAAATATTTTTCTGTTTGCTCAGCAAAGCATGCTTTTACATAATTTATGGTTTCGTAAAGCTTACTTCTCAGACATGAATTAGTACAAGGGAATGAAGAGAACATTCATCTTCCACAAGAGACGCTGATTAAATTTTTCCACATTGCAATGAGATTTCAATGCACTTGGATAAGCTACCAAACATCTGAGCACTGACCGTAGTATGTTGGGAAAGTGTGGTTTAACCTACAGGGTGACAAACTCTAATCAGCTTATAGTTGTATAAATTTTTTTGTAGAATTTAGCACAAGATTCGAATGGTTTATTGATTTGGAGAAGACTTATGATAGAGTGCCACATTGAGATATCCCGTGTAGTGGGAAAGTGGTTCCAGCCTACACTCTGGACATCTGATAGTTCATGAGGGAACAGGACCAGAGGAGAAAAGAGGCACAGATCCAAAATTGAAGGGTTAAAGGTGCAAGTTTATTTACGAGAGTGCTGTACAACAAAAACACAGTAGTCTCAGGTGGGCTTTGTTCCACAATCCTTCGGTGCTGACATTCTATCAAAAAGTGAATAGTAACAAAAAGAAAAAAAAACATTAAAAAGAAAAGTGTTTATTTACAGTAAGTACAGTGCACTCCTATAGTTCCCTATACAAAAACTAAACACACGCACACACACTCCATCAATAAAGGCAGTCTTTCTGTTTTATCCCAGGCTCAGGAAGCTTCTCAAAAGGGGCAAAAAATAGAGGAAAAATATGTACAAGAAAAATGTAGTGTGTGTATATACAAAAAAAAAGTATCCCACAGTCACAAATGTACATATACCTCCACCAAAACCATCACTCAGAGATGGATATGTATAAAAAGAAACAATATTTACAAAGTGGTCAAGTAAACCAACTGCTCCTTCAATAACTCACAGTGCTTAATCCTACCTTTCCTTTAGGTCCACTGACACCCCTGTCGGCAGGCAGCTCCTTAAATCGGTGGTTCTCAACCTGTGGGGTGTGCCCCCAAACTAACAAAAAAGGGGGAGCGAAGATGTTAAACAAAAGAAAACAAGAGTTGAAAATATGAAAAATACATCTATTGAAACCAAAACAAATTAACTTAAACTACATTCTGATACTAGAAAAATAAATATAGAGTTAGATAAATGTCAATAAAAGTTAAGTAGGTATAATAAAACTTGTAGCGGTGTATTGGCAGCAAAAAATATAGGAATAACTTTTATTAAGGTTTGAAAAAAACGTTAGGGGGGCGCGAGCAAAACTCTTATGAAAACTTAGGTCGCAAATACTTAAAGGTTGAGAAACGCAGCCTTAAATATATAAACGACAGGGCATATAAACTTTTTATTTTCTTCACCTGTGGGGCACGTCTTCCCCATGACCCCCACAGGCACAACATAGTCCCAAGTACAGCAAACAAAACACCAACACGCACAGTCCTCCTTTGCACCAACACTCCTCCGTCCGTCGTCGTCGTCGTTGTCGTCGTCGTCGTCGTCCAACTCCTCCCGACTCTGGCCACTGAGTGGTGGTTGCTGGGCCCTTTTATAGTCCACCAGGAAGTGCTCCAGGTGGTTGATTGCCGAGTTCCGGCTGCACTTCCGGGTGTAGCGAACATAGACATATATAGATAGACACCGCATTCACTGTGCTGCCCAGTCGACACGATACGTCAGTGCGTCTGCCATATTGCGAGTGGCAAAAGTGCCATTTAAACTAATATAGATAGACGTGGAAACCGGGTTTTCTGATGAAAAAACAATAACGTTTAAAACAGTATCGTTTACATGCAACAGATTTTGGCGAATCGTTTACATGCAATTACTTATCTCCATTTATACACTAATAATGGCAATTATTAAATAATAATTAGTATTAAATAATTTCTCCCATATAAGTAACATTTCTCGGACTACCTTCTTCCATCACCGAAACATTTCTAGACTTCGTCCTGTTCTTACTCAACACAGTACTGAAGTATTGGCCCTAGTCACCTCACGTATAGATTACTGTAATGCTATTCTATCTGGCAAACCACAAAAACGCATCCATCGCTTACAACTTCTTCATAATTCTGCTGCCAGGATAATAACCTGCTATTCTAAATCCATTGAACATATTACACCTATTCTCTCTAAGCTTCACTGGCTCCCTGTTCACTACTGAATACAATACAAAATATTGCTCTTAACATTTAAAGCCCTTCCACAACCTCACTGATCTCCTACAGACTCTGCAGCTCGACTTTCTGTACCACACATCAGACACAGTGCTATTGGAGCCTGAGCGTCTCTCATAGTGCTCCTCAACTCGGGAATTCTCTTCCCTCTCATATACGATTCAATAACACATTTTAAAACTGCCCTCAAAATGTATCTTTTCAAACTGGCATACCAGTTGTGATTTTTTCACTGTTACTGCCAGTTATCTTTGTTTGTTTGATAATTATTGCTTTTTGATTTATCATTATCTTGTTTTAATTGTATGGAATCAAATCATCCAGGATCTGGTTTGGAGCGTACAGCGGTTTGTGCAATCCCAAGTAGCACATTATTCATTACTTCACTCCGCAGCTGTGGCACTCGAAATATGGCGGTGACATTGACGTACGATGCTGCTGGTCAGCGGCGTCTAGTAATTCTATGTCTATGATAGCGAATACACTGTCCATACGGGCTCAGGAGCATAGACATATATAGATAGACACCGCATTCACTGTGTTTCCCAGTCGACACGATATGTCAGCGCATCAGCCTTATTGCAAGTGGCAAAAGTGCCATTTAAACTAATACAGGTAGACATGGAAACCGGGTTTTCTGATGAAAAAACCAATAATGTTTAAAACAGTATCATTTACATACAACAGATTTTGGCGAATCGTTTAAATGCAATTATGTATATCCATTTATACACTAATAATGGCAATTATTAAATAATAATAATTATAATTATTAAATAATTCTTTCCATATAAGTAACATTTCTCGGGCTGCCTTCTTCCATCTCCGAAACATTTCTAGACTTCGTCCTGGGGGGTATTTTCCATACGTCGCTTAAATCATCCGAGATCAGATGCCTCATCTTGGATGAGTTAATGCCGGTAAAACTCATCCGGGATAAGTTGGGTTTTCAAACGCAGCCGTGTAGTAGATTTTCTAGCTGGATCTAATCATCCGAGATGATTGCGTGCGCCCACGCTGATTGAAAAGCCCATATATACTGAGTCTAGAAAACAAGATCAGCAAGTCTTTGATATGCTGAAACAAAATGACGAAAGAAGGGGCGCATTTTTTCACACAAGTGGAGCAGAACCTTTTACTCGAAGGATATGAAGAATTTCAAGATTTAATATGCACAAGAGGTAACCCTGCAAAAGCAGACCAAACCCGAAATGACAGCTGGCAAAAAGTGGCCGACAAATTTAAACACTAAATAGTGTGATTGTACTTACTGAATTCAGCGTTTCATTTCCTATGTGTCAGATTAATTATTATTTAATATGTCATAATTCCAGATCAAACATGAGCACAAGGAGAACATGGGGACAGGTTAAAGTGAAGTAAAAGAATATACTTCACACTGCTAAATATTGGTATATAACTATTCAAAGAATTGTTGACATAAAGAATCATATATAATATAAAAAACATTAATTTTAAAGCTAATAAGAAGGCAGGCAAGCAAAAAACAGGTGCAGGTCCATGCGGCCTAGACCTAACTCCTGCAGAAGAGGGCATTCCAGGGGGAATATCCTCCTCAGGACCAGTGGCAGGATGCAGTGGTCACTTCATTTCAGGTAAAGGATGGTCATTGCATATATTTGTCCTCAATGTGTGCCATAGGTATGTTCCATATAGCCCTTTTTTTTTGTTGGGTCAGTTTCTGGGAATGTCATATCCCTAGAACTTGTGTCTGACCAATGAGATATTGACAAAGGTGAAATATTTGATGAAGACACTGCGTCTGATTATTCATCAGGAGGAGAGGTAAATTTTCCAAATAATGTTTGATCAAACTCCACTCTGATCAGTCCCATGTGCCTCAATCACATTTAGAAATCCTGGGTAATGAGAATGTCAGGCTGAATGTGATATTCTTCATGGAACTGTGGGTGTTTTTGCCTGTGAATTACCTACCTGCAATGGCATGAAACGCCTCTTTATTGTCTGCACACGCAGGTGTCCAGAAAACACTATGAAAACCCGAAGGAAATATTTCAGAGCCAAACAGACTTTACGAATTGCCTGGCAAACTGCACTTTTAGATAGATTTTTCCGCATTGCTTACAATATATATATATATATATATATATATATATATATATATATATATATATATATATATATATATATATATATATATATATATATATATATATATAAAAGCGTTCCGCTTGCAAAAAACCTCAAAGCAATGCATACTGTCTGTGTGGTTGTGAGAGCCCGACTTCACCTAGTTTGACTTTGAATATAAGGTGCTAATAAATCTTTGAGGTACAATATTCAACCTCGGCTAAAGCGGTATCTTTCGAAAAGAATTTCCTCCAGGAGCAATAAAGGATCTTGCCGATCGCGCAAAACCCTATCAATATGAAATTTTCTTCTTATAATTTGCGCACCGATATCAATTGGTTGCTCAATCATGAACGGTGAAGCCATGACTGAATGAATTCCATGCACAGAAACTGATTAAGTGTGTGAGCTAATCCTTGTTTACATAGAACAAATCTGCTCTGAGCAGGTTTGAGGACTTGGATGTGCTGCTATGACAACACATTCAGCAAGAGTTTGATCCAGGATCATGGCACATTGTCAACAGTTACATCCGGTTAAACGAGTAATCCACTTAAGAAAAATACCCCCCATGTTCTTATGCAACACAGTACTAAAGTATTGGTTAATGCCCGAGTCACCTCACGAATAGATTAATGTAATGCAATTCTAACTGGCATCCCACAAAAACTTATCCATCGCTTACAACTTCTTCACAATTCTGCTGCCAGGATAATAACCTGCTGTTCTAAATCCACTGAACATATTACACATACTCTCAGCTTCACTGGCTCCCTGTTAACTGCAGAATACAATAGAAAATATTGCTCTTACCATTTAAAGCTCCCCCCTACCTCACTGATCTCCTACAGACTTACACTCCCTCTCGCTCACTCAGATCCTGTAATTTGAGAGTATTCAATCTGGCAATATATTGCAGCCTTAGTGTGTGCAGGACAGACACAACTAAAGACAGGAGCATAAAATGATGGTTGTCAATTTCAAACTGTGTTTCCTCAATGTGCTCCTTGAGAAAAAACATCATCAAGTTTGAGAAATGTTAACAGCTAACAACAATATACATACAGTAGTTAGTGACTAAATACGTTTAGCCAAAATATTGTTTGGAGGCTCACTTCAGCACATAAATGCATAGCTTTGCTAGCTTAGCCTTGCATAGCTAAAGTTAAGATTATAAAACGGGATTTTCAAATGGCCAAATATAACCAAAACAATTGTCCAGCCTTACCTATGAAATGTAATCCCCGGGATCTGGTTTGGAGCGTACAGCGGTCTGTAAAATCCCAAGCAGAACATGTGAGAGGCATCTTATCTATTACTTCACGCCACAGCAGTGCCACTCGCAATATGGCGGCGATGTTGACGTACGATTCTGCTGGTCATGAGGCGTCTAGTAATTCTATGTCTATGCTCAGGAGTCCCAGCTGTGGAACGCCCTGGCGGCGCCTGTGGGACCCAAAAGGGCTGCATCCAACTCCAATTCCCATGGAGCCCCGCAGGAAATTGAGGCACCACTAGCCATTTAGCGTCCAGGGGAAGCTATTGCACAGTCCATGGCTGCTCTCCCTGAACATAAAAAGAAGGGGTGTCCCGGCCGGGCATGGACCCCAGCCGTCCTCCACACTAGCCAATCTGATGTCTACCCAACCCGTCTACCACCGCACCTATCCAGTTTGACGCGGGCACACCACGCACGCGACACGCCCCGGGCAACCTTCTATTTAAAATCAGACATCTGCCAGTCAGGCGCACGTCATCCCCACAGAAGGCCAATGGCTATACTGAGCTCAAGCACACTGGTTGCTGACGCTCCAGTAAGTAAACCTTATTTATTTAGAAATCGGGATCTCCATCTCTGACTCAACCTCAATTATAAATGTCGGGTTTCGTTTCCAGGCGCGCTGTACCTTAAACCGCTTTGGGACGGGTAGGCTGTGGGGACACCGGCGCCTGAAGGTGAACACCTGCTGAGGAGCTCGTACTGGCCATTATACGGCATCGCCGCCACGCATCACAACGCGCACTCGCTGACACGGCTCCACGTACTTTTACCCTTTTAAACGATGATGTTCGGTTTAGTGTTACTTATAACTTAAACACACGTCAAGAGGGGAGAGGTGTATGAGAGAGAACGGAGTACCAGAAAAGTATGTGAGGATTGTCCATAATACTTAATGAGGGACCCTGAGCTCAGGTTAAAGGCAGTGTTGGGGTAACAGACAAGATCCCAGTTAGAGTTGGTCTACATCAGGGGTTTCCTTACCTCCTTGATCCAGTTATGGATGTGTTGAGTCACGGGATAAAAGACCAATACCCCAGGGCAGCTTTTTGCTGATGAGATTGTATTGTGTAGCACCAGAAAAGAGGATGCTGAGAGAAAGTTGGATGAATAGATAAAAGTTTTGGAAGATAGAGGGTGGAAGATGCATAGGAAGAAGATAAAATACGAGATGTTTAATAATGAACTATTGAAAAAAGAGTAGATACATTTAAATATTGAGAATCAGGATGGAAAATTAGATGCAGAGATAACCCGCAGAGTGCAGTGTGGATGGGAAGTTGGAAGAAGGTGTCAGCAGTATTGTGAATTAAGGCAAAGTTTAAAAGTAAGGTTTTTAAAACAGTGGTAAAGACCGAAAATGATGCATAGAGCTGAGACATGGCCAGTAAAGGAAGCACAGAAGAAGTTAGATGTGGTGAAAATGAGAGAACGTTGGGATGGATGTGTGCAATTACAAAAAAGGACAGAATAAGAAATGAGATGATCAAAGGTACAACACAAGTGGGAGAATATCTAGGAAAGTACAGGAAAGTAAGTTGAAGTAGTATGGATGTGTGATGAGGAGATGCAATTAATATGTGGGCAAAAGAGTGATGGGAAAAGGAAAGAGAAAGCATGGGAGGTGGATGGATAAAATAAAATAAAAGAAGATCTGAATTAAAAGGGTCTGAGGAGGTGTAGGACTGAGCTGTATGAAGATGGCTGATCGAGCATATTGACAACACATAGAAGTGAAAAAAGATGAAGAGGAAAAGAAGAATACTGGGTGAATGTTGTGCCAACCTGCAAAAAATAAATTTAACAAGCCCAGACTTACATTATATTTAAATGTTGCTTCTACAATTAATGTTTCCTTAGCCAATGTTCACTGTTTTGAAGCTTCTTGTCTGTTTGATGTCTAAATGGCTTATTGAATGGAAATGCCATTCATTTCTGTAGACCGTTTAATGGAATGTGACAAACGTGACAGCAGGTAAATGGTAATCTATACGGATGTGCCGCACTCTAATGTTGTACCCTTGACATGAGGTGGCCTCTTCCACTTTACTGACCTCGTAAAAAGCATCCGTTCTTAATGAGACAAGCACAGCATTTCAAATGACCTTTTCATTCAGAAATGTGAGAGCGGCCATTAAACTCCCTTACACCTAAATTAGGCAACAGTTATGAATGAAATTGTTTTGTGATACTGTCTACTGTAATGCATGCGGTCTACTGCTTAGATAAGAAGAAGTGCACCAACCTGCCGTGCTCCAGGTTTTATTTGTACACTGCTTATATGTTCATTAAAGGGGCCTGGCATCCTCAATCATGACATGAATCCACAAGCAGTTGAAGCTCATGTTATAACCTGAGAGGACAGGATTGTAGATCACAACCAAACATCAAATCAGTGAGATAAACTTAAACAGAATTATGAAACATTATTCTACATTTAATCTTGTGCATACAAGTTCTCTTCAGTATACTGACTTCTCTTTTCTATTCTAAAACATTAGGATAATGATCATGTTTACATGTGTAATACTATTTTAAGAATTTATTATAGCAGGAATAATAATTTCTACCTGTAAATATAATAGCATATGATACACCTGGCCAGGTAAAGTTAAGGAGGATCTTAGCTAGTTACATAACTTTGATTATGTTCTTTCATATGCACTGTCACAGGAGGCTGGGGGTCAGACCCAGCCGGGATGCCTGGAAGGACCGGGAGGTGGTCTTTACATCCCCTGGGCCACGAGGGGGCAACAACTCTGGATGTTGAGGGGACCACGGGGAAGGAGCAAGGAGGCTAAAGCCCAGAGGAGCCTGAGGCCACCGCCAGGGGATGCCCCGGGAGATCGACACTTCCGCCACACCTGGAAGGGTGGAGAAAGGACCTTCCAGGGACACCCGGAGTGCTTGTGGGTGCATCGGCAGCATTTCCAGCAGACCAGGAAATGCTGCTAGAAGAGCATCATCAGGCACCTGGAGCACATCCAGGTGGGAATAAAAGGGGCCACCTCACTTCAATCAAGGAACTAGAGTTCTAGGAGCGGGCGCAGGACAAAGCTCCTGTGGGGAGAGGTAAGGCGGCCCACGGACACTGAGAGACCCGTGGTGAAGGTGATTGGTGCTGGGGGCACTGTGTGCTGTGTGGGACTTGTTTGGATCAATAAACGTGTGTTTTGGGTAAAGTGCTGGTGTTAGTCTGATGGTGTTCGGACCCAAGCTCACAGCACGTATACTCATAAATACTTTTTCAGTCCCACTTAATACAATTTAGAAATGCAGGAATCTGGAGCCTATAATGGCAGCAATGGACACAAGGCAGGAAACAGCCTAGGCCCATTTATGCACAAATGCACACCGGGAACAGGGACAGTCTGGAATCACAAATTAACCAGCAAACCCGCCGAGACACACAGACAATAACTGGACTTGGGATTTGAACTCAAGATGCTGGACCTGTGAAGCAGCAGCACTACCCACTGTTCTATGATGGTGCCCACTAAACACAAACATGCTAAAATATATGCAAATCATCAAAATTAATGTCTTAAATGTTTCACTTTGAATTTTATTGATTCCAGCTTGTTTGAATGTTTGAAATACATTTCCGCAATTACAGTTCTGTCTGTAAACCAGTGCTGAAAAGTGCTCAGTGGAGACCCAATCTGTCACTAATATATACTGTGTATATATATATATATATATATATATATATATATATATATATATATATATATATATATATATATATATATATATAATGTAGACCATCTTAGGTCTACATGTAAATTTATAAAAATGACCTGAATAACACATAAAACATTTACGAAGGAAGAAGTAAGGAACTAAATTAAAGGGAAATAATTGTAACATTCCAAGAACATCCATGCGTTTTATCCTAAAGGTCAATGAGTTGACAATATCGAGTTATTAAATCACCTTAGTGAGATCAAAATCCAGCAGCTGGCCTCATAACTCTCAGGCAGACATGAACCTATGACTATTAATTTCCACATTTAAATCGTGTTCCTTTAAAACAGCTGAGCCCCATTTCATTTGGAGCCATTCATAAATAAAACACAACACCCTTTCTTAATTGAGGTTTGTCAAATATAGAAAAGCAATATGTAATCTAGTATTTGGGATGCAAGGTCAGTGTAAAGAAAACCTTCATGGTGTCTTTCCCAACTCTGAGCATCAAGAAGCACAGACAATGCCTTATTATGTATAGCAGGCATCCTGTTTTAAGCATTATATTGAAACAGGAGCAATACAATTGAAGGTTTATTGAATTATGAATGAAATATTTTCATGTATGTTGAAGAACAATTTAAAAATCAAAAGAGAAAATTTTAATTACTGAAATTACTTTTTGCAAGTTGCCAACTGATGTAATCACTTTAAAAATGTAATGAGTTCTAACTGATTCCAATCAATAAATAAGATCATGAATGCAGATAAGAATATCGTCTTCATGAGTTTGATATGAAAGGTTTAGCCTTAAGTAAACAGAAGAAAATTGGTATTGTCATCATCTAGATAATTATTATCTTTATTAATGTAAAGCATATTCCATCCATCCATTATCCAACCCGCTATATCCTATCTACAGGGTCACAGGGGTCTGCTGGGGCCAGTCCCAGCCAACACACGGTGCAAGGCAGGAAACAAACCCCAGGCTGGGTGACAGACCGCCGCAGTATAAAGCATATTTCAAGACAAATAGCAATTGGGATGAAAGAGTATTTCACCAATTATCATTTGCCTTTCTTTTATGATTTAGCCAAATAATTAATTCCAAAAGGAAAGGGAAACTTTCAGAAAAATTAAAGAAAACAAGCCAATATCCAAAATTCAAAATTTGAAATACCAAACCTCAAACCATAAATGTCAAACATTAAAGAATACAAAGGAAGCCATCCATCCAGCCATCCTCTTCCGCTTATCCGAGGTCGGGTCGCGGGGGCAGCAGCTTGAGCAGAGAGGCCCAGACTTCCCTCTCCCCGGCCACTTCTTCTAGCTCTTCCGGGAGAATCTCAAGGCGTTCCCAGGCCAGCCGGGAGACATAGTCCCTCCAGCGTGTCCTGGGTCTTCCCCGGGCCTCCTCCCGGTTGGACGTGCCCGGAACACCTCACCAGGGAGGCGTCCAGGAGGCATCCTGATCAGATGCCCGAGCCACCTCATCTGACTCCTCTCGATGCGGAGGAGCAGCGACTCTACTCTGAGCCCCTCCCGGATGACTGAGCTTCTCACCCTATCTTTAAGGGAAAGCCCAGACACCCTGCGGAGGAAACTCATTTCAGCCGCTTATATTCGCGATCTCGTTCTTTCGGTCACTACCCATAGCTCATGACCATAGGTGAGGGTAGGAACATAGATCGACTGGTAAATTGAGAGCTTTGCCTTATGGCTCTGCTCCTTTTTCACCACGACAGACCTATGCAGAGCCTGCATCACTTTTGATGCCGCACCGATCCGCCTGTCGACCTCATGGTCCATTCTTCCCTCACTCGTGAACAAGACCCCGAGATACTTGAACTCCTCCACTTGGGGCATGATCTCTCCCCCAACCCTGAGAGGGCACTCCACCCTTTTCCGGCTGAGGACCATGGTCTCGGATTTGGAGGTGCTGATTCTCATCCCAGTCACTTCACACTCAGCTGCGAACTGATTCAGAGAGAGCTGAAGATCATGGCCTGATGAAGCAAACAGGACAACATCATCTGCAAAAAGCAGTGACCCAATCCTGAGTCCATCAAACCGGACCCCCTCAACACCCTGGTTGCGCCTAGAAATTTTGTCCATAAAAGTTATAAACAGAATCGGTGACAAAGGGCAACCCTGGTGGAGTCCAACTCTCACTGGAAACGAGGTCAACTTACAGCCGGAAATGCGGACCAAGCTCTGACACCGGTTGTACAGGGACCGAACAGCTCTTATCAGGGGGTCCGATACCCCATACTCCCGGAGCACCCCCCACAGGATTCCCCAAGGGACACGGTCAAACGCTTTTTCCAAGTCCACAAAACACATGTAGACTGGTTGGGCAAACTCCCATGCACTCTCCAGGACCCCGCTAAGGGTGTAGAGCTGGTCCACTGTTCCGCAACCAGAACAAAAATCACACTGTTCCTCCTGAATCCGAGGTTCGACTATCTGACGGAGTCTTCTCTCCAGGACCCCCCAATAGACTTTTCCAGGGAGACTGAGGAGTGTGATCCCTCTGTAGTTGGAACACACCCTCCGGTCGCCCTTTTTAAAGAGGGGGACCACCACCCCAGTCTGCCAATCCAGAGGCACTGTCCCCAATGTCCATGCGATGTTGCAGAGACGTGTCAACTAAGTCAGTCCTACAACATCCAGAGCCTTGAGGAACTCTGTGCGTATCTCATCCACCCCCGGGGCCCTGCCACCAAGGAGTTTTTTGACCACCTCGGTGACCTCAGCCCCAGAGATGGGGGAGCCCACCTCCGAGTCCCCAGGCTCTGCTTCCTCATTGGAAGGCATGTTAGTGGGATTGAGGAGTTGTTCGAAGTACTCACCCCACCGACCCAGAACATCCAGTCGAGGTCAGCAGCGCACCATCCCTACCATATACAGTGTTGACACTGCACTGCTTCCCCCTCCTGAGACGCCGGACGGCGGACCGGAATCTCCTCGAAGCCATCCGAAAGTCGTTCTTCATGGCTTCCCCAAACTCCTCCCATGCCCGAGTTTTTGCCTCAGCAACCACCGAAGCCGCATTCCGCTTCGTCTGTCGGTACCTATTAGCTGCCTCCATAGTCCCCCAGGATAAAAGGGTCCAGTAGGACTCCTTCTTCATCTTGATGGCATCCCTCGCCGCCGGTGTCCACCAACGGGTTCGGGGATTTCCGCCACAACAGGCACCGACCACCTTATGGCCATAGCTCCGGTCAGCCGCCTCAACAATAGAGGCACGGAACATGGTCCATTTGGACTCAATGTCCCCCACCTCCCTCGTGACGTGGTTGAAGTTCTGCCGGAGGTGGGAATTGAAGCTACTTCTGACAGAGGACTCTGCCAGACGTTCCCAGCAGACCCTCATAACACGTTTGGGTCTACCAGGCCTAACCAGCATCCTCCCCCACCATCGAAGCCAACTCACCACCAGGTGGTGATCAGTTGACAGCTCTGCCCCTCTCTTCACCTGAGTGTCCAAGACATGTGGCCGCAAGTCCAGCGACACAACCACAAATTCGATCATCGAACTGAGGCCTAGAGCGTCCTGGTGCCAAGTGCACATATGAACACCCCTATGCTTGAACATGGTGTTCGTTATGGACAATCTGTGACGAGCACAGAAGTCCAATAACAAAACACCACTCGGGTTTAAGATCGGGGGGGCCATTCCTCCCAATCACGCCCTTCCAGGTCTCATTGTCATTGCCCACGTGAGCATTGAAGTCTCCCAGCAGTACGAGGGAGTCCCAAGAAGGTATGCCCTCTAGCACCTCCTCCAGAGACTCCAAAAAGGGAGTCAAAAAAATTTGAACCGCCACCCTATCGTGGTGGAGGGGTTTGCGTGTCCCAACGATCCTAGGAGCTCTGTTGTCCGGGGCTTTATGCCCCTGGTAGGGCCACCCAAAGCAAACTGGTCTTAGGTGAGGGATGAGACAAAGAGCGGTTCAATAGACTTCCTATGACGAAGAACAAATTTGGACGGCGTTTTCCCTTGCCCGGATGAGGGTCACCGGGGCCACCCTCTGGAGCCAGGCCTGGAGGTGGGGCTTGATGGCGAGCGTCTGGTGACCAGGCCTGCACCCATGGGGCTCGGCCAGGCACAGCCCGAAGAGGCAACGTGGGTCCCCCTTCTCATGGGCTCACTACCTATGAGAGGGGCCAAGGAGGTCAGGTGCAGTGTGAGTTGGGTGGTGGCCGAAAACGGGGACCTTGGCGGTCCGATCCTCAGCTACAGAAGCTGGCTCGTGGGACATGGAATGTCACCTCTCTGAAGGGGAAGGAGCCTGAGCTAGTGCGTGAGGTCGAGAGGTTCTGGCTAGATATAGTCGGGCTCACCTCGACGCACAGCTTGGACTCTGGAACCAATCTCCTTGAGAGGGGCTGGACTCTCTACCACTCTGGAGTTGCTACCGGTGAGAGGCGCCGAGCGGGTGTGGGCATACTTATTGCCCCCAAACTTGGAGCCTGTACATTGGGGTTTACCCCGGTGAATGAGAGGGTAGCCTCCCTCCGCCTTCAGGTGGGGATACAGGTCCTGACTGTTGTTTGTGCGTATGCACTGAACAGCAGTTTGGAGTTACAAAGGAAGCCGAGCAACAAAACTGAGCTAATGTCACAGCTGTTATATTTCAGCCAGGGTTTTTCCTTTTCTGGGCTGGGGATCAAATCCTTGTTTTGTTTTGTATCGTATCTTCTCTGTTCATTTTATTTCTGGTTGTTTGCATTATTCTTAATCTTTGATTTTGTCTATGTATGTATGCCTCCGTTACATTCTGTGTTGTTTTGTGTGTGGTTCCTCAAGAGGTGAGTCCACCGGCCCATCACGGCAAGGTACTGCCCTCAGTCCTTTAAAGGTGGGGTCAACCCACAGTCCCTAGTGGTTTAATCAGATGCGCTTGGGAGTTGGTGAGTCTATCTTGTTTCTACTGTGCTTTTTGTGATTTTTGGATTCTTTACTTTATGCTCTGTTTTTGGCTTACTTTCTGGATTCTGTATTTGGAAGTTTGTTCACTTGGCTTGCCTTGTATTTTAGGCAGCTCCTTTTTGCCTTTTGCTCTCCACGGTACTCCACCCCAGTAGGCATTTTGGTTATTTTTTGGAATGTAGATTCTTAGGAACTCTTTAAAGTCTTAACAACAATATTACAATGGTGGCACCAGGTGTTTTATAAAAGACTAGAAACATCTGAGAGCTCTAATTGATTAAGGCTGTGGTAAGGGAGATGTTAAATATGCATATTTTTGTCCTGTTTGGGTTTTATTTATGTGATGACTTCAATCCCGACCTTTATTTTCATTTTTGTTTTTTCTTTTACTAATGTTGTTTTTCATTATTATCTTGTTTTTTCAAATTTACATGACTCAGTTTTCTCCACATGCCATCATGTTCGCATTGTTGTGATATTGTTACCTCAAATTTAAATATGACTGCATGCTGTAGGTTTTATGTCCCTCAGTGGATATTCTTTACCAGTGAAATCTTTAGCGGTCGTTGGCTCATTTGCCAAGTAGGGCCTAGTGTAAGGATGTTGGTTTTGACGGAGGGCTCTGTTTCTGACTTCAGATTTTGTTCATTCTGTTCTGACCGTCTGCCTGATTTTGACCTTGGTTGTCCTCTCACCTTATCTTTCAATCTCTTTTTAACCCCCTGGTCTCCCTTTGCTCACAATAATTCTTGGGCAAGTACTGTGCCCTTAACAGAAGAAGAGAAGAGAAAAAATGACAAAACTCAAATAAGGGAGTGGGAGCAAATCACAAAAAAAACAAAAAAATGAGAATGACAAGTAAACAGAAATACAACCTTAACACCTTGGCACCCTGAACTTTCTGAATTTAGCAGATGAAGTTTGTCTGTACGTAGATACATAAACAGTTATGCCATACTCTGATTTTGTAAGTTGCCTTGGTTAAAGAATCAGAAGTATGTGTTTTTCAAATTGTGTTTTGTCGATGTTAATTCTTTCCATACAAAGCTTGGCAGGCATGACTGTGACTAGGCTCTGTCTAAGCATTGCTTCACCCTGAATGACTGATCGACATTCTTACTGGCAAGCACTTTCACCTCAAATCCAAACCTGAGGCTGTAATGGAATACAAATAATGCTCCATTTTTGTTGTGTAATTTTTTTACAGATATTTAAATGACTTTGGCTTGTCACCATTTCAAAAGACTCTTGTTAGATGGGCACTGTCATTTTGTGTCTGTTGGTATGAATATCACCATTCTGTGTTTTATGGTCTTCACTGGTGCTCCCATTTTGTGTGTCACATTGCTATGACGCCAAGTGGTTGCAAGGTACGTGATTCACATGTCACTTTAAGAATAACATCAGGGTAGTCATGTTATAAAAGATGGCAAGGCATGATAAACAGCAAAATGAAAGAGAAACTTAACAACAAAATTCTTCTGTTTTGAATATTGTTGCATCAATTGTGATTCTTTTAGAACCATTTCATTTATGGGTCTCCTACAGAAACAGCAGTCCTTGAAGTGTCCAATGATGTATTAGTGTTAGGTCTGCTTGATCTTATTTCAGCCTTTGACATGGTTGACCATAAGACCCTCTTAACAAGGTTAAATCATTCTGTGGGTGTCACTGCTTCAGCCTTGACTTGGTTTACCTCATATTTATCTGATAGAAGTCTCACCTTCTCTGTGGGTGAGTATACTTCTGCTTCTGCCTCTTTGACTTGGGGGTGCCCCAAGGAGCTGTCCTCGGTCCAATCTTGTTTTCATTGTCTATGTTTCCCTCTTGCTCAAATGATCAATTCTTTTAATGGTATCTCCTACCATTTTTACAGCTTTATTGTTCTTTTAAACCAAAACAACTACACAAGTTGTCTTTGATCGACTGAAGAAGGCCAATAACTGGCTACTAGTCAACTACTTCAAGTTAAACTCTCAGAAGACTGAGGTTTAAATTTTTCCCCTGAGCCCCATTTTGAACCTAATAGTTACTCAAAAACATTCTACCATGTCTACTTCTTATACATAATTTAGGTGTCATATTTGATCAATCTGAGTTTTGATGTGCAGGTTAGGTGTCTCCATCACTCATTTTTTCATTTAAGAAACTCAAACAAGCTGAGAACTGTTGTTACCAGTGCTGAGATGGAAATGCTTATCCATGTATTCACCTCATCACATCTGGATTATTGCAATTCCTTTTATTCGCCTCTCTGAGTAAAGGCTTTTAACATGTTCGCACAAATGGTCCCACATCTCCTCAATTTTACATTCTCTACATTGGATTCCAGTGAAATTTAGGATCCGGTTCAGAATTCTGGTTATCACTTACAGAGCTCTGCATGGTTAAGCTCCCCAATATATCACAAACCTCCTTCAGCACTACACCTCGGGCCGTGATCGCAAGTCTGCTCAGTTAGACCTCCTTTTGATTCCTTGTAGCACAATAACGACTCCTGGGGATGGCACATTCGAGCCCATTGCTCTAAGGTTATGGGACAGTCCCCCACTGATGTTGAGTTCAGCAGAATCTAGTGAATTATTTGAGTGTCGACTTAAGATGCCTGTGTTCAATCAGACATTTGGGTACCTTTACCATCTGTGGGTGACTTTTATATTGTCCTTTCATTGTATGGAGATCATACAGACACCACACAGAAAACAACTACATTGGAGGATGCTGGATCTGCACATATGTAGCATTAACCACTGTTTTCCCATGTTGATTAATGTTACCACAGATATCCAGACCTTTTACAGTGTATATGGTAAACTACTATCAGGTTTAGCTTTAAGTTTGATTACTTAAACTAATAGCCAAAGCAAACACACTCCCTGAGCCATTGTTTAATACAATTAACACATCTTGATAGGCTCAAGTCTTGCTCTAGGTTAGGTTCCAGCTCACTGAATTTGTTACATGGGTTCTGGAGTTGGATGGATGGACCTTCACAGGTCAAGACAGTTACTGGTTTCTTCAAAGTGGTCATGGGTAGTCTGAGTTTATTTTGGGGCAGATCATGAAGTTATACATCAAATCATGGGGAAAAAAAACTGTGTTCTTGAAATATCTGCTTTACCTCCAGTGGTCAGTTGCAGCAAAGACCAATTAAGTTTGAATTCTTTATAAGCCATAGCATCCATGTTTCAATTGGTCATTGTGCTCTAAAATAGGCAAACTAAGCATCGCCAGGGGTCAATCCATGGGCTGCTCCTGACTTTACCAGGGCTGGCTCTGGTTTCCATTTAATGGAAAAGTTTTGGTTGATTTGATGTGTACATAGCGTGTACAATACAATGAAATTCTTCTTTGCATGTCTCTTCAGAACAATACCAGCACAGAAGCAGACGATGTTTATCCAATTCTATCCAGCTCAAGGTTATGGTGACTGGAGCCTTTCCTGTCTGGTTGGACTCATCCACACACACAATCACTCACAGTGAGCTTATTTAGAATATACACTCAACATAAGATGAGCGTTTTTACAACGCATGAAGACTAAATAACATAGTGACAAAGCCCATTTAGACATGGAAAGACCACATACACACTTACCTGTCAGTTATTTGAACCCATTCACCATGAGAGCGTCCCACTAAAATATATTTATGTTTACATTTGAGTGTTAATTCTAATGACTTAAATATTCAACATTCTAAGCATTTGACCAAAAACACAATACACATACTAATTTCTAGATCAGAAAAAACATTTATTTAAAATACAACTTTTAAATACACAGTAAGATACACCTCCATTAACAAGGTTTCTGTACTTGGGTAAAACAAATGAGCACAACCTTTAATACGTCTAAGCAAAATAAGATACATAAAAGACGCAAATTCACATGTCAGTGTGTAGTGTTATTCTCTACAGTTTACATAACTCTTTCAAGTCCTTCACCCTACTACTTAAGTCCTTCATTTAAAATATTAAAGCTTTATTGTATTTTTCTTGAATTCATACTGCAATCTGAGGGAATAAACAACTTGTATCCAAAGGCAGTCTGGCCATTTTTAAGGTGGTAGGTGTAAACAGACATCCTGGATCATGCAGCAAATCTCCCAGTTTTGGTAAAGTACGTCACATGATCTGACGGGGCATCCCATATCCTGTCATTCCAGACTGGGAAGCTCCTCGATTACTGCCCATCTGGAGACTAATCAAGCTCTGGCCTTGCCTGAGTTGTTCTTCAGAAAATTCCCTTCTGTTTCCTTGTGCTTTTCTGCAGGAGAGAAAAACAGTTTTGCTACCTTTCTTTTTTATTGTTACATTTTTATTAAGTTTTTTCTGTTACTTTTTTATTTTAAGTTATAAATAAACAATCAGACATAAATTGTAATAAAGCATATAATTAAAATGCATAAACCACAGTCCAATCAAAAATACAACCAAAATTTCAAAGAATGAAAATACACTAACTCAAAAAGAACCCATCCGTTTTGACAAAAAGGCCCATTATAACATTATAATATAACCCATTATAATACAATACATTTTAATCAATTAAAATGCCTGGCAGGCTTATTTTAGAATAACATTAATAAATTCTTGCCAAATTCAGAAAAAAATATATGCAAACATAATGTACCATATATACTCCTGTATAAATCGGGTCTTGAAACCTAAAAAAATCGATCATAAAATCAGACCCCAACTTATATGGCCATTCAAAAATGCAACCCTTAATGTTTTTTTAACATCTTCTTGCTCCCTCCAATCTCGCATCAGTTTCTCAGACACATCAAATTTTGTTGTAGCAGCACAGTTACCAATTTCTTTTACCATGTCAATGACTTTTAATTTAAAACCAGCTTCATATTTTCTTCTGATCGAATGCTCAATTGTAGATAAGGAATGCTCTTACGATAAAGGTGTATTAGGGTGTGAGATACAAAAAACACAAAAGACAGCAAACATCGCTTCAGAATAGTTTGGGAGTTACCGTTTGGTCATGTAGGCACAATACATACGGATAAAAAAAAAGGCTGTGTGCTCTATGCTTACACTTTCAGGAGAGCATTAGCGTATCATAATCTCTTGGATCAATAGTGTGAATTTTCCAGATCGACTTATACGACTGATATTATAAAATACCGGAAATTATATGGTGAAATTAAATCCCAATTTATCCACGGAAGAACTTATCCACGAGAATATACGGTATATATTTTGACATTCTAAGTTTTTTTCCAGTTAAACAAAAGCAGCTAATGATCTAATAACATAATTTAGAAGATAACTATTTATTGAGTTATTACTACATCTTCTAGGCTCATGCTGTTAGATGATTGTAAATCTGATACTTTCTGATGGGTAAGAACACATCTTCTCCCAAATAATTTAGAATAGTCCCAGAACACATGACCTGGGGCCTCATGCATAACGCCGTGGGAAAAATTCACACTATAATATGGCGTACGGACAAAAGTGTAAATGTGCGTATGCACAAAAAAATCCAGATGCATAAATCTGTGCGAACGTCATCTTCCACGTTCTTCCACTACATAAATCCCGGTCAGTGTGAAAAGTAACGCACGTGCCTGCTGTCCTGCCCCGTCTCCTCCCAGAATTAAGCCTCTTTGAATATGCAAAGGAATATAAATTGCCCTTAAGCTCAGCGGTCTGTGAAAAGGCAATGGCAAAAGCATGGTTTATAGAAGAATTGCAGCAAATACCAAGCGGTGGCAAGGAAAAACAAACTATTTGTTGGTTTAAACACTGGTATAAACAAAAAGAAGTTGATCAAGTGACATACAGTGTTGGAGAAACTTGAAAGCTTAAGTTCACAAAGTCGAAATATAAAACAAGTTGTCAGATATCAAAGACGCTGTGAAAAGGCGAATCATAGCCCACTGTCTGAACGTCATATGAAAGCTTATTAGGGTACAGAGAAAAAAAAAATAGGCACACAGTAGGGAAAAAAGCATGAAATGTCAACTTTAATCTCTAAATTTCCACTTAATCATATAATTTATTTTGTCATTAAAGTAGAACATCATAAATTGTTTGTAAAAAAACAATTGTAAATAATTGTTTAAATTACTAGTTTCTCAAATCCCATCGTAACTAAAGTAGCACGTTAAATGCTTTGTTTTGTATTTGATATTCTATGTGCTCTATGTGTGTGAATCACTACGTACTTCTTAAATGGGCTTTCTCTTCCTCCGACAGGACACAGAATCCATTACATTTGTGATATTACAGCTCTCCGAATAATTAAAATACTGACATGTATACTTGATGTCATTTTCATGATGATTTAGTTGAGTTAAAGCATGTTATTACACATGGGAACACGGTGGAGCAGTGACTGTTCATGCCTCACGCAAGATGCTTGCTGTGCCATGCGCGACCTTCAATGAAATAATTTATTACAGCAGTACTGTCTCTTTCAAACGTACTAACCTCCAATTCCTGTCCATCCTTTTCTTTCTCCAAGTAACCAACCACCACACAATCAGCTCTGTAATAGACGTTAGGCTATCTGTAAGCTTAGAACGCAGATTCTTCAAAACTTCTAAGGAACATTGAAATATCTTCAAAGTACGTGTTTAATTATCCTATCCATCTGTCCTTCCAGTGTCATGTCAGCACCAGCAAGAATACAGCGCAAGGCAGGAACAATCCGTGAACGGAGCGCCAGCTCCTCACTAGTGCTGCGGCACCGTGTCCTAAGATTTTTAATGATTAACAATATAGATTATTTAAATGAAGTTAAAATTTTATCTGTTTAATATAATAAACATATTTTGTTGAATTTCATCTTAAAATGATATCGTCATCATATGTAAATACGCTCTTTATAAAGTGCTCAGGTTGTGCAATATTATAACTGTTTCACAAATTTACAGTGAGGTAATTGTACTTATAAATACAAACAATTCTACAAGGAGCACTCGATGGACTGATTGAGTGTGTTTAGAGTTCTTGGGATGAAATTGTTTCTGAACGCCAAGGAAAGGCTCTGAAGCGTTTGCAGTATGAGAGCAGTTCAATAGACAGCATGGCTGCCTGATGCTGTATACCAATAATTCTCTTTCCAGTCAGCTGCTGTATAGCTGTGATTCCCCACTCAGATACAGTGATATAAATACTTTGAGTGGTACTGTGAGAGTAATATGGAAAAAGATGATGCGCTGTGGCAACCCCTAACGGGAGCAGCTGAAAG
Source organism: Polypterus senegalus (assembly GCF_016835505.1). Taxonomy (NCBI): domain Eukaryota; kingdom Metazoa; phylum Chordata; class Cladistia; order Polypteriformes; family Polypteridae; genus Polypterus; species Polypterus senegalus. The sequence goes on from NC_053155.1 coordinate 267,607,325, forward strand.
AAGAAAAAGAAGGTGCAGTGAGAGTACCAATGCTAAAGCAGTTATGGTATTTAGAATAGTTTGACCATTCGGTGGACCATTATATTATTACAGGTTAATTACAATCAGATGCATTAGACTAATAAACAATATGTGGTTAATTTCAGTGTATTTATAATGCCGCGTCAGGGATGTGGATCTAAAAACGAAAGGGAAACCACACTGGAACAAAAGCACTGCTTTGAAACTGGGTTCTGGCAGTTTGCAAATCTGAGCAGAGAACTTGTGTACGCCAAGGTTGGAGCTAATGTGAAAATGTGCGCGGCTTTACAGCAAGTTTAGGCTTTATACATTGCGACTTGAACGTGGAAACGTTTGTACACAACATTTTTTTGCGTACACACCGTTTATACATGAGGCACCTGGTGAGGCTGGAACTCGAAGCCATCATTCACAACTGGGGTCTTGTCACTGACATATTTTAGATAATTTTAATCTAGAAAGATTTAAATGATGCATAATCTTTAGATAAATTACTAAATGTTTTTCACAGACTGATGTAGAGTTGATGAAGAGTTTATAATATATTTGAGTTCAATCCCCTGAGATATTAATAAAGAAGTCCTTTTCCCAGTGTTGCCCACAATATTTCAGAGATGTCCACCATAATATTAACTAATAAAATATAGAAATACTGACAATGTTATCATTAGTAAATAAAATAATTTTAAAGCACAGATGTTGATAGAAGGTTAGGAAAGTTAGGCAAGTTATTTTTAACAAAGATTCTGATTTGTGAGTAGAAAAACATGATACATTGAAGGAATTAAGTTTTTCAAGATATAGACAATCTAAGAGTCAAAGCATTTTGCCTATATAAAGATCTCATAAATCCCTAAATACGAAAGGACTTCCATAAATTAAATACTGTATAAGTTAAGGAGGGCTGGAATATAAAACTATTGCCTATAGAAACAGCCATTTTAAATTTGAAATACATTACATGATTAACATTGAAATTATAATAAGAGTACTTTTCAGCCTGAAATTAACAGTGTCTAAGATCTGTCAATTGAGAACTAAATTCTGCTTCATAGCATCATAAACAATTAAAAAGCTATATACACGAATAAAATCAGCCACAACATTGTCTAGGCCCACTCGTGCTGCCAAAACACCTCTGATCTGTCAAGGCATGGACTCCACAAGACCTCTGAAGGTGACCTGTGGTGTCTGACACCAAAATACTCACAGAAGATCCTTTAAGTTCTGTCAGTTGAGAGGTGGGGCCATCTTGTATTGAACTTGTTTTTCCATCACATCTCACAGATAGATGCTTGATCGGATTGAGATCTTGGGAATTTGGAGGTCAAATCAACACCCTAAGCTCTTTATTATGTTCCTCAAATGATTCCTGAACAATTTTTTGCAGTGTGAAAGGGCACATTATCCTGCTGAATGTGGCCACTACCATCAGGGAATATCATGGCCATGAAGGGTTGTACATGATCCGCAACGATCATTTGTTAGGTGGTACGTTTCAAAGTAACATCCACATGAATGCCAGGACCCAAGTGGAACAAAAAGAGCACTGCACTGCCATATTCCCTTCGTGTATCCTGCTGCCCTCGGTTCCCCATGTAAATGATGCAAACACACCCAAATGTCCACATGATCTAAAAGAAAATGTAATTCATTAGACCAGACTACCTTTTTCCATTGCTCCATCGTACAGTTCTAACGCGCCCACTGTAGGTGCTTTCGGACGAAGAGAGGGGTCAGGAATGGGCACTCTGACCCATCTGTGGCTACTTAGTAAGCTCTAATGCACTGTGTTCTCACACCTTTCTCTCATGGCCAGCATTAAGTTTGTGCTACAGTAGCTCTTCTGTGGAATCAGACCAGAAGGACTTGCCTTCACTTACTATGCACATCAATGAGCCTTTGGCACCCATGACCCTGCTGCTGGTACACCGGTTGTCCTTTTTGGGCCACTTTTGGTAGGCATTAACCACTGCATATCAGGAATACCTCACCTTGCCAGAGTTACTCAGATCCTTATTCTTGTCCATTTTCCCTGCTTTCATCACATCTCTTTCAAGGACTAACTGCTTTATTTATCCCAGCCCTTGACAGGTGCAATTGTAATGAGATAATTAATGTTCTTCACTTTACCTCTCAGTGGTTTTAATGTTGTAGCAAACTGATGTGTAATGCATTGTTCGTAATGAACATTATGGCAACTGAGTAGTCAACTAATAAACATTAAAAAGTGAATCAACTGTTCAGGGAAATGCACCTGCAGAGATATTTCAGAACCCTGTTCTTGTTAAAATGGTGATGAATTTACCCCCAGTGCTGCCAGTGTATTCTGTTGAATTGGAGACTTTAGCAGAATTTCAGTCAACTCAGCACAAACTGTCGAGGGGCATAGTACAGTTCTTCATCATTGCAGAGATGCCTTGTGTTTGTGTATTGTTCTCAGATTTATCTGTAAGATGATTATTGACTACAAAGTGATGTGGTATATAGCGGGTCTGTGGCTCAGAAAAACTGTCCGTTTTAATAAATAAATAATGAACTCGCTCATATTGGGGAGTTGGAGCAGGTGCAAGTGGTCTACCGTAAGCTTATCCAGTTTATTTAAAACTCAGCAGCAAGACTCCTTACTCGAACCAGCAGCAGCGAGCACATCACACCCATCCTGTTCCACCTTCACTGGCTCCCTGTGTCTTACAAAATCGAATATAAAATCCTACTGGGATGAATAAAGTATCTATCTATCTATCTATCTATCTATCTATCTATCTATCTATCTATCTATCTATCTATCTATCTATCTATCTATCTATCTATCTATCTATCTATCTATCTATCTATCTATCTATCTATCTAGAAAAAACAACTCAAAACTCATCTGTTCAGGAAGGCTTTTAGCTCTACTTGACTTTATTACCCTTCTCTCAGTTTAACTCTCTGTCAAGATGCTCATGTAACCTGTATGTGTGTGTGCTAGACCATCAATTATGTTGTCTGTTAGGCTTTTTCTCTGAATTTACTGTCTTAATCTTCTTTATTCATTTAGCCGGTTTGCACAATGCTAAATACTGTATACCCTGCTGTTCTTTTTTAAATTCTGTGAAGTGCTTTGAGCATGGGAAAGGTGCTATATAAATAAAATGTATTATTTATTATTATTAAGACACTCCATCTCTAGGTTGGTGTGAGGCATTCAGCCATCCATGCATTGCCTTTGCGGTACCTGTGGGCAGTCTGATTGCCTTATCAGCCCTGACCGGCAATCACGTGGATGCCCCTAAAACAGCTCCCCAGCCTAAAACGGGTAGGACGAAAAAATAATAACAGACAGTTAGAGCGGAGGTTAAAGGACAGGAGAAGCAGGCAGAAGAAAGAGAGAGGAAACAAGCTGGTGAACAGAGTGGAAACAGATGGACGGGGTAGAGCCCCAAGGAGGAACAAGTGGCCATTGCTCAGGAGGGGGCTGTAGTTCGCTCCTGTTGAGCGTCTTTGGGAGTAGGAGCGACCATTATGCTATGGAGATGCTCTCACCCAAAGGAGCCTTTAAGACGGCTGCGGTAGGAGTACAAAGCACCTACACTGGGTGGAGCCTGGATTGGCAGTGGTTCGGGTGGAGCAGGACTCTGGGTTCCTTGAGGACGTTGTGGGATTGGTGGTGGGCGACACGGGCCAGATGAGCTGGGTATCTGCACCTGCTGGTCGACATCTCTCCAGACTGTGAAGTCCAAATAGGATAACCCGTAGAGGTGTCAGTTTTAAGGGAATGCACCAGGGCTTATGGATTTTAAAGTGAGTTTCCTGTACTGTGTTGTTTTAACCTTGTTTTTAACTGATTTTAACCTCCACAGCAAATTTCATTTTATGGATTATTTATTTATTGGCAGTTTTGAGCACTGTACTTTGGAACACGTGTTTTGTGGATTTATTTTAATAAAAGTACTTGCACTTTTCACCATCCCCTTGGTTGATGTTTTTGCCCTCATCTGTCACACTCATCCCAGTCATGACTATTGCTGGTGTCACACTCAAGAGGCTCCCATTATTGAAGAGGAAGCAAGGAGCCGACTTCACCATCACAAGTGAAACATAAGGTATCTGATGATGAGCCCTCACTTCTAAGCAAAGGAAAGAAATTCTACTGCAGGTTTGGTACATGAACCATCATCACAGTGGCTTCTCCTTCAGACAGAACCACAGGAAAGCATCAGGCCCAACCTTGTTTTAATAGGGAAATGTAAATCCTGTGACAGTCAGCTTGCTCTTAGTAAACCAAGCAAAGGTTCCAAAGTGTTTTAAGATGACCACTCTAACCCCCGTTGTACAGACATTACGTGTGGGCTCAATGAACACAGACCTGTCACCTGAGCATTTTTTTTATAAAAACGGTATCTTAAGGCCATGTCACATTATATGACTTTTCCATTGATTTTTACTCATAGACCTCATTTATATAATCTTGGCATGTTGGGGGCAGTTGTGGCACACTCTTGTGACCACCAGTCGTGCAGTTCTCCACCCTCAGTAACTCAGTCAAGACTGGCCTGCAACTCTTAAGTTGAATGGGCTGAGATTGTGTGTATGTGAGAACTGACAACCAGTGAGCGCTCACCTGGAAGTAGAATGCATAGAATGTTATTGACTTTGGAAATGTGACACTTTTCTGAAAGGTGTTGCACAGCAAGGTCATGTCATTTGTGATTCCCAGTCTTGCAATATGACATCTTTGAGGTAATGCGATCAACAAGTTTGAGATTCCCTCTGAATAGAATGTGTAAATTGTTGCTGGCCTAAAGGCAGTTCACAGTATCGGTCTGTTACTGTTTTGGTCTTCTCTGTCAATGTGTGGTACTGTATGTTAACATCTCTGCCAAGGGCAAGAAACGGATAGAGGAAGTGTTGTGGAGTACTCCTTCAGACTGAAATGTAAAGCCTTTGAAGTGTTTATCTGATGATTTTTAATATAACGGACAAGTTCTAAACAATCTCCTACTAATATGGCTTTACCAATACTAAGGACTAACAGATTTCATGTACTTACAAGCTGCGAGATGCATTTATTTAACAACTAGGGGGCTTCACCCCCTGCTCGCTTCGCTCACACACCCCCCCTTTCCCCACCCCACCTGCACTATGCACCAATCACTTCACGTCTCTGCCACTCGCGGTGTGAAAAATGGGGCTGAACGCCCACCAAGGAGACGCAATCGCTCTTAAATGGTGATACAATGGGAGACACAGTTTTTTTTACCTCCTCTTTGCTCGATCAGCTGCTGGCTTGCTGCTGCTGCCGTGCCGTATGATCTGCATTTTGCGCAGCACACCTCTGTCATATCATCTATGTCCATATATTCTACATATTTTACCTTTTCATCAATATCACATTGAATTTTGATTCCGTGTTTGTAATTGCATCGTGACAACCCAACGTATAACTACCCGTGAGTGAATATCGTTTCTTTCTCGCTACAAGAAATGTGTCTGACATAACCATGCAGGACATTTCCAAATCTCCTTCCATAAGCTCTTGTCATCTCGCGGGACGTTAAAGTGTCTCTGAGACAATCACATCTCGTCACCTTCCAAGATTTTTTTTTATAATAGAGAGACTAGTCACCTGAACAAATTTTACATATGTCTGAATGTTTTTGCTTGGTGGATTATTTATTAGATGTTAGGAAATAACAATTATTTCTGTCATCATATTGAACAATTATGCTCATAATTTAATTGCATCAGCTTCACCACGTCAAAATGCATGCTAATGACATTGTTATGGCAATAATGTAAGTAAATAAAGTATAGAAGAACTGGTTCTCGTCTTACACCCACTGGAGCCAGGATTGGCTCTGCCTTCCCATGAGCCGCTACTAAAAAAGTAAGTTCTGTGTGAATCTTGGGTGAGTAAAAACAGCTCTGACAACTGACACAAACCTCAACAGCCATCTGACAGGCCACATCACAGCTTATCAGATAAAGAAACAGACACTCACAATTTCCACTCTTTCTCTCTCTTCCTTAGGCCTTCTGGGGTCTCCTCCTTCTTTCCTGTGTTACTTTCCTGTGTTCCCAGTACCACTCCCCTCTTCTAATAATAAAAATGCTCATAAATTTCCACTCAGTTTTCTATAGCTTGTCTTTAAACTCCCCTCTCTTTTCATAAAACAGTTTGTCTGCTATCTACTGATGACCTTGTGGAAGAACCCTAACTGTAGATCCAATGAGCTAATCTCGAAGTAGAATCTCTGATGTCAATGATCTACCCATTTATTTATGAGTAGACTAACTGGAAGGAGGACTTATAATCATGCCTGTAGCAGAAATGAAAGCGCATAAGCATTAAGGCAAAGTCTGTTACCCTTGAAATTGTGATTTATAATGCACTTAAAAGTGCACTCCCTTTCAGTATTCAAAAAGGGCAATCATGCATTCTACATTTTAATCCTTTCAGTCCTAAATCCTGTTTTGCAAACTCAGGCGCATATTTCTATAACAACTGATCTTTACAGTTCTCACTTTTGGCCTTCTCACATATCCATCCATCTGAAAACAAAGCAGAGAATTGTCATATCCTTGGCATCCTGAAACTGCTTATTTATCTAGTACCCAAAAATGAACTAATTCAGCTGTTTCAGGACACTCAGGTTGGATGCCCAGCCAATAAAGGCCAGAATCAATTAACATATGAAAGCTTCACACCATCCAACAAAGCAGACATAAACTGCTTGTGAAAGAACAACCCTTTATGCCAGTGCTGAGCCCAGAATTGATTCCGTAGCTTGGCTGCAAATGACCCTGGGAGACGGTTTTGTGATCCCCTAAGGCCAAAGGACAGCAGATCTAGAGTTGGATGAAGACTCACTGACAGGAGAAAGAGGCCAGAATCATGAGAGAGAAACACACAAGAGGCAAGAAAGAGGTACATCACCCCACATGTGAGGCAGGACAAGAGTTAAGTCTTAAAAATCAAACAGTCACTTGGGGGTGTGGAAGATGGCCAGGGCACATGCCCGGCCAGGACACCCCTTCGACACTGGATCCGGGGAAGCAGCCATGGGATGCACACTAAACCCTCCGGAACACTTGTTGGCAGCCCCCCTGGGCTGCATCGGGCCCATAATATGAACACTGGAGCCCATCCTGGTTGGGCTCCGTGGCCACCACCAGAGGGAGCTGCAAAGCTTCCTGAGCCCATGTGGACGGCAACGCAGCCACACCCGAAAGTGCAGCCTAACTGAGGTTAATTACCCCCTGAAACACTTCCGGGTGGGCTATAAAGGGAGTCTGCAGCCACTACTCAGGGCGCCAGAGTTGGGAGGAGGAGGAGGCCGAAGCTGCCCTGGGAATAGTGGAGGAAAGAAGAGTGTGATTTCGGCTGTTTTATTTGTGTTTCAGGACTGTGTAGGGCTTGTGGGACACGGGGAAGATGTGTCCCATGGCTGAAGATAATAAAGACTTTTTGTTTATTTTGCTCGTGCCTCTGGTGTCAGTCTGTGTTGGGTCGGCGCCAACCAAGCACCAATATCACAGGGGTTAAATGGGGATATACATTAAACTGAAAAATGGCACTTGGTGTGGTTATTTAGATAATCAAGCAATTAGAATCTGATGATGATTCAGTTCATTCATAATGTGCTTCTTTCATGGCTTGAAGAAGCGACCTCGCTGACATTCATAGAGCCGAGTTTTAGGGCGCATTTCTTACAAGGCTTCAAAGGAACAGCAGGAAAAGAATTCAAAGAGAAAGGCCACAGAATGTGCAGGATAGCTCTTGTTGGGTGTGACCGTGCTGTCCTTTTAAAAGTCACGATATGGTGAACTAGGCAAAATCCTGAATATACAATACACCACTGTGCATTACAAAAAAAAGACAAAATTCAGTTCATTGTCCCCGATAGTAACAGAGCAACAATTACTTACAGTACACCAAGATATTATTATTATGAAGAGGGAGGCAAAAAAAACCAGTAAGATGTTAGCCCAGCAAATAAATAAATGCTTAAGAATACTGAACTTGGGCTTTCCTCTCCTCGTTATTTAAGTTAATTTATCAGCAGATTATTATGATTTACTTTATCATTCATTAGGAGTATTAACAGTATAAAGCTATGTGGCCCACATTTGTACATTTGTATGTTCATATTGCATGGATTTTATTTTATTTGACTATTACTTGGTTGTATTTGCGGTGGGCTGGCGCCCTGCCCGGGGTTTGTTTCCTGCCTTGTGCCGCGTGTTGACTGGGATTGGCTCCAGCAGACCCACGTGACCCTGTAGTTAGGATATAGCGTGTTGGATAATGGATGGATGGAGGGTTGTATTTCAATGCAGTGTATACTGTATATACACTTGTCAACAAAAAGTATGTCCAAATAATAATATAGAAAACTAAATTAAATTATTGTATCTATTGATACATTAACTTTTGTATATGATTTCTTTGGAAGTTGTGTGTGTAAACATTGCTCCAGCATTTCTAGTTCTTGGCCATGTCACCAGGGCACATCTGCCATCACGGTGTTGTGGGTGCATAATACCCAGGGGCCCACGACAGCAAGGGGCCAACCACTGGATGAAACGATCGAGTGTCCCGCCGTAATCAACAGTGAGAAATACCACGCAGTATTAAATGACCAGCTGTCTGCATATCAGTATGATCAACTTTCTGTTAAGGAGCCAAGTCACCTAGGGGTCTTTGGGGGTCTTAATATGGCCTTGAACTTCTTTGACTATATAAGTAAACTGTTGTTTTTTTTATTTTTTCTTGATCCTCAAACAATTCTTTACTGAACTGGTACTCATGTGTTTAACTGTAGTCAAGTACCAGTTGCCAGATGCATTCTGGTCAGGTTTAAAACTCTGAGCTGTGTTCCTGTTCAACTCTGTTGACAACAGAACATAGCACAACATGCTCAAACTTATTTTTTCAAATTCAGGCTAACATCTGATGCCATGGAGCTATGACCCCTAGATGCCTTATTAACTCTGGTGTATAAGAATTGCCAAATAGACTAATGTACTGTACATGTCTTTGGGATGAGGGCAAAACATGCATGCCTGTAAAAAAAAATTCACACAGACATGGGAGAAACATTTACACTCCATATAAACATCAAACCCAGGTAAGTAGGTAATGAGGTAGCATAACTACCCTCTGAGCCACCATGCCATCAGCACTGCATAGACAAGGACAAAAGAAAAGTATTGTACCTGTGAAACCAGCTGCGATCTCCTCGATAATACCCATCATCTTTAGTTACTGCTTCACTGCCAAGAGCCATAAGTGTTCGCTGAACTGCCGCTAAATCTTTACCTGTTAAATGCAATATGAACATAATTAGAACCATGGGACAAATCTCAGGATAGTCACAGATGTGTGTGTTTAACGTAACAAATATCACATTTGGTGCCTATAAAAAGTACTCACCCCTCAGGATTTGTGTATTTTATTGTTGTACAAAATTGGATCATGGTGGCATTTTGACATGATGATCAACAGAAATGAGGAAAGAAATGACAAAAGTCTGAATTTTTGCTGAATTCACTGTGACCAAACCCCCAAATCTGAACTAGAGTACTGAACGGAGTAGAGCCCCCAGATAGATGGGCCACAGGCTTTCATTCTCACTCTCGGGATTCTGTTACAAAAGGCCTGGCTACACTTGTCTTTATTTTAAGAATTATCTGTTGTTGCTATAAGAAACACCTGCAGATAACAAAGTATACTCAAGCGTGACTTTTTAACTGTGTCGTTCCATACTAGCACAGTAAAAAGTTTAACTTGAACAATGACAGAACACAAAACAGCATGTGGCTCTTGAATATTTGCTGTTAGCATCTAGAGCATTGTCGGGCAACGCGCCACGGAATTTTCTAGGGGCGCTGCGAAAACTTTTGTAAAATATTTAAAATTGCTAGTGTTTTTGAACTTTTGGTTGATTAAAAAGATAATGTTTAAAAAAATATATTTTAAATGATCGACAAGGAAATGCGCGTCTGTCTTTCGAAAATTGATCCTCGCATCAATCTCATATGTGCTGAAAAACAATCTCAACGTTCACATTAATTAAATTTAAGATTTATCCTTTGATTCCTTTATTAATAAATGTCTTTCAAACATGTAAAATTAACTGTTTTTATTGGCGATTGTCCATAGATTGTGTCGTCACGACTTTATTTATGGGCAGTTCCTCAGGTGCGCCGCGAAAGAAAATTGTTGGACTCGAAGAAGGTTGCCTTTCACTGATCTAGAGCATGAACCTCCGACTAAACATATATATATATAATTCACTAAGTGAGCGCAAGTAAGACAGAGCCACGCCCACCAACTCACAGAGCCCCGCCTGCCAACTCTAAGAGCATGGGATACGCTCAACAGAGCCCAGTTCACCAACTCTAATCCTCCTACAGCATCATGGGATACGCATGACAGAGTCCCGCCCACCAACTCTAACTCTCCTCCCACGTCCACCATCAAAACCGGTCCCGCCCACACGCAGCTGACACGGCATTTCTCGCCAAGCATCTGCAGTATGCTTAAATCGCTCAGTCCAATCCAACAGCATCTGTACGAATGCTTTTCGAGGAAAACCCTAGGCAGGATTTACGATGATACAATTTCCCGACGTGTCACACCACTGTTGCAGCGATTTTCGTCGGAGAAGATGGCGAACCGCCTGCCGAAAGGGACATTTGCATCTGTCCCATAGGCAACTCCTGTAGACAGATTTCCACGCTCAATATGAATTGCAATCCTATGGTTTACCCACTTTTATTCCCTTACGGAGAAATTGGCTGGCACAAAGATTTACAACATGTTACCGATAAAAGAACCACCAAGCGAAGAAGGCGTATTCAATGCCAATTTTACGCGTACAGATTAGCAATGAGGAATATATTTAGTATTTTGCACTCCAGCAGCACACTATTCCAACAGTACGTCGTAGATGTGTATGTTAAAACAGAGGGGGCGTGACTCAACTATCTCAGATTAGATCAACAAGATTTGCGCATGGAACGATACAAAGGACTGTCAGACGCACTGCAAGCAAACGCTGACAATAAAAACGTACGTTTAGGCAAATCATCATATTACCGTCTACATTTCCAGGAAGTCCAAGATACATGCAACAAAACCAGCAGGATCCCATGGCCATAGTATGTAAATTCGGACAGCCTCGTTTATTTATCACTTTCACATGTAATCCTGCTTGGCCAGAAATTCTACATGCACTGTTGGATACCCAAAGACCGGAGCGCAGACCTGATATCCCACATGCTGTTTACTCTTCACAATAATTCTAACAACCAGTCTTCAGCCACGGTCAGTTGTACGTGGCTTTTTCTAGGGCTAGATCTTTCAACTCATTATCTGTCGTCACCACCAAAACGCCTATTCACACCTGCGTCTTTCAAGAAGTATTTATTTCTTCTTGATTTCTGAATTCATTTCTCATCGTTTTCCGTTCCTATTCTTACACCGCCATATGCTACGGCGGGCTTCGGCTACTACAATATATTGTGGTGTACGGCTGAGGTAATTGCCCAGCCAGGACGCCTCTACGCTGGAAGGACCAGTGGAGGGAGTGTATCCAAAGCACTACTGTAATACTACATTTTTCTTTATGTCACTGTATCTGGACAGTACTGTTATGAGTTTTATTCACATGTGCATGTTAACTGTGGCACACACGGGCTCAGCAGTTAGAATTGCTGACCAAGCATTGGATTACATAGCCAAAGACAACTGGAGGCTTGTATAGTCAGCTTAAACACAGGTTAGGGTATTTCTGTCCTCTATCAGCACAAACCTTCTTTCCTTCTTGGGAGAATGAGAATCGACATGTAAGCACTATGATATTTCTGTATTTTGTGGGAGAGGAATTCAGCCCTTGTTTGGAGACGGAGAAGACCAGCAAATGAAGCAAGAACCATATAAAAGGTCTGGACAGTGGCCAGACCCTTGGAGGCTGCGTCGACACAAAGAGTTGTCGAAAAACCTCCCAGCGTAGGGACGGAGAAAATGGCTGACTGTGTTGATCCAGATTCCCACCTGGATAAAGTCTGTCCATATGCCTCCCCGTCTGTAACTGCGTAAAACGTCAGTAAATGTAAGCTACAAGATATTTTGTCTCATGTGATTCTTGTACCGCCGTAATCACTATGGGAGGGATATCGCCTTTTCTGGTATATTATGATATTGTTTAATTATTTAATAAGCCACAATATTAAAAGAACACATTTCCAAGAGAGCTAATGCCTCTGCAGGAAACAACTACCCCCCCAAAGCGCTAGGAAGCAGCCCCCCTCGGTTGCAGTGGTGCCTCAGACTCCCACAGGGCTCCATGGGAGTTGGAGTTTGGTGCAGCCCTGTTGGGTTCTGTGGGCACCGACAGGGGGTGCTGCAGATACTGCTGAGTCCTTGGTTGCAGCTGCAGCAGGATCAGTACAACATACAAAGAAATCAGGAACAGTTCACAACAACAAATCATTCAGCAGAAGTGTGTCAAGAACACTACTTGGACAAGTCATGGTTTCTTTCTTTATTATTTTTTTGTTTTTAGTCACTCTGGAGTGTATTTGTTGTTTGCCATAATAAATGAATAATTATTTATGTATTGAGATTCTGTAAAAAATAAAAATTTTGCCCAGGGGACAAATAAAGTGCTATCGATCTGTGATCAGGATATTGATGTACTTAATATTGTTTTTTGTTTTTACAGTGATTCTTACATATTTTTTGTTTACATTTTTCTTGTTTGTTGTCACCTGTTTATGATGTCATAGCCTTTTCAGTCAGTCAGTAAGTGATTATCTAACCCACTTAGTCCTGCACGGGGTCGTGGGGGTCTGCTGGAGCCTATCCCAGCTGGCACAGGGCATAAGGCAAGAAACAAGCCCTGGACATGGCGCCAGTCCATTGCAGAGTGACCACGAATACAAGCACACCAACCAACCATACACACACACACACACCAATCACACACACACCAACCAACCAACCAACCACACACACACACACACACACACACACCAACCAACCACAAACACAGCCACACACCAACCAACCAACCATAACACACACACACCAACCAACCACACACTAGGGCCAATTTAGCATCACCAGGCAAGCTAACCTGCCTGACTTTGGACTGTGAGAGGAAACCCACTCAGACACGGGGAGAACACGTAAAATCCAAACAGGGAGGACCCGGGACACAAACAATAGTTTCCTTACTATGAAGCAGCACCATTCTGCCCCGGCCTGTTCAGGTGTTTCTAAATTCTCTAAAACTACTACTTTAAGCTGCATGGTGGCCATTGAATTTACAGTAAAAGGAATCTGTGCCTCAGACAATCATCTGATAATAAATTCAATAAATAAAAGACTCTGACAAGCAAAAATGCTAATTTTTCTTGTATTAATGTAAAATTTGAGGCCTTAAAGTGCAGATTTGGTTTCTTTTTAATGGTCTATGCACGTCGCTGTTTTGTTGATTTATACTCCATTCAACTTCCCTACCATCTGTTTCATTTTAAAAATTATCTCTGCTTCTTACAACATTAAACCATGTGGGCTTGTTCTCTTATAAGAAAAAATGTAAACATCACAATATTGGGATGCTCTTACAGAATTGGTAAATCAACCATTTCATAAGCAAATCTGTCAAAGAAATTAGCACTGCGCTCCTGGGTGTCCTCAAGGACAAATCCATTCAAATCCGCAGAGGTCACTTTTAGAACGAGGTGATTGATGGCTGCTAGGGAGTGGGCATTGCCTCAGTGTTTCAGTACTGTAGATGAAAGCCATTATCTCTACCTTCTCTCTTCAGAAAATGTACCACTTTAACAAAAAGTCATGACACTTTTGTTTAGGTACCTGTTTCCTTATTAATTCATTAAATTTACATTTACATTTTCTTCTCATTTTGTTTTTCAAGAGCCTAGAATAATATTAATTCAAGTGTAGCTCTTCACTTCCCAATTTGCCTTAACACTTACATAGCTTACTTAACATTTACCACAATTATGTTTTTATTGCCACTTTACGTTCAGTACAGTGTCACAGTGACAGTTCCCCTAATTAAAGTGAAAGTAGGCTACTCAAAGTGATTTGTGTCAACCACAATATGAGAAGTGCTGTGCACTGGGTCCTGCATGTGACTATGTACATGTCCACTTTAAATATGTGCTACCTTACACAATGGGATTGGTAAATGGAAAGTTAAATACTGCAGAGTTAAAAAAAGTATACTGTTAGCAGGGGTCATGTTTGGGTTACTTTGTTCTCTTTGCATTTGCCCAATATGCTCTTTATCATAGGATACAAAAAGACCATTGAACAAACATCTTATTGAATAAGAACTTTCAAACAATGAACAGAAATCAACTGTACTGACAACACAGGTAGCCGATGTTCATCCCATAACTGCACAGCACGTCCATATTTAAAAAATGTATAATGTATAATTATAATTACAAATGAAAATAAAGGAACTAACATGAACTGTTTAAAAATAAAATAAGTACTTTTGCAGAGACAGACAGACAGACAGACAGACAGACAGAGCTTTATTTTTTCCTGGGGGAAATTTGAAATTTGCTTTTCCCAAAGCATAATAAAGTCCAATATAAAAAAATGAGGAATAATGGTAAAATTCAAAATTTTTCAAAAATTCAGAGCCCCTGAACCTCCCTCAAATCAAACTTATATACCGAATGAATCTCCTTGAACTTGAATTTCACTGTAATCTTCTTTGCTTTGTAACAGTGCTTGATAAGAAGTTCTTAACTATAAACTAGGGGGCTCAGCGCCCTGCTCGCTTCACTTGCCAACCCCCGTGCAGGCCCTACACGCTAGTCATTTCCCGGATCTGCCGCCGTCGTGCTTTTGTATAAACACGAATATCAACTCAGTCTTTGATATCTCCGTCTTTGTTGCTGACAATTCATCACATGTTGGTTTATTATATATATATGCGAGTGTGATCTTTCGGATTTAAATCCAAGAAAACTTCTTTGTCCGTGTTTTTCAGGTAAATTTAGTGTAAAGTGCGATATTTTTGGCCGCACGGATTTGTATTCATTATCTGTCTGTAGAATTTCTAATACGTCCAATCGTTTAACTCTTTTGATTCTATGTTGCATCGCTTATCCGTGATCATAAATATAAACCTGACCGATTTGTGGTTTCTTTGAAATTAAACTTGTAGTAGCTCTGTCATATCACCAATCCCCATATATTCGATCTCTTTTCGCTGTTCCGTTATTTCACCGAGTAATCATTTCTGTTTTTTAGCGCTAATGCAATCTTTATAAGTTTTTTGAGACTTTTGAATTTTAGCACTTTCATAATTTCTAATCTGCTCTGCATGTGTATCGTGCCAATGTTTTTGAACTTCATTACGACGTTCTACTTTGTCTTCTACTCTTTTGTCTTTTCTTGTACTTTTTGTCTTTTATTTCCACCTCCGCTTGGACCTGTTAGGTTTTCAATTCATCTCTTGGCACAAAGTCTCGTTTCGCTGGATGTGAAATTACCTCTCTGAAAATGTCTTGTCTTGCCTCGTCCCAAGATTTTTTTTTTTTATATATTAGAGAGATGATTATCCTGGAGAGGGTTGATAGGTTCGTGAAATGAACTAAGTAAAGAAAAAATCGACCAATTCGATGACAATTGTATAGTTCAGTTCCACTAAAGCCAAAGTTATACTACACAATGTTTTGTCATGGAATATGATTTGCTGATCATAGCCGCTGAACTTGGTGCTGCACCATGTCAAATTACATGACTGAAAATCACAGCTCATGTCACATTTACCAAGTGAGTGCCTATCTTCTAATGCCGTCTCGTTCGCCCCTTTTTCTGACAGCGCTGCCTGACGGATATGACACCGATTGCCCTTTAATTTCTTTTTTCTATTCGGTTATGGTATGTAAAATACAAGTGATTAGAAATACAAGCTTCTGTTCTGTTTGTGAGGTCAAAAGCCCCCGTGCTGCCCCATGGAGCTGACACCGAATCAGCTCTGTGTGAAGGGTTAATAGCTGTGGAGTATTCTGTCGCTGTTTCAGCCCTTTGTTTTCCTTTTATCATTCTGTTTTAGTACATAAAGCACGAGACATCAGACAGAGGAGCTTCTCTTCTATTTGTTCGATCCAAAACCCGTGTGTTCCTTATTCCTCATAGCTACATTCTATGCATCGTACTTCTGGCTGAAAGCTCATTGGTTCTTAACTCTTGCACACAAAGAGCCCTTCAACCAAAGAGAATATCAAACCTGTTTAATTCTATGCTAGCCAGTCATAGACTAGTCGGTCTCAGTTGACGGGCATGTCACATTAGATGACTGCTTGTATGGGAGCACAGCGCTGACTGCCTTTGACTGCCTAGGATTATGTAAATGAAAGCTACGACTGGAAATCGCTGGAAAAGTCATCAAATGTGACATATAAACTCTGGCTGAAAACTTTCACTATTGTGGGTTTGAAAGTATTACAATTGATCATCATGTGAATATCTCTCTCTATATTTAATCTACAATCTTTTACAGCAACTTTTAATTCCCCTTTTGGTTGTATTTACCTTGGAAAATTTAAATAAAAATGTAAAACAAGTTATCAGCAGAAATAAGGAAAATTGAATTGCTTAATCATCCTGATCATACACTGGCTGATATTACCTGAATTAGTGGAAAATTACAACCAAGACAAAAGGCTGCATGACTTATAAATGATAACTGAATTGCAATTTGAATATATTTAGTTCTAAAAATAATTTAACATGTGCAGTACCTTCCCAGAGATCCACTGTCTGGAAAATGTCTGTAGTTATCACTCCGTAACCTTCAGCTGCTTTCAGGAACTGGGAAATTTTTTCCATCTGCTTGAATGGCATGTTTGTCTCTGGTATCTTTTTTATTGGCTCTTTGCCTCTGGGATAAAGGCTGTTTATCAGCCGACACAATACCTAATGGTAAAAAAGCACAATTACAATCAGTTTGGGTACCTTTGGGAAAAACTAGATCTTAAAGTGATGTTGTATTCTAACAAGGTCATTTTCATCTCTAAAGATTTTGTATTCTGAGAAGATCATTTTCATCTCTAAAACCACAACACTAGTGTAGGTGATGTCCTTATGTATCATATTGTCCATTTTTTAATTCTTTATGGGGGAAAAGACTTTAAAAATGTAATGGCGATCTCAACAAATGGAACATGCTTGCTAAATGAGGCATCAAGGACCAAGTAACATTTTAGGCCATGTTATCTACTGTGAAGACTCAGAACGAAATTGAACATCGGATTCTCTGTATCACATTTCTTTACTCTTAACCATCAGCTGTTAATAGCTGTTCTGGTAAATCTAGACATGACTGCCGAAAAAGAAATCATTATGAATAATACTTACAATGTGTAACTATGTAATTAAGGTGATACTGATATAAATAATAGGAACACGGTAAATATTCTGTATTCAATAAACATTATTATACTCTGTGCCCATGACAATACTTATTTTTTACACAATAAATGATAAATATTCGACTAAATGTTAAGTTAATGCTAAAAACAAAATTTTGTACATTTTCTAGAATGCACTAATATTGTTATTTTTGCCCATCTAGTTGGACTGACTTTATGGTAATATTCTTAACAATCAGCTTTTTATGTGCGCCTGTTCTGTTTCTGTTTCAGAGTAAACTCATAATCACTGGACAGTCCATTTAATAATGTTCCATACTGTTTGAGACAAACACACATTCTCCTTCAATTTACCCCTCTGCTCCACAGTTTAAAATTACAAATTGAACAATTCAGGCGTAATAAAAGTGCACATTGCAGAATTTTATTTAAGGGGATTTGCATACATTTCGGTCACACAACACTTTTTCTAAACATTTCAGGGCACCATAATGTTTGGGACACACCAATGGCAGGTCTATTAAAGCTGTCATGTTTAGAACTTTGTCCCATAACTCTTGCATGCAATGACTGCTTGATGTCTGAGATTCATAGACACCACCAGATGCTGAGGGTCTTCTCTGGTGATGCTCTGCCAAGTCTCTAATGCAGTCATCTAAAGCTCTTGTTTATTTCGGGGGCTTATCCTCTTATGTTTTCTCTTCAGCATATGGAAGTCATGCTCGGTTGGATTTAAATCAGGTGACAGGCTTGGCCATTCAAGATTTTTCTATTTTTTTAGCTTTGATAAGCTCCTGTGTTGCCTTAGCAGTATGACTGAGACCATTATCTTGTTGTAGGATGAAGTGCCATCCAGCGAGTTTGGAGGGATTTACTGGAACTTGAGCAGATGTTTCAATGCACCTCAGAATTCATTGTGCCACTGCCGTCAGCAGTTACGTCATCAATGAAGTGAAGTGTCCCAGTACCTGTGGTAGCCATACATGTCCAAGCCATAACAACAACTCCACCGCCATGTTTAATAACAGATGAGGTTGAATGCTTTGGGCATTTTCATCTCGTCTCCACCCTTTGTTCTTGCCATCACTCTGATGCAGTGTTTTGTGGTGTAAAAGTGTCCAGGAAAGGCACTTCAAACTCTGAGGTTCTTTTTCTATTGGTGAACAAGTTAATACTGTAAATGCCTAAACTGTTAGCCTTGATTCACACATACATCCTGCAAAACCTACCTATTCAACATTCAGTCAGCACAGATAAGCTCCAATACTCAACAAGAATATCTCAACTCTGGCCGAGGCCAGCTATCTACCAGGGGCCAGATGCCATTCCACTGACAAGGCATCCCTGCCAGGATTCCCTTACATGTCACTCCATCTTCAGATTGCTTCCTTGAGAGAGCTACACTTCAGAATGCCCAAGCAAAAACCAGGCATGGCTACCTTTGAAAGGCTACACAGTCTAACAGAAGCCAAGGGCTCATCGCTACACCTGACAGTGCAATACCTAAATGGAGACAGTTTGTTTCTTTAACAATCATCAGCCATTGCTAAATGTCAGTAAACAATGGGACAATTTCAGCATACATACTGTATTTCAATCAGTAATTGAAGGAGAAACCAGGTGTAAATGATATGATATGAAAACATACAACCTGAATGATTCAAATCGAGGGCACACTGTAAACTTCGCTTCTGGTGGCTATAGCTTTGGTTGTTGCAGTCTTTGGTTTCTTAAACCAGACATGATGCTTAGGAGCAAAGGACCAGTCTGTAGGTGGCCATGTCAGGCCGAGTTGTCTTCTCTTTAGCAGTTGTTTCTCTCATGCTCTCCTCCTAGTCTTGGCAGTTATGCTGTTTCCCTGGCAGTACCTTTTTAAAACCCTTTGAATTTATAGGGTCTTCACGACTGCCCCTTTTAACAATAAAACTCTGCCTTACGTAAGATATTGTATCAGTCAAGTTTGGGATAACCGATAAGTTCTCATGGTCTCGTTGATTGCTGCTTTCGTTTCTTTTGGCTAGACATAAAACGTGTTTATCTTAAAGTCCCAAGCCTCCATTTTACATATTCTAACAAGCATACACACACTGGTCACTTTATTTAAGCTTAAACATATACACATTCTAATAATGACACAATTTATACTTATTTTCCCAGAATTCCTGTCTATTTTTATTTTGCATACAGTCCAGAATTTTAACAACTTCCAAAATTTGACAGTCTTGGGGATCTACCTGATGAATAAAGAGATCATTTGTACCTGCCTGCCCTTTCATTTACAGAACATTTCTCACTTAGGCTCAGAGCCCACAATAAGAGTCATTATCTAAATAATTCTGAAATAAAAACAGACTGAAATAAAACATATAAAGTAAATATTACAAGCTATTTTTAGCATACTATAAAAGTTAATTTTCCAACAGCATTACATATAGGTTTATCTTTGTCTCATCCGTCCACAAGACTTTTCCCCAGAATTCTGCAGGCTCTTTTAAGTATTTTTTTGCAAACTGTAATCTGTTTTTGTGGCCAACTAGTGGTCTGATCTTGCAGTGTGGCCCCTGTATTTCTATTCATGTAGTCTCCTGCAGATAGTTGTCTCTTACACACTCTCACTGCCTCCTGAAGGCTTTTTCTGGACTGTCTGGCAAGTGTTTGGAGTTTTTTCTTTACCATAATTAAGATTCTGCTGCCATCAAGAGTGGTGGTCTTCTTTGGCCTAGCAGTCTCTTTGCAGTTACTGAGCTCACCAGCATGTTCTTTCTTAATGATATTCCACACAGTTGATTTAGGTCATCCTAAGGTTTAACGGATGTCTCTAATGGTTTTATTTCTGTTTTTCTGCCTCATAATGGATTCTTTAAGTTTCACAGGTACAGCCCTTGTCCTCATGTTGAACAATGGCAAGCTACAGACTCAAAATACAGTCTGTAGGTAGATAGATGCAAGCCTTGGTATCTTATGTCTGCATTAATGAAGCAGTGAAACACACCTGAGGAATCAGAAACCCCAATTGTATCACAAATCACAAATGCCAATTGTTCAAACCGTTACAGTGCCCTGAAATGAGGGTTTCCATCTATAAAAAGTGCTGTCATTTCTACATGCTGTGACCGAAATGTATGCAGATACCCTTAAACTGAAGTCTGCAACGTATGCTTAGTCACGTCTGAATTGTTTGATTTGTAATTTTAAACTGCGGAGCAGAGGGGTAAACTGAGGAAAAATGAGTCTTTGCCCCAAACATTATGAAGGGCACTGTTAACACTAAAGATCTTTGCTAACTCACCACACACGATCAGACAAAAGGAATCAACCGAAATGATTACCCAATAGGAACAGGTGCAGCTTGACTGACAAATGAAGAAACCGCCATGAATAGAGGATTTCTGAAATAAACAGCGCTGGCAGTAAAAGTAGCATTTGGAAATGAAGTCATATTGCTATATAAAAATAATTAAAAACAAGGCCATTTTGAAATAAAACCTGCCTGCAAAGATTAAATGTAAAGTGACTACATTGTTAAATGAAAATACATTGCTGACATTGTATTTCTTAAAAATTAGATGACTTGTAGTTAATTATGCCTTTTTTCACAACTTAATGACTCCTTTGTATACAGTACAGGCCAAAAGTTTGGACACACCTCCTCATTCAATGTGTTTTCTTTATTTTCATGACCATTTACATTGGTAGATTCTCACTGAAGGCATCAAAACTATGAATGAACACATGTGGAGTTATGTACTTAACAAAAAAGGTGAAATAACTGAAAACATGTTTTATATTCTAGTTTCTTCAAAATAGCCACCCTTTGCTCTGATTACTGCTTTGCACACTCTTGGCATTCTCTCGATGAGCTTCAAAAGGTTATATATATTATATATTTATTATTATATAATTATTATATAATTATATATATATATATATATTATATATTTAATATAAACATGTTTTCAGTTATTTCACCTTTTTTTTTATGATACATGTTATTTTATGGAGCATCTTTGCCATACTTAAGATGCTTATCAAGTTCAAGATCTATTAGGCTCATTTCCATACAGTTTTGTACAGCTGGAGTATGGGCAGGTCGCACAGAGAGCAAAAACTGAGAATTGAACGAGTGCATTATTTAATAATTGAGTGCTCGGAAAATTCAGAACCAATCAATTACAAACAGGAGGTAAAACAATGATAAAGACAAGAGCAGGAAAACATTTACAAGAAAGACCAAAAAGAAAGGACGTGAAGAGTATTGATGAACATGGCCAATGACAGAACCCAACACTAAACTTGTGTTCTTGGAGCCTGTGAGGCACTAGTGCTCTTCGTCATTCGCCATATTAACACTTACTGCAGGGTTGTCAAACTCTGATCCTGGCCACAAAACAGTCTGCAGATGTCAGTGACCTGAGACACCTTGAGGCCTGAATCAGGATACTCCCCTGTCAGTAGCATGCCCTGCCTTTGACCACGCCCACTTTACATGCCCTCCCCATGGCTGAAAACACATTGTCTGGCCGCAACCAGATAATTCTTGATCCTGGTGGGCAAGTGGTTGCAGGTTGAAACTAAAATTCTTTCTTAACTAGTAACAAATTGCAGCTTATGGAAATCCTTTATTTGCCTTAGATTTAATCGACTTGCTATTTAAGTTCAAAACCCTAAAATGTTTCTTTTTTCCTTAATCAGGAGCCAAACAATGAGCCAACAAGTGACCAATTAATGACCCCATGTGTACTTCTATTTGAATAAATCTTTCGATTATAAAAAATAAATCTTGGAACACTTGGAAGGAGATGATACGTGATCTTCTCGGAAGACAATCTGACGTCCCGCGAGAGACACTTTAGCGTCACGTGAGACAAGGCAGTGAGACAAAAGGATAGCTGCTGTGCAGGCTTTTAAATGATCGATGCGCACCGCGACAAGCAGAACATGCAGCTCGGCAGCATCAGCAGAAAGACGGCAGCTGATCAGACCACATCTCCTCAGCGAGCATTCATCCCTCCCCCACATTCACAACACGAGCGGCATAGATACGAAGTGGCTGGAGCGTAGTGTGCCCCGGTATGGAGGAGGGGGTGGGCGAGCGAAGCGAGCAGGGGGCAAAGCCCCCTAGTATTTCAAAAGAAAAAAAGTAAAGGTCTGAAAAATTTTGATCTGCTCTTGTCCAGAAAACATTGTGATCGAGCTCTCAGAATAAAAGAATAGTTTCTTTCTTACATGTCTGGATTGAAAGAATGAGAGAATCTAAAAAGTCATAGAATTAAATAATGTGCTTCATTATTAACAAGAACTGGAGTCTAATTAAGAAATAGGTTGGAGTGAAAAAAATTGTGTTTGAAACCCTCAGTTAGCAGGTCATCTGTTGGTTGGCCATTAACAGAAATGATTAAGCGTTCTGAATCTTAGAAAGCAATTAAGACAAATGAAGTCTGCTCCATTAGCGGAAGTAACAGGTCACAAATCAAGAAATCTGCTGCAATGGAAACCTGCAGCCACTGCGGCCCTCCAGTATCTTAATGTGTCTTCCCTGATCTGTGTGTGTGCTTGTCAATAAAAAGGAGTTATTTGTCGATCTATTGCTAATCTTTACATTTCCTTTTCAGTATATGCAGGTTTACACCATATATTATATTTTAAATGTGTCCCATTTATTAGAGACTTATCTTTAGAGAATATATTTTATATTAGTATAACTTTGTGTAGCTTAGCATTGAAATTCAGGCAAAACAAAACTATTATGGAAATAAAATATCCACCTAAATGAATTATCTGCAGGCTAACATAATAAAGAGCAGACCATCTGCAGCTGTTTTCTTGAGCCGTTCTTCCGCTGTTAGCAGAGCTGGCTGTCTCTATCACCATTATGAACAATGTATGCTCACCAATGCCATCCACTTTAAAACTGTGCCCTTAGTTACCCAGAGTGTGTCCTGGCAGTGTCCAGCATTCTGTGACTGGAACCTCTGGGAGACTGTTGGCCTGTTTTTGGCTAAGTGAGCACCGTAGGGTGATGACACTTAGTTTGTGTCACAATGAAGGAGATACTTGATATCACAAAACTGAAGTGTGCTGAACAAGGAATATTTGATAAAATCTTCAATGTATGAAACCAGCACTTCTTAAACTAATGGTTAATTTCACCTAAGCGTTTCTGACCTCTTATTAATTCTCCAGTTCCTAATGTGTTTGGCAGCAAGGTGTTGTGTGACTAAAATTTATGACCTTCTGTCTAGTTAACATTGTGTTTGAACACACTCTTTTGGCCTTTTACTTATAATAAAGGACTAACATCCTCACCGTTACTCCAAAATCTGCAGCTGACCATCTTGACATGTTTCTCCTGCTACCTTTTCACAGGAAGTTGGGCACCGTGCTAATAATTTGTTTTCTGAACCCTTTTCCTTTTAGTGAAACTGGAGCTATCCTGACAGTATTGAGCGCAAGGCAAAGCCAACATCCACTTGGAAGGTATTCCATCTTGCTCAAATTTAATTTCATTTTTAACTGAAACTGCCTGACTTACCACATAATGTAATATAAAAAGTCAAATAATGCTTGAATTTGCAATGTTCCAGATATTAAAGGAGCAAACTCGAAAACTAAGAGCTACCACTATGATTCAGTCAATTATTTAGGTTGAAACTACTGAACTAATGCCTTCATGTGACTGTTTACTAGTAAATGGAGAATCAGAAAAGAAATGAGTAGGTGGATAATGCCTTCTTGGCTTATTTTATTATTAGCACTTATATGACATTTTTACCCAAGGCGTCTATAAGATCAGTATACATTCCACTTAATTATATTTACGTTATGCTTAGAGGGCACAGATCAAGAGACCTACTCTGGGGTCACACTTGAACCTGTAATGCTGTGGATCTGAGGTCAGTGCCACAGCCAATAAGTCTTCTTCAGGAGTCAGTGAGCTCTTTTTCAGGAATTAACCAATACACCAACAAGAAAGCAAAGTACATAGAAAGCAAAGTACAAAGAACATAATACATCCCCCATTTTAGGTTTCAAAACTGTTAAAGGTTAACAATGAAAAAAACTAAACTTTTTTTATATTAACATGACACCAAATGATACTTTCTAAAACCAGTTTTTCCAAGGCATCCACTGTTAAAAACAGGGCAGTGTTGACTTCTGGTTAGTTCCTGTAAACAGAAAACAAATCAGGACACGAGCATCAGGACAAAACAAAGCCCAACAAGCAGGACACACTTAATTGGGAACATGTACCAGTGACATTCCAGGGAAAAGTT
This sequence comes from Polypterus senegalus, assembly GCF_016835505.1. Taxonomy (NCBI): domain Eukaryota; kingdom Metazoa; phylum Chordata; class Cladistia; order Polypteriformes; family Polypteridae; genus Polypterus; species Polypterus senegalus. The sequence goes on from NC_053155.1 coordinate 267,632,038, forward strand.
TAGAAAAGAGGAACTTCTATTATGTATCAGTCAGAACTGAAGAAGTAGCTCCAAAAGGGGAAAGCCCACTACAGAGACAAACCTGAGCACAAGTTAAAACAAAACAACATGAAGGAAGTGTGGAATGGGTTGAGGACTATCACTGCTTACATGCAGGCTGTAGAACATGGTGAGAAAGAAAACAAGACCAGAGCTAATGAAATGAACCAATTCTTCAACAGGTTTGACTCATTCTTGTCAGTAGTCTAGTCTCTAGTCAGTCCCCCTAGTCTCTGTGAGCGAGCAGAGGAAGTTCTAGAATCGCAACTGCCATCTGCACCCTGCACAACCTTCCCCCATAATGACCTCACACCTCTCCAGATACTCTCCATTCTTTGGACTTTGCCTCTCTGCTGAATAAGTGAGGAGAGAGCTGGGAAAACTCTGCATAAACAAGGCTTCAGGGCAGGCTGGAATCAACCCCAGGGTGCTGAAAACATGTGCTAATCAGCTCTGTGGGGTCCTACAACACATGTTATCCCTTCCCCTGAATTTGCATCATCAAACATCATGTGTGGTTCCAGTGCCAATGAAAGATCATTCCAGTGATTCCAAGGACTTCAATTTAGATAATGTTCTTTGACTTTTCTGCCTCATGATCTGGGAGAAAAGCTGAAGGGTTTGCATCTTAATGCCCTCACAATCTGCTGGATCATGGACTACCTGACCAACAGACAGCAGTTTGTGAGGCTGAGGGAGTGAGTCAGAAATGGTGGTGTGTAATACTAGAGGTCCTCTTGGATCTGTCCTCTCTCCCTTTCTGTTCACCCTCTACACAACAAAGTTCCAGCACTGAGAGGTTGTGAGCAAATCATGGAATCTGTAATCCACTGCCATTCCTAAAAATGACATCCTCAAAATGATGAACTTAAAGTCATGGAGTATGTTGCCGGCCTAAGATAGACAGACGACAAAATTTAAAGTTTGTTGACCTGTTGTTTTCCCTTTTTAGGTGTGTATTTTTCACTGTATCAGAGTTTTCAATTTGGGTTGGCATGAGCAAAAAGTTTTTAGTAATTAGCAAACATTTTCAGGTACGTTACCCTGTGAGCCTATGACGCAATATAATTATCTATTCACATGTAACAATATTAAATTTCTATGCATACAGAAGGCACTTGAAAATGCATTTATTGAAGTGGCTTACTTATTTATATTATTTAGGCAACAGCCATTCATTCATTCCTCAAGATCATTGTCGGGCAGTGCGCCCTGGAATTTTCTAGGGGCACCACGGAAACTTTTGTAAAATATTTAAAATTTCTAGTGCTTTTGAACTTTTGGTTGATTAAAAAGATAAAGTTAAAAAATATATTTTATGTTGGAAAAACAGATAACGGTTAATCAGATTGTGAATAAATGAATGTATTTATTTTGAATGCAAGTTAAAATTTTCGTTGTTCACCATTCATTATAATATCAACACCAGCGGTGTCAAAAACACATCTCGTGAGACTTAAAAAGTCTTGTTGTTAGAAGATCTTGCTCACAGTACGGATACGGAAATGAAGTCTAAGAAACGCAAGAGACTTCAAATGATCGACAAGGAAATGCGCGTCTGTCTTTTGAAAACTGATCCTCGCATCAATCTCATATGTGTTGAAAAACAATCTCAACGTTCACATTAATTAAATTTAAGATTTATCCTTTGATTCCTTTATTAATAAAATGTCTTTCAAACTTGTAAAATTAACTGTTTTTATTGGTGATTGTCCATAGATTGTGTCATCACGACTTTATTTATAGGCAGTCCCTCAGGAGAGCCGCGAAAGAAAATCTTTGGACTTAAGTGTGCCGCAACTCGAAAAAGGTTGCCTTTCACTGCTCAAGATGAACAGATATACAGTAATACTTCTGTGCAGAAATGCAAGTTTTATATGTTTTTATTAACAGTGCAATACATACTCTACAACTAGATTATTAAAAGTCATTCAAAATACAAATCACAACTTTATATTGCTATCAGAGTCTTAAAGCAGAATTGCCCACTTCACCATATTCTGGACCACCAGCTAGAAATGTTTTTCGTTTTCATCAAACAATGTTTTTCACCCATTCATTCATTTGTGGTCAAATTCACCAAATCTACCAGCTCCAAACCCAACAGCATTAAATATAAAAAGTTCTCAAAAAAAAGCCAAAAATAATACAAGAATCTAAGTAAAAAAGAAAACATGAAAATTTTAGCCAAAATAAAAAAAAACAGTGACAGCAAGGATAAGGAGATGTTTCGGCCTACCATAAACAGTGTATGATGAGGGGCCTGAGTTTATGTCCACATCATAGCCCAGTAAGCCCCACATTGTTTAACTCATTTTCCATGTCACGGTGTATTTGGGTCTGCACAGTTCAAAGAAAGCAGCATTTCCTCCTCCGTCACTGTCTTGCTAATTAAAACATTGTGATTTTTCAGAATATTCTAATTGCTACTAATTTTGTCAACTTGATGGTGGGTCACATTTTTCCTAATCAGCCATCTCCAGAGCTTTAGTCCAATCCAAAGCTGTTATCTCAGATTATTTGTTGAAATTGAGTTTTACTATCAATTTACTTTAAAGTGAAAAACTACCAAGTTGTACATGAATAATGTTGACGATGCTTGGGCTAATGATTAACAGGTAACGATGCTTGGACAAACTAATCGGGTTACTTTAACGTCAATGTTCAAAGAATTTGCCCACACATCCTAAGTTGTAATAGTGTATTACCATCAGTCCTCTGTAATCTTTTGACAAGTTGTTGATGGGGGATGTTGGGGAGGAGGAAATGCATTTCTTTGTGCTACACTGAAATGTAAAAAGTTGTATGTGCCTTTAAGGAAACCAGGCTAATGGCAATAGGTTTGTTTAAAAGATATAATCATTCTCATTTTCAACTATTTTAACATAACTTCAGTTAGTTTTCATGTATGCAATGTTAATTTCAGTTTTTATTCTGATTAACAAAGCTTTTGTTTAGTAATTTTAGGTTATTATTTTCATTAACGATAACCTTGCTGAGGACCACTTGTGTTTTTGACATGAAAATTCTGATGTGGCCACGTGGACCTGGGAGAGAGAGAATGGGCAGTAACATCTTGAGAAGCAGTGCAGAGAATGTGTGTGTGTGTGTGTGTGTGAATGAGTGAGCCAATAAGAGTGAAAAAGAGAAAGATGGAGAAAGATGATCATGAACTTATGGAGACGCGCTCCTTTTCTTAAATCCATTGGCCTAGGTTAGCTGCCATCGACAAACTTTTGATTAGAAGGATCATAGCTTGGATCGGCTCACACAGTTGGGGAAAGCGAGTCCAAATATCAATGCCACTGACTCCAAGTGTCACATGGAACCAGCAGCATTAATGTGTAGGCAGGGGAGGTGACAGAAAAAAGATCATTGGAGCCACAGAAGAATGGTGGAATGGTGGCAATAATGTTGGTGGACAGTCAAGGATGGAGATGGCCTTCAGTAAACCTCACATAAGGGAGTGAGTTTGAGACACTTGAGTTCTACAATGTATTAGGCTCCCAGTACAAGTGATGACACACATACAGGATCTATAAGTATTCTATTTTGTCATACACTAAATGACAGAATTAAAAAATATCTCAACATCTACATCAAAGATTCAAAACCAAAAGCAGAATCACACAGGAAAATTCAAAATTTTTCAGTTTGTATTCATTGGAGAATTTTTTAAAAATTTTAAACTGTAAATAGTTGACAGGATTCATGGCACTGGAGACAACTACTCCAAAGCAACGAGATGTGCAAGTTCATTCACACTTTAAATTACATCACAAAAAATCAACTAATGAGTTTCTTTAAAAGACTCCAGCCTTCAATCCGTAAGGCAGAATTAAAACATTCAAGATTAGCAGCACCAGGCAGAAAAGAAAATTTCACATATGTCAAAAAAGAAATATTCTCTAGCTAAGAAATCACATTGAGCATATCATGGAATATTGGAAAAAAAATATCATAACAACTAGGATGAGTTTACTGTAAACACCTTTAACAATTATGTGGCCTTCAGCAATCTTGAGAAAGAGCAAGGCTTGGATTGACTCACACAGCTGGGGAGATCTCGTCAGTGCTGCCCCTGACTTAATTAAAGTGAGGAGTGTCACATGGAACCAGCGGCATGAATGTGCAGGGAGGGATGTGGCAGACGAAAGATCACTGGAGCCATGGAAGATCAGAATGGTGGCAACAGTACTGGAGGACAACCAAGGAAGGAGATGACCACAAATACCTGGAACAGTTTTTGAGGGAATTTACTACTCTTTTCATTGTTGCACCACAGCACCATCTGTAGGGAGATGGGGAAAGTGCCCCACTTGCCAGTATTGCAGTGACACCACTGTTGAGAACATACAATTCTGAAGGATTTGGGGGATGATTCATTTTGTAGGCAGTGTAGTTTCTCCATCTTCTGAATTAGACAAGGGGACATGTGTGCTGAGGCCAGGGGTGGAGCTACCATCAGGGCATTCTGGGTGCCTACCTAGGAGTACGTGACAGCAAGAGGGCTTTTCAGCAAATCCCCCAAGTTCAACAAAATGAGTGATGATTGCCCATGTGCTGAAATGACCTGGTGGGGGGCATTCGATGAAACTATTGAGTCTCCACGTCCAGAAAGTTACAGTGGGTAATCCCGCACTGCATTAGAGGACCAGGTGTCTTATTATTGGTGTCTTGCATCAATAAAACAGATTAAAATCAGATCTCGGTTAAGGAGCTAAGTCACCCAGACCCAGGGGACTGTGGGGGTCTTAATCTGAGCATGTCTGATGCTAATAAAAAGGCACTTTACATTAAGAAAGAAAAAGAAACATACATTTATGTTTAACAATGTCGAATTATTTAAAAAAAATAGTCACTGCTGGATATTTACTGTGCCATCCTTTAACCAGGTCTGGAAGTTGTCCTTCCCGGGTTGTGGACGTTCCACATTTCCTCCACACTGTGTGATGATCCAGTCCACCAGCCTGCTTTCGAGCTCGGCGTCGTATTTCTGTAGGAGTTTCTCTTGTACCTCTTTGCTCAAGCCATAAGCTGGTCCTCGGTTGGCCATATCTGTAATAAAAAACACATCCAAATTATAACTCCTAAAAAAAGAAAGTAAAAAACATTTATAATGCTTTAGTTTTGGCTTTCCTAATAAAAAGCATATCATTTTGTTTTATTTTTTGTTTTTTTACATTCTGTGATAAATAAATGACATTACTTCAAAGTTTAAATAAAGTTCTGTCTATCTATCTATCTATCTATTGTAAGAGATGGCCGGCAGCTCAACCCGGCCGGGACGCCCCCGAGATGGAAGGACTGGGGAAGGCAGCTTTTGTAGGACAGTTTTTATATTTTTCTCTCTCTCTCTAATCAAGCAGAGGGCGCTTTATGACATCATTTCTTGACTCTGTAATGAGCCCCCTCTCTGCCGGCCTGCTGTTGATATTGTAGTCTTGGAGGCCATCGAGTCATGGCTTGAACTTTATATTGATCTTCACTTTTTCTTTTGTCACTGTGTTTTATGTCATACAATTGCTGTTGTAACTTGTGAAGTTTGCTTTGTGGTCAACACGGCTTTATGACTTTCTAACTATAAGCTTTGAAGAATTACAGTAAGCAGATTCAAAAAACTCCATAGATGAATGGTGAATGGGCACTACTGCAGTTTAGCCCACCTTCTGCTCCATGGTGCTCTGACTCTTGTGACCCTGCATTGGAATAAATATGTGAAATACAGTAAGTGCCTCAGAAAATGGATGGAACAGTAGGCCCAGTGATAACAATATATCTCCATTGCTGCATGTGGCCATGGTACTGGAGTGCTGAAATACAGTGAATGTAAGTAAAGCTTATTAAAAAGATAAACTTCCTCTCAAGCTCATTTAATTAGTAAAGTGAGGTCCACTTATAAAGTGTATTTTCTCACTGGTAAAATATCTACAGTTGATATCTCCTGCTATGCATTAGTCTTGTTGCCTCACAACTTCATGACCTTGGGTTTGAATCCTGGACTGGCTGGTGGCCATGGGGAGTTTGCATGATCCTCATCCCAAAAACACGTGTGTAGGACAAGTTAACAAATCTGCTGTGGCTGCACTTGTGTGTGTGTGTGTGTGTGAATTCCGGTGTAGTACAGCATTACCCATAGCGTAGGTAGCCTTCTGCCTTGTGGCAGATGCTTTCAAGATGGACCCAAGCTGCCTGTGAACTTGAATAAGCACAAAATGGCTGGCTCTTTCATTATTGGATGTCTCATTAGATTAAACAAAATGCTGATCATTAAATTAGTAGTCACTAGTGGCCTGTAGCAAAATCCGGTCACTAAATGTCCAAATATCTTCCTTATTAACGTAACACACCATGATTTAGCCATCTTCCCTTCTTTTTACTTCTACCACAAGCTAAATGATATAAAGCCAGCAGACATCAAATTCTCTCCATCATGTTCATTAAGACATGAATATTTAATTTCTGTACAATATGAAGGTAAATCAAAACGTAAAGGCAATTAGAAAATTACATGGCAACTGCAATGGATAGAAGCTGATGCATTACAAAACGTTTGTGATGGATTATGGGTAGTTCAAACATATAACAGTGAAGCACTAAACCATTACTCTATTTGAAGCCAAAGTCAAATGAACGTGGACAATCTGCTGAGGGACTGCACCATTGATGAACAATGTGCCATACTGAGATTTCTTTGAGCAGAGGGAGTCAAACCTGCTGAAATTCACCAAAGGATGTTGGGTCATGCAGATCAGTAAGCTGTTTGGGTACCCAGCTTGTGCAAAGTTTACGGTACCCGAGTCATCATTCATTATGGCATCTGCAGGTCAATAGCTGATATATAATTGTGCAGTAACCACAGGCAACGTCTGGTCTTCTCTGGTGAAGGCATTTGTCATGTTGATGTGGGCTTGTGTGCACAATGTTGATGACAGACCAGACTGAACTTCATTGGTTGCACTTGTTCTTCCTGCTTTAACTCTTTCAGGGTGGATGTTGACTTTTGTCAAAGGGGTCGATGGTGGTAATCAACTGTAAACGGTGACAAGACCCACAGTGACGTTTTAGTTGGGACTCTCTTTGCTAGAAGGAAAGTTAGCTACCTTGGTTTGACCATGAGTAGCGAGGAGCCAACAATGGCAAAAATGGCATCAACATCCAGCGAGAGATTGAAGCGAATGTGTAAAGCGAAACACTCCGTGGACAACGCTTTGCATACTGTCGCTGAATTGGACTCTTGACTTTTCGATGCTTGATACAAGTGATCGAAAATGCATGTGAGGTACCAGCTGATGCACCTACAGCAATGGTTGCCACTTATAATGACTAGGGGTACAAACCTGATTGCGATGCACTGCAATGGTGACCGCCACTGCCGCCCCCTGCCGTGAGAAGACAGCCTCTCATGCATTCCTGTTTAAAAGCAGAGATTTTAACAGTGGATTTAACATGTGTTTTTATATCAAATTACTATTTTACTGGATTTTCATTTTTTCTCACCCATCCATTTTCCAAGCCTGCTTGTTATAATGCTGGAATGCAGGAAAATTAAGTCTCACTTCAAAACATCAGCCACAAGGCTGTGAGAGACCCCGGATGGGACACAAGTCAACAGCAGGGCACACCCAAACACAGACATACCCACAACTCCTCAGAAAGGCCTGATTTAGTCAGCCAAACGTGCCCACCTTTGCAAAGTGGAAGCGGCGCAAAATCAGGGAAATGCATGCGGGCACAGAGAATGGAGTCACAGTTAGTGACTAGCAGGGATACAGCTGGGAATCAATTTTATGGAAATAAATAAAGTACATGAACCATAATTAGAGTGAATAGTGAATTGTCATAAAGTACAGCATATCTCAGAGGTTCAAACCTGAATCCAATCCCCCAAGGGGCTACGCCGATGACAGGTAATGAATGCTTCTGTAAGCATTAAGCACTAGAAACCCTCATACAGACTTGTTCACATGTTTGTCCACATCTCCAAACATCTCCATCTAACAAAAAATGGATGGCCAGATGACCCCATGCTAACAATATGTCCTTTGCTGCAAGTAAAGTAGCCCCAAGTGACCATGAGCAATACAGTGAATGTAAGGTTTAGTGAAAAGTTAAACTATACACAAAAAAGAGGCCGTGCAGCCCACCTAAGCTCTTTTAATTAGTACAATAGCTGAGGTCCATTTATAAATTGAATTTTCTCACTGGGAAAATCTGGAAAGTTGAAATCACCAGTGATGGAGCGGCTAGTCTTATTACCTCATAGCTTCACGGCCCTGGGTTTGAATCCTGGACAGGCTTCTTAAATAGAAAAAGACCTAACCAAAAGGTGGGATTCCGAATGTGAGCTCCTTCACTTTTACTTGGCTTACAATGAGCTAAATGGTTGCTGTATCACTTAAACAATGCATAACACTACAACAGAATGATTTTGAATGCAACCTCAGGCAGTCCATCATTGCATTTGACAACTTAACTAAATAAAGATTTAAATTATAATGTTGGCCTGGTTCAATAGTTTTTAGAAAACACTCACTTACTAATTTCCAAATTCTTGTAATAGAAAAAGATACTAGATCTTAAGCAAACAACTCCAGGTCATGACAGACTAAGTGCTAAGGGGTCACATTCTGACCTAGAACTGTGGGCTGTTGCTCACTGATGGCTCTGTCCTCCTTAAACCCATCCACACACCTCCATGGCTCCTTTAAAAGTTGCTTCTCTGTTTTCTCTGCAAGGTGTTCTGTTCACTTCCTGAAAGTCTAAAATCTACAGGCTTTACCTGTGACCTGTGTTGTTGTATGCCATCAGTCGCAGGCATTGTGTGGAAATGAAAACCTCCAAGCACCTGTTAGAAGATGGCATACAAACACCACCATGTTCTAAACAGAGTATGTTATATGCAAATCGGGTCACGGACATGCTTGTGATGAGTCGGCGCATGAGTAGTAAAATTAGCCGAGTTCATCAAAAACATGAATTGTGGCTTGAGCTGGGTTGCCATGATCTTAAATTTATAGCCCAAAGTCAGCTTAAAAATAGGATAGGTGCCAAATACCTGACCTAGACACAGTGGCACACCGGAAAGCTTGGTGGCGGTGTCGAGAGCGAAGGATTTGGTACATACTATCAAAGACCTTTCATCCCTCTTGGAGATATTGGAGAGTGATAGACTGGGTACATATGAACGTACAACTTCCCCCTTGTAGATTTTACAATGATGAAGTACGCAGTCAACTGCAAAAAGCAACGGAAGTAGTGGCAGTTGGATGAAAAGTAGCCCAAAATACAGCACTGTTTTTAAAAATGCAGCCCAAAATAACCAAAAGCCCATTCTTTCCCCACAGACACCAATCAGAAATGGGCCGACTGGGTGGGACAGCCGCAAATCTGGCAACACTGGTGTTGAGTGAAATGCCACCTGCTGTTTATTGTACAGTACTATTAACCGCAGCAGTATGTGAAACGGCAGCCGCTGACACACCACACAGCACTTTCATTTTTATAGTACAAAATGATAATAAGCAACCCACACCTCCCATCTCACAACCTGTTAAACAATCAAACTGAGGAGAATGACAAGAAAGACTTGTGCAAGAAAGAAAGACGAGAGGGGAGGAAATGGCAGATGAGCTGGTGAGGTGAACACCAAAATTAATGGGCACAGCACGAGAATGTGATGATTTCCAGAGAGTTATGAGCGGTTTGTGAGTATATATACATAAATAGTGCGATGCTGTAAACTAAATGCAGTTTTAGTGACCGTGAACAACTTGTTGGTGTCTTTCGTGAGTTCACCTTTACGGCACGCACTACATCTAATTCTGTACCTGAGGTGCAAAGAAGATTTTGCATTAAGTTTGAGAAAGAATTCCTTCTCGTAATAACTACTAAACAGTGGGTCGATAATCTCCCGTTCACTGCTAGAGTGTTTCTTAGACCACTGAGAACTGAAGGAACACCACAAGACATCAAAATGGTGAGATAAGCAGAAGGCATTTAGTGCTGAAGAGAGAGCTGAACATTTCAAACTGGACTGTTCAACGAATCTGATTACCCATAGAAAAGAGAGACAGTGCATACATTTTTTTATGAATTTTTTTAACTTGGTTAATACAACTGTTAAATGAAAATGAGTATGTCAAACTATTTGCAAATTCATTTAGCAAGATGAATGGTTAATGGTGGAGCTCTTTTGAAAAAACATAAAAAAAAAAATCCAAAAAACTTTTGGATGAAAAAATCTTGAGACATTTTCCGAGAGATAATTTCACGTCCCACGAGACTTTGTGCCAAGAGATGAATTCAAAACCTAACAGTTTCAAGGGGGGGCAGAAATAAAAGACAAACAGTAGAAGAAAAAAAGACAAAGAGGAGAAGTCAAAGTAGTATGTCGTAAAGAGGTTGAAATACGTTGGTGAGATACACAAGTAGAGCGGGTTAGAGATAATGAAAGTACAAAAATTCGAAAGTCTCAAAAAACTGATAGTAAAGATTGCATTAGCACTAACAAACAGAAATTATTACTCGGTGAAATAACGGAACAGCGAAAAGAGATCGAATATATGGACATAGGTGATATGACAGAAGTATGTAGATTTTGTTTGGCTTTAAACTTTAAGTCGGTGACTTGTAGACCGTCTAATTCGTGTTGTCATCAGGGAAAAGTAGTGTTTCTTCCCAATGAAGAGGTGTATCCATGAGAATTAAAATATTGATTTGGTGAAAGTGAAATCCACATACACAAGCGGCAGAGACGTGAAATAGCTACCACTTAGCACAGGCCAGAGGGTTGGCAAACAAAGTGAACAGGTGGCGATGCCCCCTAGTTAGACAAAGTAAGAAGCTACATTACTTAATTCATTTTTGAATTATTTAATTCCTTAACTGTGCCACGAGTCAAGTGACCATTCATGCTGTCCCTTCAAAATGACCACATCCTTTCTTTCTCTCGGCTTTGCTAAGGCTTCCACTCCGCACTTCCACTGGTGGTCATACACCTCGGGAGTCTATTTCAGATTTGGATGACAACAGTAGCAGACCTCCATTTTTTGGCTCCCTGAAGCTTGAACTGTTATGGGGGCCCCTTTGCGACTAGAAAAGAGGTTTGGGTAACCACTGTTATCTTCTTTAATGGGGTTGGTTCCATGACAGGTCACCATCATTTTTTTTAACCACTATATCTCAAATGATAAAAATTGCTGTGCTGGATTCTCTCACACATTAAAGTCATCGGTGTGAATAAAAAAATCCTAAACCTTACAGTTTCTGAGTTATGGGGGATGAAAATTAAAATCACTTCTGGGGCCCCTGAAGCTTCAGCCTTATTAGTTTCGTAGTAGATCGAGCCCAGAATGATAAAAGGGTGCTTCCTGCATGGAGCTTGCATGCTCTCCCCATGTCCAACTGGGTTTCCTCCTTCATGTCCATAGACACAAAGTTTCACTGTCCCCCCGTGTGTGTGTGTCTGTGTATTCACCCTGCGTTGGGTTGGCATCCTGTCCACAGGTTGGTCCTGCATTGCTATGAAGGGCTCACAACATGTAGAAGCGGGATTGGAGAATGGCTGATGGAGTATTGTTTAAACTATGCAAGTGTCTCCCACCTTCTCTTTTAGTAAACTTCATGTGAGACATTCACTTGAAAAGAAACAAAGCCATTTACTTTTTTATTACATGGCTGCACTATTATTTGTGTCATTTATGAGTCTGCTGTTATTATGATGACAATCCTCTTTTTGGTTCTCAGTGTCGCACCGATTCTCCTGCTCCTTCTATAGGTGGCTGGACTTGACTACTTGATGATCTGTTTGACGGCTTGTTTTAAATTTTGCTCCTCTTACCTACGGCTCTGATGAGTGCTCAGGGCGAGCGTCTTCCTCACTGACTCTCTTTTCCATGTTTTTGTTCTTTTTCACCCAAGAAATGAGCTGCCTTCATCCTCTACTCACTCATCACTTTGTAGATCCTCTTGCAAACCTCTCCCCTTGATTTTACTTTGGTCCAGTGACCATCCACTCTCTCCTGAGATTTTTCTTCATTGCACACCTAACATTATAAGTCTTCACTGCATTTGCCTTCTTTCTTTAATGCCAACCATTGGGCTTCACTACTGACACCCGCTCTGCCATGTGTGTGCCTTTGCTATACCTGGCACTTTCTCCACATGTCTGCCCTCCTGGCCCTCAAGATCTTCTTCTCTTTCTTGAAATGTCCCTCTTGTTACTTCAGACTTTATCTATGCTGCCTCTTATCTCTCATCAACAGAAATGACTGACTTGGCAACCGCCAGCCAAGCCGCTTCTTCCTTCCTGATGGAAGCCCCCCAAGCTTGTTACTATGGACAACACGATCTCGTGCTCCTATAATTGAATTCACCTTGAATTGTCTTCATCACCGATTAGCAGAACATCCGGCAGATCCCCTGAAAAGCGGGCCTTCTTTCCGCAGGCCCAGATGTGGGCTTGCTGCTGCCCCATGAAGCCCTTTTCAATCCTTGTGGTGTGCTCTGTCTGGAGCTCCTCTTCCCTTCCTTTCTCCTGAGGACTGTGGCTCAGGCTGGGAGGCAATGACTTGGGCTACGCTTTGCCTTTACGGCCCTCTCCCTTCCACTGTTTCCTGCTGTTAGTTGGTTGAATTAAAACTGATCACCAAAAAAAAAAGCTTCCTGGTTCTTGTCATTTTCTTCCATTTCCACAGTCATTCCTTCCTTGTAGAACAAACTATCCAGTTGTTCCTGAAACAATCTTTTTGTTCCTTTTATGAAAAGATTACAAGACTTACAATGTTCCCATTTTATCACATTCGTTCAAGCCCTGTTATTAACTATTCAATGACAATGACATCTTTCTTTATTATCTAAAAAGACTGCAGATGGCGGCAATAACCGGAAAGAGTGGTGATAAAAATAAAGCCAGAATAGTAAAGAGCGTTAACATCTCAAACAGGAACACAAAAAAGAACCTTAATATTAAACGGTGACGGCCATACGCATGTGATAACACGACAGCTGGAAGAACGAAGACATCGCCACCCCAGGAGACTTCTACTGAAAAGAAAGGCAATCAATTCTTGGGTGTGTTTCATCGCCCCTCATTAATAATTAAAAGAAATCAATGTCACATCTCTTTGAAACACAACTCACTTAAATCGCTGACAGCATTACAAAAGAACCAGAGGGAGGCGAGTAATTCTTACTTTTCATTGAAAGGTGTAATGACAACAAACTGAACTGAAGTGCTGAGACGCTCTTTACAGAATGCAATCACCAGCTGTTTAGTAAAACGGAGAAGAAAGTTGAGGACAGGAAAACGAAACGTAGGCAGCAAGTCCTGCGAGGGGAGCTTGTTATGCTTCTTATTCTGTGAAATCGACATTTTCTGTATGATAGATAGATAGATAGATAGATAGATAGATAGATAGATAGATAGATAGATAGATAGATATGAACAATATAGATTAATATATCTCTAGCTATCTATCAATCATTTATCATATTATCAATTATACTGTACTTTTCCTATCTATCTATCTATCTATCTATCTATCTATCTATCTATCTATCTATCTATCATTAATCACACTTTATCAATTATACTGTACTTTTTCTATCTATCTATCTATCTATCTATCTATCTATCTATCTATCTATCTATCTATCTATCATTAATCACACTTTTACAATTACTGTATGTTTTTATGTTTTATACAATCATTTATCATTTAATGCCCCAACAACCAGTACAATTTTGATTGCCTACTAAATCCTGATTGCTGAGACCACCTATTTATATTTATATGCTCTAACTTGCGCTCTCCATTTTTCAACATTGCTCACATTTTTTTTTCCACTATTTATTAAACAGACCTTCACTATGATAGCGAAATGTGTACCTTTATTTATGTTTAATGCTTTATATTTAACCCGTTTGTCTCCCCGTTTCCTAAATTCTACATTACATTCCAGTTTGATGAAAACTGTTTTTAAAATTTCGTGTCGTGAAATTATGCGGAGAAAGCCGATAACTGTCTCCAGTTGCCAACGCCCTAAACCAGTCCATTCATCGATGAGTTTTTAAAACAAACAGTTGCCCTGTTCAGGATATCTAAAAGTTAAAGGGAAAAAAACAGAAATGTATATTGTATTGTTTAACTTAATACGTGTGTAATGTCAGATGCGGCGGAGCTCGTCACTTAAAGCTGCTTCGCCCCGGTAATTGCTTCTAACTTCATTATGCCGTTACACGCAGCGCAGTCGGACATATCAGACTTTTACCATGAAACTCCCACATGTTACCCCTCGCATTTGATTATTCCGTAGTTTGTTGAAATAAATGCATTCGTAAAAATCGAGCAAACTTCGACGCGGCGTTAAGGGCAGCCGGACTTACCGTGTGGCGGTGACGGGACGCTCTCCTGCGTTGCTTGATCGGACTGAGATGCTCTCGTTCTCGTGCTCGTGCTGCCTGCCTGCTCGCTTGCTTGCTCGACGACTGAGCCTTTCTGACGCTCTTCTGCTGGACAGCAGCTACTTAAAATCCACCTTACGGGTGGGTGTGGCGGACCAGTGATCTATCGTGTGACTGCACATGCAGGGGGATCTCAGAGTGCTGGATGTTCAGCCCAACCGGAGCGCTCCTGCCTCCGGTTACAGTCGCTGTACACTTTGGGTGCACTGATGGATGTGTGGCATTGTGTACACAGCCAGACCAATGTACATTATAATGGGACTGAACCAGGAAGCCGGAGATATGGCACAGGCCCAGGCCCTTCATGATGCTGCAATTCCTGCCATTTATTTCTTTAGTATATGCTTTCAACGCTGAGAAGAGTGACCGTGTGTTAGTTAAACGGTCATGAAATGGATGGACGAATAGGTATAAATTATATGATCACAAAATTTAACATTAATTATTAAAAAAAAAGTTTCTTTAAAACGTATTCATTTGATAAAAAATAAAGTATTAACACTATTACCTAGTCTAACATTTGGCTTTACTTTAATCTTAGTGCTACTTTTTAATAGCTGGGTAAGTTTTCTTTTCTGCTAATATAACACATTTGTGCATTGAGATCATTTTGATAAAAAAAATACTTGGATTGTAGCACCATGCTGGTGTTCGGTGGGTTCTGATCCAGGAGATCCTCACTCATTTAGTAGCTCGTGGTCTTCCGAAGACCTGCTCACCATTGCCACAGAAGTTCAAATTCACGTGCCACTTTGCCAGGCCTGCTGATTTTCGAGGCTCCCCTGCAGCTGGCGCTGAAGCTGCTCATTTGTATGATGGAGCGCCAGCTCCTTCTGTTAGCGACTCATCCCCAAGGTTACTTGTCAACATTGTGATAATGGCCCTGAGGTTGGGGATATGTGAAAATGGAGGAATGGATTTAACACTCAGGCAGCACTCGTGGTAGGTGGTCTTTAAAAGGACCGTTGGTTCTTCTGTGACCAAAACTGCTGACTTCTTTTCCAGGTCACGACTGCAGGCCTGTTCTTCACGGGCTCCTTCCCTGCATTCTCAGCTACTTCAGGACCTGCCATTACTTCATGCTGCTGACTCCATCTCACGTTGCGGATATGGGGTCAGAGACAATGCCATCTGCCACAGCTTCCCCAACTGTGTGAGCCAATGAAATGCAGCCACACACCCTTTAGCAGAGGAGATGAGCCTCCAAAGCGTTTGTAGATAAGTGCTGTCTATTTGCACGCTCTGCATGGACTCCTTTAATGGCTGGCTTCTCAAAGCGGCTCCGTCCCTTCTGATAGTCTGGAGATGTCTGAACAACGTGTATCTCTTTCATGCAAACTGCAGACTTTATATAGTGTTTCACCACAAAAACAGAGAATCATTTTTATGTTCATTAACTTTCTGGTCAGTCTGGATTTTTTCGAATGTCAGTATTCTTTAGGAAATTCATTTGGACTTTTGGTATCGCTGATGGCATTTTGCTATTTTGTTTTGCTTTGATGCGTTGCCATTTTTGCTGTTGCATTTCCTTCTATTTGGTGCTTTTTTTTGGCATCGTCAGCCATTTTGTGTCATCAAACTGACAGAGAGAGGGGTTTTGGGAGCCTGTGCTGATTACTGCGCATTGCCTCTCCCACCACGTGACGGGGGATGCGAGTGCAGCGGGTGGCACCTCCGCACCACACTGTAGCAGTGTGAGGTTTGTTATGGTGGTTGGAGTGCCAATCCTACCACCAAACCCTGACTTTTCCTTGTAAGATGGAGGATCTGCTTGCAGGGCTGGATGCAGGTTAGCGTCATAGCCAGGATGGAGCGATTGCAGGTTAAGGGCCTTGCTCAAGGGCCCAATGGAGTAGAGTCACTTCTGGCATTTGAACCAGCAACTTTCCGATTCCCGGTGCAGATCCCCAGCCTCAGAGCCCCCATCAAAGTGGCAAAACCAAAAAAAAGATATAAAGCAAAATGACATCTGAAAGCCAACATGAGAGGCGATGATCACAGTCAAGAGATCAAGAGGGTCAAAACCAAAAGTACACACGAGAAAACAGCACAGTAATGAAGTCTGAATATTTCAGAGGTCTGACATCTGCAGATTAGTGGAGGATTTGAACTCATAGCCATCCTTTTATGTCACTGACACATGACTCCTGACCTCAGAGGCCACACCCCTAGCAACGCTAGACGCGGACCTAACAACGGAAATAAACAATGGTGGCATTTAAGGTTCCAAAAACATGAACAACATACTCCACTGCAATCACTTGACACCAAAAGCTGCACATCATGAGATCATCAGCTGGGAGACATCTAAGGTGACAGTCCTGTCCTCCCTCCTGGTGTCCCAAGATTGTGGATTTCCAAAGAACAAACAAGTGTTCTAGGTTTTTAGACTTAGTGTTTCAAAAATGTATTCCAAACAGGAACTTTCTTTAAGACTTGGGTTTGGTTGCTTTGGTTTATATTTTCATCGTTGTTGCACTTACTTGACCACAATTATGGCCTCTCCATCTTCTGGTCCAATTTTGTCTGCTTGTACCATTGGCAGAACACAGAGGCAAGGTGGGTACCAACCCAGGACAATGCACACTCACACCGCCTTAATAAAACATAAATGTCTGTGTGTCTGTCTGCGTGTCCCTTCGGTTGCTTGTCTCTGGCAGTCCAATAAATGGCACATCACAACCATCTGCAGTAATAAAATGCATTGTGTTTGTCATTTCAATAGATGGCAGATCACAAACGTTAGCACTGCTTTTATGAGTTCCATACCAAATGGCATATATTAGTGACTAGCAAAATACCCGCGCTTCACAGCGGCAAAGTACTGCCTTAAAATTTTTATTAAGAAGAAAATTAAACCTTTTTAAACTGAGGGAAAATATACCAATAATTATTTCTTAATGTCTTTGTATGCCACGTTGTCAGTTCGGCCCTCTGGTTGTAATATGACCAAGCTGTGCGCTGAGCTTACTCTTGAGCATGCAACGTACAGTTGGCCTTGTGAACAGTAATCTTGTTTCAAATCTCACAGCTTGGATTGCTGCTGTCATAATCGGTTTGAGTTTCATGGTTTGTTTCAATGACGACAGTATTGTAGGACTTGTGTTGAAGTGACATTCGGCATCTGTCAAGCATTGTAAGCACACAATCGGTTTCATCGATAACTTAACATCCAGCTTTTGAGAGTTTAACATTCATAAACATCAAAGTGTCCATTACTGAAATCGTCACCTGTCAATCTAAGATGTTTAAGAGGCATTGGCGGTTGTCCAAAGATGTAAAATATTTGGTCATTTCGGTACACTTGAAAGCGACAACCGAACAATTCACCGGCAGCCATCAACTCACATGCAGAAGCAGAGGTGAAGAGCTTAAGCATTTCACTCTTATAGTGCTCCTGTGTAGTATAATTATCTACTGTACCGTCATCAGTCCACACCTTGAACCTGTCCCAGTCATTCAATACATAAGACACAATGTTCCTCCAGATATCAAGAGTGAGCCTGATATGGCCGTGCAATATGTAACACAGAGAATGGAAAAGATAGGTGCCATCTCCGGGCATGGAAACCGCTCAGTAAGTGACAGTTCTTTGATCGATAGTGATCACCTTGATAGACATGGTAATGGGGGTACGGTTGGAACGATAAAGGAAATGGGTACCTGAACAATGTAAAGTAAGTCTAAAATACCTACACAATAACTATAATTGTAATAAATGAACAATAAAGCAGAGGAGAAGCGGTGGATTAAATAAAAAGGTTGTAGTTATCAGCAGGGAGATGTGAATCCCGTGGAGAAGCAAGGAAGGGAATGTAGAAACTGGAGCGACGGATGGCCTTATATAGGCAGGCAGCCAACAACGTGGGAGGCGTTGGGATGGGGGACCGAGCTGCTGGCTATGGACGTATATATGTAAGTAAGTAGGATTCAGTTAGCGTTGGGAACCCGCGTACCAAATTTCTTGAAGATGGGGACATAAATAAGAACGTTCAACATGGTGAAAGTGGTCTTGAAACCTGAAAAATCGATCATAAAATCAGACCCCGACTTATATGCCCGTTCAAAAATGCAACTTTTTTTTTTTTACATCTTTTTGCCTCCTCCAATCTCACATCAGTTTCTCAGACACATCGAATTACCAATTTCTTTTGCCACTTCAATGACATTTAATTTAAAAAGCAACTTCATATTTTCTATGCTTTTACAATAAAGGTGTATGAGGGTGTGAGATACAAAAAACACAAATCAGTGTGTCCTGTGGTGGGCTGGCGCCCTGCCTGGGGATTTGTTCCTGTCTTGTGCCCTGTGTTGGCTGGGATTGGCTCCAGCAGACCCCCATGACCCTGTAGTTACAATACAGCAGGTTGGATAATAGATGGATGGATGGATGGACTGACTGACAAATCAATGCAAATGTGCGCCGTAGTTACTCTCTCAGGTGGGCATTAGCATATCATAATCCCATGGCTCAATAGCGTGAGTTTTCCGCATTCAACTTATACAACCGACATCATAAAATACCGGAAATTATACGGCAAAATCAAGTCCCGACCTATCCACGAGTATATACGGTATGCATTGCATTTGTCATTCCAACAGATGGCACATCACAAACATTTGTAGTAACACATAGTTGCATTACAAAGTACAATCCAACAGATGGTGCACTGCAAACATTAACACCGGGTCTACAATGATTCCTTTGATTTCAACCCATCTTATAGGCTAGCACTGCTAGTGTATAATTCATTTTAAAATGTATTATTAGTCTGTGAGACGTCTGAACTCTTTGAGACCCTCCGTAACGGGACGACACGCAGAAGAGGGACTGCCTCATCTGTTGAGGGTTGCTTGTCTATCACTGAGGCAACCCGCAAATTCACAGCCCCCCAGAAACAACTACAAGCTGACTGCTGCCACGCGCCAAGTGCCTGTCGCACGATAGGTGCTGAAGGGGCCATTATAACCTGGCTACTGAGCTGGCCTGGACCCGGCCTGACTACTGTGTCGGTGTATAGGTGAGTGGCAGATCCCGCTACAATAAATGATCGTGTTGTTACTGTTTTAGCTGAATAAAGCTGATTTTGCTAAAGTACTGAGAATCAGCCTCATGTTTTGGGGGCAAGACAGGGACTCACATGTCACAGAGAAATACCCAAAGAATTAAATTAAAAAATGTAATTAAATAATGTCACAGACGGCCGGGGTCTTTGTCCGGCCAGGACGCCTCTTTACTGGGAGGACTAGGGGAGCAAGGATGGACAGAACAGTACCTGCCCCAGGATGCTAGATGGCAGCCCCCATGGTTGGCAGTGGTGCCTTGGATTCCCACAGGGCTCCATGGGAGATGGAGTTCTCTACAACTCTGTTGGGATCCAGGGGTGCCGCCAGGGGGTGCTACAGTTGTTCCTGAACCCATATGGGGGCTCTTCTGCCACACCTGGAAATGCAATCGGAAATAGGTCATCAAACACTTGGAGCACTTCTGGGTGGGCTATAAAAGAAGCCAGCAACCACCAGTCCGGGGTCGAGTGGTAGTGGATGAAGCTTGCCAGAATGGAGTGGTGACGCTAGAGAGTGAAGAGGAAAGTATTGTGCAGTATTGGGCTTTGGACTGGGTGTTGTGGACTCGTGGGAACGGGGAAGACGTTCTCCATGAGTGAAGAAAAATAGAAGCACTTGTGTTTTTAGCAGTGTGCCTCCCGTGTCTGTCTGTGTCAGGTTGAGCCATCTACAGTCACAATAATTAAAGAACACGCACACATAAACATCTGGCAGCAGGTGCCACGTCATGGATCACCAACCACTGTGTCACCTTCTCAATTTTGCTGGTACCTTAAAGATGTCAGTTTATGAATCACGTTTACTTTTTGTGCAGTCATCTTTTCCTTTCTGATGAAATTTCCTGAATCTATTTGTGGAGTAAGCTGACGTCATACATTTTGCATTCACACAATGCTTTTCAAAACAGCCATTTATGGTTTCCCCATCCACTTTCAAAGAGGCGCTGCTGCTCAATGAAGTCAGAGAGGCCTTCACTGGTAATTATGGTGGTTCGTCGTCCTCCACTATCTTAGATGGGTAGGAGCGGACATCTTAAAAGGTCTTATTGCCAAATTTACATTTCATGACAATTCAGTTGTGAGGTGTGCTTGACCACCATGGATTCTCAGCTAGTGGAACGGGTTTAAGGTGCGTGCTGACGATTCAGTAGACTTGCCCACTTTAACATATTTGTCATCTCTCCTGAAAAATTCTTCTCATTCTGCTCTTCATCTTTTAACACTGCCATTTCAGCACCAAAACTGGTAAGCAGTTCTCTTGTTTAGTTACTTTACAAATTGGCCATTGAATTCATTTAAAAATGTTGAAAGGGTCGGTGGCTCTTGGAGAGGAGAAAGAGTAAGAGTGTGCAAGAAAGAAGGAGACCCCCCTCTCACAAGCCATAGTCAGGGGGCTCCAAGTGACTTCAGAGCATCTACTCCACAGGCATCAACTTTCTTTGATAGATAGATAGATAGATAGATAGATAGATAGATAGATAGATAGATAGATAGATAGATAGATAGATAGATAGATAGATATGAAAGGCACTATATAATAGATAGATAGTGTCACTCATGCGCGAATAGGAGACCGTGTACGGACCTTAACACGCTTCGGAAGGCGTTCGCCGGCAGGGAGTGGCGAGGTACTAACCTTTCTCCTTTGCTTTCTTCCAGGAAAAAAGACACTCCGCCTCATTTGCCCTCAGCACGTTACTTCCGCCCTTCCTCCGCCATTGTTCCTGACGTCATCAATCCCATTTTCCCTCACGGTTCCTTCCCAGCATTCCTCCACTTCCGGCTCCTCCTACATAAAATGGCTGCTGACGCCATCTTCGGCGTCGCGCATATGAACCTGTTGTGTTTATATTTTGACCAAGTATTTCTTTTTAAATTAATTGTGGATTGTCTGCAATATACGGGGCCGGAAAACCCCAAACCTTTATGCTGCTTGTTGTTGCATCTTTTACAGTGTAGTCGGCAGGATACTGCTCCTAAAGAAATGACAGAAGGACAGGACCTCAACACAGTGCTGCAGGGGATGAATGCCCATATCCTGTCCCTGCAGCAAGCGCAAGCCCCTACCACCCGGGAGTTGAGGGCAACGAAGGCCAGGCTGACTGAAGCCCAGAGGGCAAAACCCGATCCACCTCGGCCAACGCCTCCACCTCTAGTGCCAATGACAGAGGCTGACGACATAGAGTCGTACCTGGGGATATTTGAAAGGACGGCCACCCGGAATGAGTGGCAGCGGTCCGAGTGGGCATCCATCCTGGTGCCCTACCTGAAGGGACCCGCGCAGCGGGCTTACTACGATCTTCCCAAGGAGGAGGCCGCGAGTTACGACCTCCTAAAACAGGAGATCCTGGCACGCTACAGCATTACGCCGGGCCAGCAGGCGAGTGAATGGCGGAGCTGGCAATTTGACCCAGAAAAGCAGGCCCGAGCCTAGGCCTTCGACTTCTGGGGTAAAATGGGGTGCTGGCTACGGCCCGAGGGTCCCTAAGCCTGGAAGGTAGTAGAGCAGGTGGCCTGTGAGGGCCTCGTAAATGCCATGCCTAGCTCCCTCGCCCAGCAGGTCTGGCGCCACCCTTACAAGGACATGCCAGGACTTCTGGAAGTCTTGGAACGTCAGCTCACAGTCTACCGAGCCGGGGGGTCGGAAAGGCAAGCTCATGGGAACCGACAGGGACGGGCGGCCACCCCCGAGCCGTCTCGACGCGCTGCGGAAGTGCCACAGAAACCAAAAGAAAAGGCGGCCTCCCCGCGCTGTTACAAGTGCGGTGAGACCGGCCACCTACTGCCGACCTGTCCTCTGAACACCACGGAGCCAATGGACTGCACCTGGGCCACCGCAGAAAGGTACTGTACTCCGTCGCACCCCCTGGCAAGTCCGAACATGGGAGTGGTGTTATTGAATGGGCATTCGGTGGTGGCTCTATTTGACTCCGGCAGCAACATAACCATTGTCGCTCGCCGTTATGTATTACCGCGACAGTGGCTTAAGCAACATTTGCAAGTCACGTGTGTACATGGGGAGACCAAGTCATATCGTTCCGCTCACTGTTACATCACCTGGAAGGGGCAGTTGTCTAATCTGGTGGTCGCAGTGTTGCCCGAACCCCCCTATCCAGTAATTTTGGGACAAGACTGGTCACACAGAAAGTGCGGTAAGACACACACCGCTCCCGGGGCATCATTGGGTCTGGCTATGAGGGGGCAAGGCGCCCTTCCCGCGGTCTCCACGCCGTGCTCTGGGGCAGGCCCTAATGGCGCAGGCACATCGAGGGATGCTTCCTCGGCGACGGACCCTGACCCGGAAGTATCTACCGGAGAAGGGACAAGCCAGGGAATGCTTCCACTGACCAGCTCACAAGACCCCCTGAGCAGTTTGGACCATCAGTTTTGCTCCACGCCTGCCTCATTTAAAAGGGAGTAGTGGAATGACGATTCCCTGCAGTTTGCCCGTAATGCGATTGTTCTTCTAGGCAGCTCACAAGCTGACGGATCCATGCCACGCGAGCCCTTTTTTGTTATGGAGAATGATCTGTTGTATCGGGTGGCGACCCACGAGGGCGAGGTGCGGAAGTTGTTGCTAGTCCCGCGTACCTTCCAGTGGGAGGTATGTGAACTAGCTCACACTCACCTCCTAGGCGCCCACCTCGGGGCCAAAAAAACACTAGAAAGGATAAAACTCCGTTTTTACTGGCCCGGGATCAATGAGAGGTCCGGCGCTTCTGCCAATCCTGTCCGGAATGTCAGATTCGCCAGATTCCTAGGAGGGACCGTGCTCCTCTCGTCTCAATACCCCTGATAGATATTCCCTTTGATAGAATAGGGGTGGACTTAGTAGGACCCCTGGAACCCTCAAATCTTGGCCACAAATATATACTGGTCATGGTGGATTACACTACCCGATACCCAGAGGCGGTTCCCCTGCGCTCCGCTAACACAAAAAATATCGCACGGGAATTAGTCAACCTATTTTCTAGAGTGGGTATCCCCAAAGAAGTCCTCAGGGACCAGTACACCCTTCACCTCAGATACGTTCAGGGAGGTTGCCAGATTACTGTGAATAAAGCACCTGAAGACGTCTGTCTATCACCCTCAAACAGACGGGCTGGTAGAGCATTTTAATCAGACGCTTAAACAGATGCTTCGCAAGGTAGTCAACGCCGATGGCAGGAACTGGGACCAGCTCCTACTGCTCGTGCTTTTTGCTTACCGGGAAGTGCCCCAGGCCTCTACGGGCTTTTCCCCTTTTGAGTTATTGTATTGGCACAACCCCAAGGACTTTTGGACATACTAAAAGAGGGCTGGGAGGCTGAGGCCCTTCCCTACTCCAATATATTGGAGTATGTGGCCCAACTGCGAGACAGACTCGCTAAAATCAGGCCACTCCTAAAGGACCACGTGACTCGTGCGCAGGCAGTGCAGGCCCGGTGTTACAACCGCAACTCCGTCCTCCGGGAGTTCCGCCCGGGGGATCGAGTGATTGTGCTCGTTCCTACCTCCCATTCCAAGTTGCTAGCTCACTGGCAGGGGCCATACGAGGTTAAGGAAAGAAAGAGGCTTGTCGACTATTTAGTTAAACAACCTAATCGTCGGCCGAGTGAGAGGATCTACCACGTCAATTTGTTAAAACCATGGAAGGACAGGGAGGAGTCTCCCGACACTCGTAGATCCCTCTACCCATTAGCTAGCACGTCTGCCCTTAACCCCAGTTAGGCACAGCGGCAGGAGATAACCCAGGCAATCCGGGCCGTCCCCAAAGTAGTGAGCGAGTCACAGGGCCGGACCTCACTGATTCCGCACGATATAGTCACGGACCCCGGAGTAATCGTCCGGGAGAGGCCCTATAGACTCCCGGAGGCAAAACGCGCTGAAGTGGAACTGGAGGTGCAACAGATGTTGGATATGGACATTATTGAGGAAAGCCATAGTCCTTGGTCCAGTCCTATTGTCCTTGTTTCCAAGCCGGATGGCTCTTGGAGGTTCTGTAATGACTTTAGACGTCTGAATCAGGTCTCCAAGTTCAACGCCTACCCGATGCCCTGCATTGATGACCTACTTGAGCAGCTGGGTGCGGCTCGATACTTGACTACTCTTGACATGACGAAATTGTATTGGCAAGTTCCCTTAACGGCATCTGCAAAAGAAAAAACGGCCTTTAGCACCCCTAGTGGACATTGGCAATACAAGGTCCTCCCATTTGGGCTGCACGGGGCCCCAGCGACATTTCAACGTCTGGTGGATAGAGTGCTGAAGCCCCACCAGTCCTATAGTGCCGCCTACCTGGATGACGTTGTCATCTATTCCGGCACCTGGGAGGAGCATCTATTGCAGGTCTCTGCTGTCCTTGCGACACTAGCTAAAGCTGGCCTCCGCATTAACCCCCGTAAGTGTTTTTTTGGCTTAAAGGAGGCCAAGTATTTAGGCTACCTTGTGGGACGAGGACAGGTGAGACCCCAATGTTCCAAAATCAAAGACATACTGGAATGGCCCCGTCCGAATACCAAGAGACAGGTGTAGGCTTTTTTGGGGTTGGAGAGGTACTACCGCCGGTTCGTACCCCGCTTCTCTGAAAGGGTAGCACCCTTGACCAATTTAACAAAGAAGGGCGCTTCCCTACACGTGGTATGGAACGACAAGGCGGAACACGCATTCAATGACCTAAAAAAGGCCCTAACGTCGGCACCTGTATTAAGGACCCCTGATTTTGGGCTCCCTTTTATCATCCAGACCGACGCTTCGGACAAAGGCCTGGGCGCCGTGTTGAGCCAAAGCGTTGATGGTGTCAAACACCCCGTGATGTACTTAAGCCGGAAACTGCTGGACCGAGAGACCAGGTATGCGGCAGTGGAGAGGGAAGCCCTGGCCATTAAGTGGTCTGTAACCCATCTCCGGTACTACCTGTTGGGTTGCGAATTCACTCTAGTGACTGATCACGCTGCGCTTCAGGGATGTCCCTGCACAAAGAGTCGAATCCGCGGGTCACCAGGTGGTTTCTGGACTTACAACCCTATAAGTTCATGGTCACTTATCGTCGCGGCAACCTTAAGGCCAATGCCAATGCCCTCTCTCGCATCCACGACCTCTCGGTTAGGTCCGCCCGACCTGACGGTCTTGGGCTGAGGGGGGGGGGTCGTGTCACGCACACGTGAATAGGAGACCGCGGACGGACCTTAACACGCTTCGGAAGACGTTCGCCGGCAGGGAGTGGCGGGGTACTAATCTTTCTCCTTTGCTTTCTTCCAGAAAAAAAAGACGCTCCGCCACCATAAGCCTCATTTGCCCTCAGCATGTTACTTCCGCCCTTCCTCTGCCATTGTTCCTGACGTCATCAATCCCATCTTCCCTCACGGTTCCTTCCCAGCATTCCTCCACTTCTGGCTCCTCCTACATAAAATGGCCGCCGACACCATCTTCGGCGTTGCGCATATGAACCTGTTGTGTTTATATTTTGACCAAGTATTTTTTTTTGATTAATTGTGGATTGTCTGCAATATACGGGGCCGGAAATCCCCAAACCTTTATGCTGCTTGTTGTTGCATCTTTTACAATAGATAGATAGATAGATAGATAGATAGATAGATAGATAGATAGATAGATAGATAGATAGATAGATAGATAGATAGATAGATAGATAGATAGATAGATAGATAGATAGATAGATAGATAGATAGATAGATACTTTATTAATCCCCAAGGAGAAATTCACATACTCTAGCAGCAGCATACTGATAAAGAGCAATTTTAAATTAAAGAGTGATAACAATGCAGATAAAACAGACAATAACTTTGTATAATGTTAATGTTGACCCCCCCGGGTGGAATTGAAGAGTCGCATCGTGTGGGGAGGAACGATCTCCTCAGTCTGTCAGTGGAGCAGGATGGTGACAGCAGTCTGTCACTGAAGCTGCTCTCTTGTCTGGAAAAGATACTGTTTAGTGGATGCAGTGGATTCTCCATGATTGACAAGAGCCTGCTCAGTGCCCATCGCTCTGCCATGGATGTCAAACTGTCCAGCTCCGTGCCTACAATAGAGCCTGCCTTCCTCACCAGTTTTTCCAGGCGTGAGGCATCCCTCTATGCTGCCTCCCCAGCACACCACCACGTAGAAGAGGGCGCTCGCCACAACCGTCTGACATAACATCTTCAGCATCTTATTGCATATGTATATATAATGTATATATATATATATATATATATATATATATATACACTGTACACATATCTTTGACACCTGAATTACTAAACGTTTCATTGGCTTAACAGTATGGCATTTGATAGTGCAAACATATTCATTGATTACACTGGATAACTGCGACTTGCTTCAATCTGGGTGGCCTGTCGTTTGGTGGAGGTGACAACACGCTGTAATCAGCACATGCTCCCAACCTTTTCCTCCTCATTCCAAGAATGAGAAATCCCAAGAGTTACTGTGGGCACGTTTGGCCAGGAGATGACTAACAAAGGCAGAGCACAGGGCCTGACAAAGAACAGTCAGAGGGGTGCGGACGTCTGACCCAGAAGTGACCCAGAGTGTTCTGTGAGGAACGTGAGCAACAAAAGTCATAAGTCGAGAGCAAAAAAATGTTCAGATCCGAGATGAAACCTGATGTTAGGCTCTTAGATATTTTTTTGAAATGCTGCCACTAGAATTCTTTGATAGATTTCTGTCTACCAAGGGATACGAAACCTGCTGATCACCGCCAAATTTACACTGGAAGATGTGATGATGTCATTGACTGTGACAATTGTGATGGCACCTCAGCTATCCGGAATTACAAGAGGTATTCAAACTAGCAGCCCTCAAAATGGTGTGAAAATAACATCAAACACATTAAAATCAATCAGAAAATACAAAAATAAAAGTAAAACTGAAATCTGCATATTCCAAAGCCCCAGGAGTATTGATAAACACCAACA